>NC_143576.1:30357553-30672899 GCF_048544385.1 Mastigoproctus giganteus
AACTAAAATTTTTAAGAATTCCATAGTAATAACCCTTAGTAACTGTCTTTGCAATCACTGAAGAAGTGGTAAGAAAATACCACGAAACGTTCGATTCTTATGTACATATTTACTTTATTTTACTTTATTATCTTTAAACAGTTCCTCAGTTTAACCAGAAATTTCTTATTCATGCAGTGTTCCATAAATTTTTCAGACATTGTTCCGGTTTTTAAGCAAATTTAATTTAATATTGTGATCCACGCAATGATTATGCGTCAACTTATGATGGGTGAAGAGACATGGTATAACATAACATTAGCAGCTGATTCGTCCATTGTGGTAGCAGTGCCATATAGTTTATTCATACGTATATGCATATGAATAATGTTAAAATCATTAAATGACTATACACTTCTAATTGAGTAAAAATTCATTTCACCACGTCTTCCTGGAATTGAACTTTTCGAGATAAACTGCTTAAGTTAGTGCAGGAGCGATAATAGGGTGATATCACCCCCAAGTGGGCGAAAATTGGTTTTGGGGAGGCGAAAAAATCATGGGTATTACAATGGTTTGTGGCCCTCCAAAGTTCAACCCTACTCAATGACATCTTATTCCTTAATATTTAATTTCTCTCACTGGGGTTTCTTTTCCTCTGAGACAACTGATTTTTAACATATAGGTATATTATACTAGGAGTGAGTGAGAAATTTTGATGAAAGGAAGATTTCTTATAAAATAGAAACAATAGACTGAAACATTTCCTTATCCCATCCATGCCTCATATATTGACCAATGAAACCAAAGAATAAATAAATAAATCAAGTCCATTGGCATAGTGGGTGTGGTGGTGACATGCCACCAAGGTTGCAGCTGTTGGAAAGGCACAAATGCCAAAGATTGCAGAGACATTACCTCTGAAAGCACTTAGGCATTTAATGCCACCTTTGCTTTTAATAGGCATTAAATGCCTAAGTGCTTTCAGAGGTAATGTCTCTGCAATCTTTGGCATTTGTGCCTTTCCAACACACAAATGCCAAAGATTGCAGAGACATTACCTCTGAAAGCACTTAGGCATTTAATGCCACCTTTGCTTTTAATAGGCATTAAATGCCTAAGTGCTTTCAGAGGTAATGTCTCTGCAATCTTTGGCATTTGTGCCTTTCCAACAGCTGCAACCTTGGTGGCATGTCACCACCACACCCACTATGCCAATGGACTTGATTTATTTATTTATTCTTTGGTTTCATTGGTCAATATATGAGGCATGGATGGGATGAGGAAATGTTTCAGTCTATTGTTTCTATTTTATAAGAAATCACTGGCAAATAGAGCAAAGAGTGGAGATAAGGAATTCTTCACATATATGCAAAGAAGAGAAGGACAAACCAGATCAGACTCTTATGTAATGAATGTGAGATAGTATTAGATACCCCCAGCTGAAGTTGCTGATGAACACAACAGTTACTTTGCATTGTTATTTACAAAAGAAAACCCTTGTGTCAATGAGAGAAATTATGAGAGTGGAGTTGGAAAAAGTGTAATTAATGATGTTAAAATTTACATGTTTATTTAATGAAAAAACTTTGAAGCCTACAGGTCAGTAAGGCTGCTGGGACTGATGGTATATACCCTATAATCTTAAGGGAGGTGGCAAGTGAGTGTATTGAACCATTGAGGCTCATTATGAGAGCATCATTGGACTCGAGAGATTCTGTTGGATTGGAAAAGTGCCAATGTATCTCCAATAGATAATGATGGTTCTAAGAGTGAAGTGGGAAATTACTGGATAGTTACCCTAACTTCAGTAGCAGAGAAAATCATGTAGAGAGTAATCAAGGGTGGAATTCAGGATCATTCAGGATATTCTGAAGAAATAGAATTCTCAGCACAGTTTTGTAAAGGGAAAAATCATGTTTAACTAATCTGGTTAGCTATTTTGACAGGGTCACTCAAGATATCTCTCTCTCTCTCTCTCTCTCTCTCTCTCTCTCTCTCTCTCTCTCTCTCTCTCTCTCTCTCTCTCTCTCTCTCTCTCTCTCTCTCTCTCACACACACACACACACACACACACACAGGGTAACTCGAATTTTCTTTTGGCTGGTGCAGCATAAACCTCAGGCTTCCTTGCACTATATGGCTAATAATAATAATAAGTACCATTGGAAAAATTTGTTATCCTGTGACACTAATGGTGCTACCTCCGTGGTTGGAAGGCATAAAGGTTTTAAAGCCTACCTAAAGGAAGTATATCCCAAAGTTCTTGCAATACACTGCATTGTGCACTGACATCATCTGGTTGCAAAAAATATTAATCTAGTTCTTTGTCAATCTCTCAGTATTAAAATCTAAGAGAGCAGAAAGATACCTAAGAAAGCAGAAAATTTGCATAAATCCGAGATAATTTAATTTTCCCAACAGCAGAGGGCTATAAAGGCACAATATGAACATCTCAAGCGTATTCTGTAAGTTTACTGTTAAAATTATTCCTCAACTGCAGCAGAGAGGATGCCTGGATGGGACAATTTTTATGCAAGATGGGGCTTCTCTTCATATCGCATGACCAGCGCAGCAGCTTCTTCAGCATCACTTTACTGCAGAAAGAGTCATTAGTCATTTGTTTCTCATTGCATGGCCACTTCGTTCGCCTGACCTTACACCGTGTGATTTTTGGCTGTGGGGTACCTCAAGGCCAATGTCTATCGAGGAAGTGTCCCTAACCTGGCTGTCTTAGGACAATGTAATGCAACATGTGTGGAACATTATTCCAGAGATGTTGCATTCTGCAGTGGAGCACACTGTGCATTGAATGCAATTTTTGGTCCAGAACAATGGTAATTACATTGAAAACCAACTCCACCATCGGGAGTAAACTGGGAGTGAGTTTGGAGTTGTGAAACCATTTCCTCTGGCAATTTTGTTCAGTTTCTTTCTGTTTTTTTTGCAAAGAGCACAAATAAAAATTTGTAATTTCATTAAGGTTTGTCTTAGTTATTTATTTGTTCGTACTTTGTCATGTCTTTCCTCTTGTAGAGCGTCATATTATCCCTATCGGCAGATTTTGTAACTTTTTTTTTTTTTCACAGGATCCTTCTTCCTATGCCTTGAATAGTTTACTTACTGGTTTTGGTGGCATTCCACTTATTACTTAGAGCTATAGAGAGCTCTGAATAGGGATACTTAAATTATGGCCACCCTGTACTATATGGTTTGGATTTTTTGAAAACTTAATGAAGTCTCACTTCAACTTCAAGGGAAATTAATTATGGTGATAGACTGCAGATGTGTATTAAAAGACTTCACTGAAAAACTGGAAATATTTGAAAGAAATGTAATGAGAAAACAATATCATGGTAGGCAAGAGTTAGCTGAAATCAATGAATCTCTCACCGAGAATGATCTTAAGAATTATTCAGATCATTTGTGTTCTTTAAAAGGTGAAATGAAAAATAGATTTTCAGATTTATTTTCTTTTGAAATGAAGCCATGGGTGTTATATCCAATTGGATGCGATGCCGGGTCTGCTAGTGAAGAAATTCAAGAACTTATTGAATTAAAATGTAACAAAGAATGCAAATATAAATTCTAAAAAGGTGGAATGGCTGAGTTGTGGGGATCGGAAATAATCAAACTTCTTTATTCGACAATGTTGTCTGAAATGGCCAAAGTACTTCTTTGTTTTCCAACGTCTTATATGGTTGAAAGTGGTTTCAGTTTAGTAATTGTAAATATTAATTGTAAATATATACAGAATTGATATGCATATTCAAGAGGAGACATTAGAATTAAACTTACTAACATCATACCGAACATTGAACTTTTAGCTAAGAAGCATCAGGCTCAGGGATCCCATTGAATAAAAAGAGTAAGTATAGAGTATTTTTTTTTTGTTTAAAATTTCATGGGGGTGCCATTAGGAAAATAATTGTCTAAAAAAGCCCTTTAGGGAGCAATATTTAAAAAAAGCCCTTTAGGGAGCAATAATTAAAAAAAGATTGAGAAACACTGGGTTAGTGGTATGTAATAACCTAGAAACACGATTAAAGTAATAGTGAAAATAATATTTTGTCCTAGAAAAGGATAAGGGGAGAGAATGGGCGAAATTTCTTGATGGTCTAGAGAAGCAATTGAAATAAAAGAAAATAATTTTTAAATATATAACAATAGATCGAAACCACATCTAGTTTTGCGTGCAGGTGCATGTCTCCTAGCAATCTAGAAAGGTTGCTTGGAGACATGCACCATACTTTTATCTAGAGGAGAAACCTTCAGTTTTTGACCCCATTTAGCATATGACCTGGTGCGGTAGATTCCCTTGACCTAATTTACCAGTGACAAGTTCCATTTGAACTTATTCACATGCTTTTGAACAGATTATGCAAATAAACGTGAATGTTACAGGGGATGTGATCTTAAAATTCTAAATTTAGATTAAATCCAAACAGTTAACACAGAAGTAAAAGAAGCAAACCTAACTATTGGAAACAAGCGAGTCTATAATTTAGTATAGAAAATGCAATTAATATGGTGAAGATCAGATACAGTGTACAAGAAGAATCTATCACAGATTACGGGGCTAGGTGTCTGACAAGAGAACAGGGCTAGATGCAAATCAGTGATTTAGTAATTAATATATAAGAGAGTTATAGGTAAAAGATGTGATAATGGAAAGTTAGAGCTAAACTAGGGATGCCAAAAGATTTCGTAATGGTCATATGACATCATCTTATTTATCACCAATTAACCCGCTACATTCTGTTGCGAGCTAATGGGTGATAAATACAATGATTTCATATGTGCGCAAGATCTCATGTATCCAATATGATTATTAGGCATTTTAGTTTTACGTGCGAGCGTTGTATTTCTGGGATCCAGTTTCCTCAGCGGTGACTCTCAATCAGTTATGATAACGAGTTCGAGTAATGGAGTAACGAGTTCATGTGACGCCTAGATTGCATTGTCCCTCTTTCGATGACCTAAACGTTCGAACGGATGCAACATGCTGTTCAATACGATTTTTTTTTTTAGGAGCATTAGCAACTAAGGCCATATTGCTCCGGGATATGCGGTGGTCATTCCCTAACCTTTCCGCATCTTCCGTATTTGGTGGTGACGGGCTCGAACCCCGGTCTAATCAAGAAGCGTGTGCTACGCACTGCTGCTCCTTCCCACCTGGCTACGGAGGCGCCTGTTCAATACGAAATCACATCTTATGTTGCATACTGATTTGAGATGAATCGTATTCCGGACGAGGTTGATGTATTCGTTTCATTATTCGTCTCATGGCACTTTAGTAACTTAACGTTATTTGCAAGTATTTATGGGTTAAAAAATCAGAATTATCTGCGTATTTTGAAATGGCTGTTACATGTTTTTGATAAGAAAAAACAGAACACATAATTAGAGATTTCTATCTAATCTCTCTTGCCTGCTTACCTGAGCGAAACTGACTCGTTACTTCGATTTCTTATATTCAGCCATCAGACATTTTGCACTCTTTCTGATATCAGGAAGAGTGCAAAACTGATGCTTCATTGTCTTAGTTTTCTTGGATAAAACTCTAAAACAATCCAACTTTTCTGAAGGCTACATTGCAAGTGTGGGCATATTTTTTGTTTTAGTTTTTGTCCTGTGTTGGTTTACGTTGTGCAAATGTTTCGTATATGATTTGTTGCCCTTTACTGGTTCCCAAAATCTGTCTACAAGGCAGTAGTAACCATCACATTGTTTTACACAGCTTTAATCTGTATCTTCCAATCAACTTTTGAATTCAGTATTCACGAGTCTATTTCAAAATGGAATGTGAACTTTTTTTATTTTTATTTTAGACTAAGGCGCATTTAGGGCTAGTGCCTCAAGCTGCGAAAAAATTTGGACTATGTATATATAAAGTGCTTTAGCATCATAATACACAGCCATTTCTGAATAAACAGAAAATTTTTAAGGCGGCATCGTTTTAGGTTATATCTCATATTGTGAATACCTTCACAACGAGTTGCCACGATATTACACTACTTCGAATAAGTAACGCTTCACCTAAGGAGAAGACTTATGAAGTATAACTCCACAATATGAGAGATGCCTGATGGTGTATGATGTATTTAGACTAAGGCGCATTTAGGGCTAGTGCCTCAAGCTGAACAAATTTGGACTATGTATATATAAAGTGCTTTAGCATCATAAGGTACCTATCTGAGAATAAGTAACATTAGTCTTCTCCTTAGGTGAAGCATTACTTATTCGAAGTAGTGCAATATCATGGCAACTCGTTGTGAAGGTATTCACAATATGAGATATAACCTAAAACAATGTCGCCTTTAAAATTTTCTGTTTATTCAGAAATGGCTGTGTATTATGATGCTAAAGCACTTTATATATACATTTTTATTTTATTAAGTGTCTATAATATAAGTATGTTACTTTTGTCGATATTCCGCTTTCTATCTCTTCTGTTCCGAATGGTTTTCTTTCTTTCTAGGGAGCTTTGGGATGATTATCGAAACCATAAGGCCGGTACCACACATTGCGTTTTAGCGGGTCCAGGTGAAACGCATCCAATCAAAAAGGACGGTGTTCTCCGTTCACACTCATCCTGCTGAAACGCTTGTTTTGGGTACTGTCTCCATCGAGCTGTGGCCACACGCTGTGTTCGCTTGTGCTCTGTCAAGTAAACCATTTAACAGTTGTTTGTGTGGTCGCAGCAGCTAGATGTCTAAATTTACCTGTGACAAGAAAGTATTGATTCACCCTTTTTATGCTAATCGTGAGAAGAATTTTTTTAAATAGTTAAAAAATATCACCAAAAGTTTTTCGAATATTATCGAATGTCTAGCTCTTCCTTTGATGAACTTTTAGAAATTGTACAGACCGATCGATCACAATTTTTTACAATCGTATCTCTATTTTTAATTATATTTTTATTATATAAAAATGAAATACATTAAGAAATTTGAGCTGAACTTCAAAACTAAATCAGGCAATTAATAAGATTTCTGATATTGGCGTTCTCTAAAAAAAAAAATATTTTTATTGCTATGTACTTCGATTGTCCATTTTCCAACCTCTTTTTTTGAACTATGGCGTCGATAAAGTCCTAAACTGAAATTAAAAATCTGTACAAGCAGTGGCGCTTTTAGATAGGAAATAAAGGACTACACCCCTATCCTCTTTACAAAATCCTAGGACCTGTACCATACTGTATAAAAGAAAACATTTATTACAAAAACCATTTCCTTAATTTTTTCTTAATAAAATTTAACTAGTTAAAAAAAAATTTAAACTAGAAATTAATCAAAAAATATGTATGTTGCGTGAAACACTTTCAAGATTGCTTCCACTGTTTCTCACCCCTACCAAGTCTACACACACACACACAGTCCTTGATACAAATTAAACGTAATAGTGCTTTCTGATAACTTACCAAATAATCCTCTTTCATTATTTCAAAATTTTTCTTATCCCGTTAAATGTTTCTCAGTAAAGCGAATTTTTCAGGCCAAGAGAGGTCAACAGCCCAAATTACAACCGATTTCAGCGGAATATTCTATATAATAGGCACTCAGCAGGAAACTTCTGAATGACCTTCATCGTCTAGACAGGCAACATAGACAGATATGAGGTTAGAGAGAGAGAGTGATTTGCAAACCATGTACTGTACTGTATTTTTAAACAAAGTATCAAAGTTTTCGCGACCCATTTCAATTCATCGACCGCCCTTTGATACGTTGGACGTTTAGAATACACTACAGTATTTGAAGACCTCGGTGGCAATAAAGTCACTAAATGCAATTTAAAGTGCTATTCTCCCAATGACTTTTCATGGTTAGACATGCCCCCATTACATCTCTTCTTCCTTGCCTCCCTCTCTCTCTAAAATATGAACATTCAACTTATAAAAGTAAAAGTATTATAAACAAACTTTTATTGCTTTTAGTTCGTACGCGATATTATACATAAAGGAATAATTAGAAAACCTTCGCGGCCAATAGCCAGGAGAGGTAGGGAAAATCACCGTAAATATAAAATTGTACGGTGATTTTCAAGGACTGCTCATAACGGATTAATTTAACAGTTAATTGCATATCATATAAAAAATTAAAGTTCTGTCAGCCTAATTGCTGATCGTACTCCAGATGTTAGAGTCCACCAATACGATAATTTTTAAAAAATTCGACGAAGAAATCCTGGATCCCAATAAATCTGTGGATCACAGTTTTGGGAGGCGCTGATCTAATCTTTTTATAGGTTAGAATTTGAGGCTGGCAACAAGGGGAGCTTGCCATTGCAATTATTAACATATGGGCGACAGGTAAGAATTTGCCTGGTTCCTGATTTGCCTTTTTAGCAGCACTAAAGGAATTGTTTAGTCTGTGTTTATTGGGTGTAAACATGCTAAACAATTTTAACATGAAAGGACTTAACGTTAGTATCAGGTTTCGCAAATCGCACGTGACCAGGAGGAGGATACTGTTAGAAACTGCGAAGGTAATGTAATACAATACATGACATGTTAACCTACCCCGGTAACAGGACCAATGAACGTAAGAATACGCACAAATGCTTGTATGCATATTTGACATATCAGATTAACGTATTAATTAGGCAAGCGCGTGAAGCCCGAGAGAGAGAGAAATATTTAGCACGCCTGACTTGAATTTTATCTCATTTAGTAAAGCATGGATGCATTTTATAGAGGTTAACAGCAAGTCATGAAAGGTAGTTGCATATTATTTGAATGAATATGCGTATTACTTGAATTTCATTTATAGCTTAATATAAATGTAAAATATTCCCAGAAAGGATTAAACAACTAATTACAAATCTGAATGAAGGTACTGGTTCCTTCTTTCCCAAATCTCTGCACTTTGAAGGCCTAATACTGTAATTAGGATTAAGTAAACTCGAATTATAAGCCATCACTGTATTTTTCAAAAAGAAAATTTTGTCTAAGTTCCCAAAAGACTTCAGTAATACAGTACAATGAAACAAGTTCGTTAATGTACGCAGTACGTTACATTTAAGACACATTAGTAAATAGTAATAATTCATGATTTATAACAAAATAAGTCAACCCATCGACGTGAAAATTTGTTAATAAATATTCATAAAATACTCTCGTCAGCATTGAAATTTTTAAATGGATCAGAAGAATCGGAACTCATGTTCCAAATTTATAGTAATATTTCTGTAGGGGAAACTGGAGAAGGTACGCTATGAAATCGGAATCGAACTTAGAACCATTCCCGCAGCCAAAAGAATGCAAAATAACAAGCAGCACTAACTGGTTCTAGAATAAAAGAAGGGAGGAAATTGGAAGGTGGAATGCAATGTGCTGTCATCAGCAAACCTATGTATAGGATTTCGAGTCAGTGGAATAAGGACATTAACACACAAGAGGAAAAGAGTAGAGAAAGAACTGAACTTGTGGGGAACACCGGCATTAGTGGAAAAAGTTAGAACATAAACCACCATCTGCAGCGAGCTGTTAGAGAGAAAACTGGAAACCCAACCAAATTACAAAAAATGGTCCGCTGTCCATAAGATAGAAGCTTGTTTAAGAAGACCTTTATGCCAAACACGATCAAAAGTCTTCTGTCATGATCAATCAGGACCTCGTGCTTTCATGACCTTAAGATTGTTCAAAACTCTTTTGACTGAAGCGCACACAGCATTGCATGGAGTGTGCTGTGAATGGTAGGAAGTGGTTTACCAAGATCGCCAATACAAGAGTTAGAAGAAAAGTAGGATGCTAGTAAGTTGGCTTTTTCTTTAGCTGAGGAAGCAATAGACCCATCGAATTTTAACAGGGATGGAAGTACAGATTGGCAAAAGTTGCGGCCAATGGTCTTGGCAAGAGACCAGAGCTGAACGCCAGATTAGGGTACCCCATCCAAAATGGCGAGGAAAGAAGTGATTGACAGGTGAAGGCACCTCCCAATCAGTGCTGCGATTGATGGACGGTCAAGTTCTGTGATTGGATGATTATTGTGGAGGAATTTTCTTTCTGATAGTTTTGTGTCGTTGAGGTGGGGGATGCTTAGCTTAGGTAGGGTGTTTACCCCCCATTCCGCAGTTTTTGAATCGGAAAATGAGTTCGCGATCTAAAAACAGCGACAAGTGGGGGGGGGGAAACACCCTAGGCTTATCATCCTGGGAGGACAGTGGGCGGAGTCACAACTTGTCAACCACTGTTTTGCTAGCCGCCATGTTGGACGGGGTACCCTAATCTGGAGTTTTACCGCGACCAGAATGCTCGACTAACTACTGCCGTAGCCGAGTGGTCATTGAGAGTGCATAGCTACACGTGTTTTGAGTGACTGGTGTTCAAAGTACGTGACTGTTAAATACGGGTTGTTTCTCGTATTCTCTGAATCCCTTCTGAATCCCTCTGACCGTGTGGTTTTCCTGGAGTGCAAACAGAAAATTTATTTATTTATTTTATTTGGACAAGAAGTAAGTTTTCTATTCGTAGCCTGTTCAGAATGTAGTTTGGACTAATTAATAACTGCTTTACAATTGTTGCGAGTTTTAGTGTAAGCAGAAAATTAATCTGGAGTTGAATATAAGTAAATTTCGATATGTAACATTCTTATTGTCAACAGCCTTAACACCTTTACTGGAAGACCACTTTTGTTCAAGTGGAAAACTGAAACAAAAGCATCACAATTTTCGCGTGCCGTAGGTGAAAAAGAAAAAAAAAAAGCAAAAGCTGACTAAAATTAATAAATAGCTTTCGTTGATATTATAATATGGTCATAATATATGAGGCTTTCTAATGAACCTGTAAACTGTGATTGGAGTTTACAGTTCTACATTAGAAAATTACACTTAATATTTACTTAATTTACATAGTTGTTTACTAAAACAGTTTTTGATTTCTTTTTCAGACAAACAAACATATTCGTCTTCGAGAATTGCTTGTGAGGTATTCGAGGGATGCCATTCTCATTGTCATGTAAGTATGCAAATGTTCCTAGTACAAACTATTATTAAGCAGTCGTTAAATATGCTGCTCTACTTTTTTTGTTTTAAAACGAGAGTACCCAGGCTGACCTTGTGTTGCAGGGGCGGCTCGTCCATAGGCGCTGCAACCCCAGCTATTTAAATCTAGATATACAGTGAACGAAATTTTGTGAAGAACGGTGCAACGCAATGAATATTTTTATTAACAGGACCCGCATATAGTATGCTCATTCTCTATTTAAATAAAATAGAGAATGAGAAAGTTCAGCGCGCATGCGCAAAACTTTTCTCGCTCGAGAAACACCAACTTCGCTCTGTAGCTTGCTCGCTGGCAATGTTCGTAAACAGTGAGTTCACTGTAAACAAAGAACGTGAAGTATGCAACACTCATATCGTTAACTTCAAAATAATCTAAAAGCAAACACTCCTAGCATTGAGGAGTCAAATTTCATTCTTTTAAACCAATTCCGTTTTCATATTTACGTGTTGGAAACGTGGCTGGACAAATATGCAGTCGTTATACTTATATGTACATACACAATTTTATCAATTTGAAGTGGGTTGTCTATGTGGTTGTGAGACACTGTTATAACTTTTGTGTATAATATAAATTATAATTCACGTAGTATTTATACAAGAAAAATGCTACAAGTGAAATTTTTAAGCAAAGTGATATTTTATATTAGATATATTTATTTAAAATTTTATTATTTAATTTGGGCCTTCTTTACACCTATTATATTATAAATTAAAATTCACAAATAATTATGTTAGCTAATTCGGAAAAATTAATAAGGAGTAGCCGGATATACATCAGTAATAAAATCATCGGAAATGTTATAAAATAAAACATCATATAGTCGTTTATTACTATACAATATATTGTTTACTATTATATTGTAACTATTGTGGATATCATAATTTAATATCCAAAATAAATATTTCCATCATTTCTTTAAAAATAATAAAAAATATATATTATGTTCATTTGCGAAATTTCTAATCAATGGGCCATCTGCACTTGTAATTTGCTTAAAAAAAAAGTATGTTATTACGCACTATATGTATATATAAATAGTACGTAAATGCTCTCAATGTCAAAAGAAAAGTATGATTATTTAATTTATAATTTTAAAAAATGTCTAGGAGTCATTTAAATATCCTCATTGTAGTTGGATTAAAGAGCGCCACCGTAGCCAGCCGAGTGGTCCTGCGAGAGGGTGCATAAGTACACGTCCCTGAGTGACCGGGGTTCAAACCGTGACTGCTAAATACGGTGCTGTTTCTTGTATTCTCTCTACCTTGTGAACTCCTCTGACCATGTGATCGTCATGGAGTATAAACAGAATTTCTGGCAAAGCACTCTGTCACTGTGGTCCCCAATCCGTCATACCTCCACTGGATTTAGCCCTCTATGATTTTCTTTCCCAAGCCCCTTGAAAGGTCACCTTTTCCAAAAACGCGACACAGAACTATTAGCAATTCCAAAATAAACCTATCTGAAATGCCTCCAGAAGCTTTAGAATCGGCTTATATAGTGCTAAGGGGGGACTACTTCGAAGGAAATCCTTCCGAATAGCCAGTAAGCTTCATCATTTCCCAAATATTAGTTCAGTTAAAAACGTTTTCGGAGAATTTTTTTGATCACCCCTCGTATATTATTGTAATAAAGCATTTCATTTAATGCATTGTGAGAGCTACAAATGTGCTATTAGATTTCCTTGAAATCTGCCTGCATAGGAAAGGTCTTTGAAATGGCCCTTTTTTAATGAATTTATAGATATTATGGACTGCATTACCAGAATAAATTTTTTAATCGATGTTTATATATTTACTGATATTTCTTTCAGGACGTTGCCGCTTCCTAGAAAGGAAATGTGTCCTGCTCCTCTGTACATGGCATGGCTGGAGATTCTAACTAGAAATATGCCTCCTTTCCTGCTCATGAGAGGCAATCAGGGCAGTGTTCTGACCTTTTACTCGTAAAAGAAATGCCATAACTTACTTATTACCTTCACTGTGAGGGATAAGTTATACAGACTGTTGAAAAGGGCTTCTACTTGTAACGTCAAAAATTTTATAATCTACAGTTGGTTGTAATTGGCAAGTAACATGAGCGCTGAATATTACCATAGTAATTTTTATAATAATTTTTGCCATTTTACAACAGAACTGATGCTTTCATCCAATAAATATTTAAACCTGCTATAGAGAAAATTTCGTATATTCCACAAAAAAAAAAAAAAAAAAAAAAAAAAGGTTTTCCACATATACAAAATTAGAAAAAGATGACTGCAGTGAATACGGTGCTATTCTTGCGTTTTCTCTATCTTGTCAAGTCCTCTGAACCTATGTGGCCGTCCTGGAGTATAAATAGAAAATTTATTTTTGTATTTAGAAAAGACAGTTACATTACACCAGGGTTTCACAAACTTTTTCAAGAGCGGATCGGTGTTTGCAGATTTTTTTTTTCGCGGCCCGCCTATAGCTATAAATTATAATGTATTTTCAATAATTATACTCGTAGTTTCAGGAAATAATGACACTAGGACATTTAACATACCAGTAATAATGCAATTAGGTATTCATTAACATCAGTAAATGTAAATAAAAGATAGGTAATTCATTTCTTTGTTTATTATCAAAAGCTTAAAAGCTTACATAAAATTGACATATTTTTGAGTCTGTTTTTGGGGCAAATAAATATTTATTTAATGAGTAGGGTGATGCTGTTTTCCATCACATAGTCATTTTAAATCAAAAGAAAAATATGTTAACTTGATTCTCCAAGCTGTTCCGTCATTTGTTTTTTTAAAAAAAACTAATGTTGAGAATTCGGTTTCACATTTGCAAATCATAAGAAATTTCAGTGTTTTTTCTGATAAATGCTTGTATTCTTCACGGCAACTTAGTTAAAAAATTTTCCTGAACTTTAAAAATATTTATATCAATACCTTAAATTTAAATTTAAGGCATTTAAAAAACAAAAATATCACATAAGTCGGACACCTTAATTAACCAATTAAACTCATTACTCCCGTCTTTAAATTCGAATATTGCGTCCTTTGCTGATGGAGGATGTTGCTCCAAAATCAATAAGTACTCATTCTTCATTTCGATTAGTCGTTTCAATATATTCCCTCTTGATAACCATCAAATTTCACTGTGTAATAGAAGATGCTCATAATCGCTTCCTAATTCTTTGCGTAAAAGGAGTCAAGATTCTGGAATTCAAGGAACGGACTTTTATATAGTTAACCAATTTGACACATTCTTGAATAGCTGTATTCAAAACCAAAGGCTTTTTTTATTTTTACAGCTAACGCTTCTTTGTGAATACTACAATGCACCCACCCATTCACAATCTGCAGCCACATTTCGGACCCTCGGAAAAAGTCCCGTACGGGAACGTGCCATTGACCGGACGCCATTGCAACTCAATCCGACGCATTTGTTCCAATCGATTCCACTTTGAGTTACATAATTACTCATTAATTTAAAAAGTTCTTCAGCCGTTGTTCTCATTGGTCGGGGTTTACAAAACAAAAAATCTTCACTGACGTTCTTAAAATCATACCTTACAAAGCACATTAAATTGGCATTATCTGCTATGTCTGTACTTTCATCCACTTGTGAAGAAATTTATTGACAGCTTTGAATGCGCTTTATGAGAGTTTCTTCAATATTATTCGCCATTTCCACAATTCTACGCTTCACCATATTATTTGATGAGGAGAGTAAATGCAGCTGATTTTCTTTCTTTTTATAAAGGTGAGATGTAATTACTTTTAGTGCAGAAATTATTAACTTTTTCACCAATAGTATGAGGGTATCCTGTCCCAGCTATTAGTTTCGCAACATCTCACGGAAACCGTCTTTACAAAACTTTTTCTAGATGAAATATATTCATTTTTCTTATTAATGAAAAATTCCTATGGCTTATATGAGTATTCTGGATGCACACAATCTAAGTGCCATTTCAGTTTTGTTTCGTGCATTCATTTTACAACGTTTCAAAACAAATAATGCACAATGGCATATGGTTGTCGCAGATAAAACCAAATTTTGAATGATCTTCATAATACTACTTGTCCAAGAGGTTTTGGATTTCTTTTCCATGCTGTCAGTCTGCCCATTGCCAGGGCGTTTATTAATATTATTTCCATTATCCCTACTTCTACTAGGCTGCACATCACTTGACATGTTAGGTGGACATTTCTTCATCCACTTATCCATATTAAAAATGACGGGATATTTATATAAATATTTATTTTAAAAATATGTGTAGTACTAAGTATTAAATTTGTTCCTTGAGTGGACAAGGGTTCAAGCCCGTGACTACTAAATACGATAAATATTTGTATTGACGATTTATTGTAAACTCTGCTGACTTGGTTGTCGTGCCGGAGTATAAACAGAATATTTATTACATTTTAATATTTTCAGGAAATTTTCCTATAGTCTTATGTAGGTATATTTCAAATAAGTTGTTCGTGGACAGGTACCGAGCCTTGGACTACACAGTTTCAAACAAAGGGAAATTTTCACGAAACCTGTTCTATCCGATATAATTTTAGTACTCGGCTTGGTGAGAGAACGCGTCAGAAATTGATCTGATCGTAAGAATGAGTTAGATCACTGGCCTGCAACGAATAAAATAAAATTTGAGGCCTGTTTTAATATTACGAAAGGCTGATATTTTAAACTATTTATATGTATATATGTAAACTACATCTTTATCTACTGATCGGTTACAATTCTTTCGTGGACTGGCCCCTAATCCGCAGATCACCCAGAAGACCCAAGAATAGGAAAACGCTGCAGATTTGAGAATTTATTTAAATACTTTTCAGAAAGAAATGTTTGACAGAAGTATGGTATTAGATTTAGGTGACCACTGAAATGCTGCATGAACATTTCCTTTCTGTTAATCTGACAATAAACATTGCTAAAATTGATGTCCGCTGATTATTTAAAAAAACATTTTAAAACCCATTTATATTTGTTCTAATACTGTAATATTAATTTTATTAAACTAATATTTGTTCTAATAATATTAATTTTATTAAACTAATACGCTGGAATGGCATCCATTGTAGAAATGTTGTTATTATAAGTTTCTCGAATAATGCTTAAATCGGTGGTTCCCAACGCAGTGTCCGTAGGTAACATCGCTCTGATCAATGATTTTGTGATCTGCTACTAATAACAAAGTTAATCTTCGATCTTCTCATTTATATACTGACCATAACTCTAATAATCCAAGTATCATTTTAATTTTTAAGTAATCACGATAACTTATTCTGATGTACTGGTTAGTTCAAGTCGTTTACTTGACTTTATTTTCGGACTTAAAACTTTGATTACATTTCATCTATAATATTAAGAGGCGATATAAATGGGTTTTAAAATGTTTTTTTAAATAATTAGCGGACATCAATTTTAGCAATGTTTATTGTCAGATTAACAGAAAGGAAATGTTCATGCAGCATTTCAGTGGTCACCTAAATCTAATACCATACGATACGGATTTACACCCTATAACCTGGTGATCAAGTTAGTTACACGAAAGTGCCACTCGGATAAGAGAGCTCCGCGTATTTTATTCTACTGGTGTTGAATGCCTGTTATGGGTAACTTAATTAAAGAATTTTTTAGAAATAGAAAGTTTTGCTCAGATGGCCTAATACCTAATAAAGTGTTTCTCCAAAGTAAATAAATAAATGAAAACAGGAAATTCAGAAAACAAAACTTTATTTTCTTTTGGAGCGATTTCAGTAAATCACAGTGGTTACATTACTCCGTCTTAGCAATATGTTTAAGTATTGACTTAGATGTCATATGCTATTCACATGTAATACGTATAAATTAACACTTCATTCAAAAACTAATTGCCTTGTTGGTAAGCATTTTAAGGAGCTTTGTGTGTCGTTATGAAAATGATTGAATACAGTACAAACATGAAACGGTCAACAACGGTGATTATCATATGCCACTCCTCTTGGGGTGTTGCTTGAGTCTGCAGCATGACCTTCTCTTCCCGCAGGCTTGCTTTGCCCTCGAATTCATACACGCGATGCGAACAGTAGACGCACAGGATCTTCCCCAGAGCACCATTCACCAAATCGACAAGTAGAGGAGGAGGATGGCGGTCAGCCATCATTTGGAGAAGACTGTAGAGGAGTACCTCGACGAAGATTGCTGATGTGATGATGTACATGGTAGGCAAAAAATACGACACTGCATGTAAAAATAAATCAGTGCATTAATAATATCTGAACTGATCGGCGACATTCCTAATGATGAAATAATTAAATATAGGTAGTAAAATTATTTAATATGAGTATTGTACAATACTGTAAAAAGTGTAATTGAATTTTTGGAAAAATGTAATGTATTCTACCTTGTATCAAAAGTATATTACATTTGTTATTGAGGGCAATTCTTAATAAACAGCACGGATAGTGAAAATTTCTTTGATTACATTTTATTTTTTCCTTTTCCACTTGATAAGTCACTGACCTCGATCGCATAAATTCCACCATTTTGCACCCAAATAAGATATTCTGAAAAAAAAAAGCTTTTTTTTTTTTTTTTTCAGAATATCCATGCAAAATCTTAAATTTAATTCACGAAGCATTCTTCCCCCCCCCCCTCGCTTTTCTTTCAACTGTTCAATTTCTCGGTATTACCGTAAAAAGAGCGATGTGTCTCAAGAACCCAGCCTCATAGTCTTAATTATCCCCATTAAAGTACTAATTAGATATTTAATATTGAAAGTCATATATTGCTCCACTCAGAAATCCTGGATACGCACTAATTGTTCATATCGTTATGTGTGTATAGAGCTGATGCGTGTCCAGATTTTACTTACCTATAGTTTAACTATAGATAAACCTATAGTTTTATCCTCTCCAAACTTAGCCGTTCAATTTAATTACAATTGTGTAACATTTGTTATAAATATCACAGTTGTAATTAAACGGTATAATATTAACATACTGTTCTCTTCTTCCTTTTCCTCTCTCTCCATATATCCAAATATCTCTTCACAAGTTACACCACGCTCACGAGTCTTGCATAACAATACAGTACATGCCAATGTCTAAAGCTAATAATATTGCATTAAAATTACACTTAATGTATAAATTTATTTTTACATACAAATTGTATGGAAAAAGAAAATAATTTCCGGATTTCTTTCACTGAAATTTAGAATGGATCGAAAGATATTTTTAAAAGGCCTAAATATAAAATTTCATGAAAGTCCGTCATTGGGAGTCCAGTTGATACATGCACACGGACGGACGGACATGGTAAAGACAATAGGTGCTTAGGATATAATACAGCAGACTGTCGAAATAACGGAATATTTGAGCTAACGGCACATTGAGATCAAACGTTTAGTACAGGGCAGATATCTTGCAGTGCCAAAAAAAGAAAAGAAAACGGCAAGTGACGTGAGTGCTGTATTTGGTTACCATTTTGAAAGTGAATTCTGTACTGATATCACGAATTATACCGTTGTTTTACATTTATTTTAAATTAAAACCCCCTTACTACGACTCCTAAAGTTAATAAACTTCATATAGAGAAGAAAAGAACAACATTAAAGCTAGTGACAAACTTGATATAATAATAGAAAAGGTTTCAATTTTGAAAATAGAGCGGGCATAAGTGGGAGTGGCAGAATATAACATTGGATGGTCAATATGTTTTTTTATGTGCAGTTAATAAAATTACATTCTTAATCTCTCTATTTCTTATCTAGCTGCATTAAATATATTAAAAATAAACCTTTCTAGATAACGAAAAAATCGAAATAACGGCATCTTGAATCCCCGAAGGTGCCGTTATTCTGAAACTGAAAGTCTACTGACTGTATATACAGTATTTATGTAAATAGTTATCTATTGTTTAATATTGATATTGATTGATATTTATTAGTTAAAGCGGTCCCAGCTAATCAATGGCAACCCCGCTGTTAGTTACACATAATTTAGCAGTACAGTGTACTCTTGTATACTCCCTCTCCTGTTTGCCCAAGTACCGGGAGGAAAAAACTGCCATGACCAAAAAAGATTGAAATGAACAAACTGAGAATAATCAAATTATATAAAAAATAAATATACATATAATTAGTTCAGAACAGCATATATTGACAAAAGAAAAAAGGCATGTTAATGGAAGTAACTGTATCCCAGCGCCATCTTTCTATGGTGGCAAAATGAATAGTTTTATAATGGGACCTATTCATTATAACATTACATCAAAAAAGATAAATTAAGTTTATATGTTGTTGCTGTAGGGTTTCAGGTGCATCAGCGACTTATATATTATGTTTATAACTTGTGTGTTCTGTGGTTGATTTGATTGTTTGCTGAAAGTAAAATTCGAGTTTCCGGAGGGGGAAACGAAACTTTTTCCTGAGACAGACTAACTCAGCCACGTTGTTGAAAAAAAGCTCATAAAATTTTTTCGCGTCATTGACGACATTTGAACCTAGCCCCTTTTTCATTTGGTGTGGGGAAAACAGTGCTTATATTTGCACTGTGCACCCGCAAAGTCCTGAACACCGGGACCTTTTCATGTATTCGAGTAGAGTGGCATTTTCTGGTTTGTATCCGCGACTTTAAAGAGTCCTGAAACGGCCCTGTGCAGAGCCGGATTTATGGGCCAATGAACAGGATTATCTGAGGTCAATAAATTTAAAAGGGCCGCGAAATTTTTGCGACATACTCTGTGTAAAATTGGGCATTTTTCAATATTTATAAAGCCATGACTACGAAGAATTAAGACTCGAACTCATAAACGAAGTATCGTTATGATAAAGTTTTTAATGTTGCCGATGTGTATAAATTGGGGTTGAGAAGTTGAGGCGGTTGTCCTTTTTATGGTTCTCCAACTTGCTGACTTGCTCCCATCTCATTATGTTTGCTATGCATTACTTACGTAAAAATCGATGGCGTTTTATTCTTTTGATAATCTGACTCAATTATAGATAAAGATTTTCATTTATTTGTATTATAGCATTAGTGAGTTATATTATAAAAAAAATTGAAAAGGTATGTAAGCTTAAAAGTCTAATAGGCACATAAAAAAAAAAAAGTACAAACAACACCTCACATCGCTTCCGGGTTATTTCCTCTGTCTGTAAGCCTTCACAACTAGGATAGAACTATAACACGGGCACTCTCGGTAGCCCAGTGATTATAATCATCATCTTTCCCCAACGAAATCAAAACGTTGCTCGTCAATAGCACGTGGAATTTTAATTGGCTTTTTCACAATGTGGATTACTCGGACTGAGGCATAGTTGTATGTTTTCCCCTCCAGAAACTAGAGTTTTTCATCCAACAAGCGGCAAACCGCTGAATAATATACATATACACAAATACAAAATTGACGCCTCATAGCATTACTTGCTTTAGCACTTAACACACCCAAATTCTAACTTGCCATCTTTCTTCCTTTTCTCCTTTCATAGAATTTTCAGAAAGAGAAAAAGAAAAACTGCATTTCTTTAATCAGTACCAATAACAAAACAAAGCATAGGATTATAACTTACCTGCTTGGATGGGCGTAATTGGAGACCTCGTAGAGTAGGCGACATACGACACACATGCTGTCATCAAAACTAACGTGAACGCCCCAAGAAATATTTTTTTGTCAGAGTCAGCTGGAAGCCAGAACATAGCGATATTCAGGATCATACATAACACCGCAATACTCCAGGTTATCTGCAGATTTGCAGGTAGTTTTCTTTTCAGGAGGAAAGAAAATATGACCATCGGGTAAGGTTCTGAACAACAGTTATAATACTTGACATGTTTCTCCACAGTTGCATTTGTGATCTTCCAGAACGGATTTCCATCTTCCAAGAAATTTAAGTTCACCAATGTAGAAGTATAGAGGTCGATAACATCCCCCCAATGACTCCACGAACCAATATTCAGAGTGCATAGATGTTCATCATTCGGATAATTTTTTACTTCAATTCTACAATTGGCAATGACTGTCGCAGGAGGAATGTGAGCGATTCTGCCATTGTGATAAATTACAAGCATGGCACTGGACGTAGGCTTCAAAATACTGTTTGCCCTGTGAAATAAAAAAAAAAAAAAACAAAAAACTAATGACAAATGCATGAAGGATAGCATCCAAACTTCATATACACTTTTATAAATCATAATGCTCATGACGTAGTCCACATGAAATACTGATTGATATACAGATATACTCTGACCATAGTTTCCTAACTGTTTCAACTATTTCTGCAGATCTCGTTACAGCTGCGCTCTTTATACACATGATAATAATGGTCTAATTGCTACTACACTTCAGGAATAGATAAATAAATTTTTGTATTATATATAAATAAATAAATAAACAGCAGCTGCTTGGGAGTAGTTTTTTGTATTACCCGAAAATCGCGAAGTGTACGTAGTGGAGATGAATGAGACAAAGAAGAAATCCAGTCCTTTCGCCATCTAAGCAAACTATAGGAGATGAAATTCTTTGAACTATGTACTGTACAAACATTTCCAGCTTAAGAATCTTCATCTGAGTTTTGATTAAATTTTACAGCTTGTTAAGAAGTTGTAATGACACAACGACTTACAGGAAAGATCTAGGATTGAATTCTACAGAATTGTCGATGAGATTCACCATTTTCCTATTCAACTAGGGACTTTTACACGAAGCCGAATTAATCAGGATTTGTTATCCCGCCAAATAATAAACCTTTATAGCACATTTGAGATATACTAACAATACATGTACATTGATTTTTTGGCTGGTGCTGCCTGCACGCTATCTGAAGTACCCCAACCGTAGGTTAACATATAGGCGTGGAAGGTTTGAATTTTTTATATTTTGTAATTATGAAAAATATTGTGTTTGGAAAAGCTTCAGCCGCAATTTTTTTCACTGATGGTTTATGCAAATCGTGGCATTTATATATAGGCTTGCCCTAACAGATACGTTTCTTCCACAGCAGCTGCTAATGACTGGAAGCAAGAGTGGACGAATACTTGGACTTGGAGAAAATTAATCAGTGCCTTTAATGCACACCATCCCTCAGGATTTCAATCCATTCAGCTTTAAATATATATACAGGGTCATCGAAAAAGACGTCCGCGATTTACCTTTTAATTATCTTCGGAAATATTTGATCGATTGCTGTGATCGTAGCAGCAAACAGTGTGGTAACTCACTAAGTTTTATTTGATACCTCAACAATGACATTAGCTGCGCCGTGAGTGTGCGTAGAATGACTCCTACTCTCACCGCCTGAGTCAGTGTCAGTAAGATGGTCGTGCAACAGAAAGCGCAGTGTGTGTTGTGGTACGCTGAATTTAAATCTGCCATAACAGTGCAACGTAAAACACACACTGCCCTTTCTGTTGCACGGGCCATCTTACTGACACCGACAGCCGGTGCGCGTAGGAGTTTTTCTGCGCACACTCACGACGCAGCCAAGGTCAGTTACCACACTGTTTGATCGATTGCTGTTACGTTCACAGCAATCGATCAAATATTTCCGTTAAAAGGGAAATCACGGACACCTTTTTCCATTACTCTGTATATTATGTATAATTATTACCTCGAGTGACATTTTCTAGTTTCGAAATGCATATATAAGCAGGCTCCTCTAATTTTATTTGTTCCTATAGATTGTTGCCAATCTGTACTTTTGAGATTTATATTACCGAACATACTCTATTATTTTTATCCTGAATTAATTCTGTTCTGAATTATTAATACTGTAGAGCGTCAGTTATCCGGAATAATTTATGTCAGACCTTTTCCGGATAATCGAACCGGAATTTTTTCCGGTAAGATTAATTAATTTAATCTTACCTTACGATTAAATTAAATAAGATTAATTAAATAAAAAAAAATTATAAACCAATCTCGGAAAACAGAAACATCCATCCAGGCATTTTTATGATTTTTATACAAAACATGAAAATTAAAATGATTTCGGTTTTTCGACTTACCGATAACGAACACCGACAATTTGTGCGTCTCGATGACATTTGCACACAGCAATTGTAACTTGCTCATTTTTCATCTTAAAACTGGTGCAGGCATTTCTCTTTTAGCGGCTAGGGATTTTCTCGGTAATGCTTTCCATAATAAGCCCGTCTCATCAACATTATAAACGTTTTCTTTCTCATAATTTGCTATAACTGATGCAAACTTACTTTTCAAAGGACACTGCTCTCGATTCGTCTGCAGAAATTTTCTCGTCTTGAATATCTATTTTACGGAATACCGTGTGTCATTTTAAAGTTTTTCAACCAACCTATTCTTGCCTTAAAATCTTCATCACTTATTAATTTTCGATTAAAATCCAATGTGTTTTCACACAACGTTGGGCCAGACACTGGTTCACCTAAACTTCGCTCTGAAGAAAACAAAAAAATAAAGTGCGTGCACTGTCTAAAGCGACATTTTCAGGTTTCGACAGTCTTTTTCCTGCTAAATCCTCCCTCGCTATCAATAATCGACACAAATCCTGTTATAGCATTGGAATTTTTCTTGATGTTGTAAATCGTTGAAGTTCCCATATTAAACTCTTTAGAGAGATTTCCTAAATTTTCACCTTTTCTAATTCTATTAATAATTTTCGGTTTCTTTTTTTTTTTTGTTGAAACGTTAAAACTACGCGTTTTCTTTTCGTTCACATTTTACTTAAAAAATGAGAAAAATAATAAATCGCACAGTTTCGGGAAGATATTTATTTGCTGGTTGCCTGACATAGCCGAGTGGTCAGGAGCCATGTGCATAGTAAGCGTTCCTTGTAGCGGACTGGGTTCAAGCCTGTGATTACTAAATACGATAAATATTTGTATTGCCGATTTATTGTAAACTCTACTGACTTGGTTGTCGTGCCGGAGTATACAGAAAAAATAAATTTTTAAAAATGTATGTTATTCTTACCGAATCTGGAGCTAAACTAAACTGAAATTCACTCATGGTTTCTGAGAAAACCCAGTAGTCTCTGTGATATTTTTCTAAAGCACATTTCTGAAGTGACCTTCAGAAATGTGCTATGGTTGTGACAACCATAAAACAATAAAAAAAAACAATTTGCAGTTTTCGGTTTATTGGGCTTTTTGTTTGTACAATCTGTTATAAGCCGGTAGTAAACTCGATCTTTCGCTTATTATAATTAAAAATTAAAATTCAATTTGACTATCACTATAACCGGAGCTTATTGTACTACCGTTAATACAAAAAAAAAAAAAAAAAAAAAGTCAGCTTGTCAAATTATTCCGAATAACTGACTTTCTGATAACCGATGTTCTACTGTATTGGCTATTCTGTGTATTATTATCTTCCTTCTTATGTTTTTTTTTTTTCCTTTCCACGTTTGTTCCAACTCCATGACGGTTTGTTTGTTGTTTGGTTTTTAGGAGCATTAGCAACTAAGGCCATATTGCTCCGGGGATATGCGGTGGTCATTCCCTGACCTTTCCGCATCTGGTGGTCACGGGCTCGAACCCCGGTCTAATCAAGAAGCGTGTGCTACGCACTGCTGCTCCTGCCCACCTGGCTACGGAAGCACCTCCATGACGGGTAACGGTTGTTATTGTTATTATTGGGTATTTTAGGAACATCGGCGACTTAGGCCATGTTGCTCCTTGTTTGTTGTATGTAAATTGCGCGTGTTCTGAGGTCGATTTTCTGTTTGCTGATTGAAAAACTCGAGTTTCCGAGAGAGAAAACCTTGCTACCCTCGCCCGAGACCAGCCACGTTGTGAAAAATACCCATAAAAAATTCCTTCTGTCATCGAGGGATTCGAACTCAGGTCTTTTCCACCCAGTGTGAGGAGGACGGCTATTCTACCAACTGTGCTACTCACGAGGGCTTCAGTAGCCATACCATATCTCAAAACCTTCCCTTCCTACCGACTTAAACAAGTTATACAATCGCACCTATTCCGTTTTCTGCCGGTTCGACCATATTTCCTGAATGAACTGACTCTAACCATACATTTTGCCAACATGCATTTAATGTTGACGTTTTTACTTCTTTGAGCGATAAAGCTATGATTCCGATACAGTCCGCAATTGAAAAATGTTTCCGTTCCTCCATTACTTCAATAGATTCGGAATAAATTTTTAACAAAATCCATTGTAACAATTTTCTGATGTAATAAGTTTTGAAGGTAGATATAATGCCTTGATCTAATGGCTGAATTAAAGAAGTTGTAATGGGGTAGGGCCAATACTTTAGAAAAAAAACAATGCAACCCTCGCCTGAGGCTGACTAACTGAGCCACGTTGTGAAAAAGACCCATAAAAATTTTTCCCGTCATCGACGGGATTCCAACTCAGGTCTTTACCGCCCGGTGTGGGGAGGACAGCGATCCTACCACTATGCTACCCACGAGGGCCGGGTACTGGTACCGGTGATTGGGAAAGCTGTTATGTTCGGCTATCATTATTATTATATTTGGAGGAACTCTCTGATAATCGAGGAACTCTCTGATAATCCTGCAGGTGTTCTGAATCGCGGGGATGTCTGGAGTTCTTTGTATGTATTCTCTGAGAGGCCTATTGTTGCTAGCTTCTTATGAATGCCCTTTGGCACCATGCCAATGGTTCACAAGGATGGTCGGTACTTATTACATATGTCACATCCTTTGACTTCCTGTTAAAGGGATGTGTAATTCCTGATCTTTTTCTCGTATATTTTTCTGAAGATTGCTGATGTTAGGTACCGCTATGTCGATCATGCAGGTATTCTTTTCCCTTTTTATCAGTGACGGTTTTGTCCGGTTTGTTATTCGGGATCGTCTTGTCCATTCTTATGGCACGGTCCGGTGTAGCTGTTGGGTACTGGTCTCTAGTACGACCTAAGGTTGGTACTGTACTTGTAATACGGTATACTTTCTTAGATCAAACTTTATTAGCTTCTGATGTATTATCCTGACTACCTGGCCATGTCTATGAGAGTACTACGTCTGCGTAATCACTATATATCCCGCGGTGACATGCTGGATTGTCTCTGGTAAAGTGGATTCGTCGACATGCGTGTTCTGTGTCTCCGTGGTCCTTGGGATCTATTTTCTGTAGCTCCTGGTGTTGATTACCTGGTCTTGAATTGGTGAGTATGAATTCTTTGGTTTCAGGGAAGAGCGTCTCGCTGGTGAGCCTTGTATTGGAAGCCTTCTTATCAATCATCCGACACCTTTCAGATGAAAGTAGCGTTAATTCATGATATCTCGGACGTATTGTTTGGTGGCTGTTCCTGTCATTAAATTTGTTCCTACCTGATTTTTTCTTGTGAGGATAATTGAAAAACAAGGTTTTCCAGAAACGTCCAAAGTGTATAGTTGAATTTAAAAAACACTAAAGATATTACCGCCATTGATATGTAGTCTAGATGGACGTCATTGTAATGACCTCCATTTCAATGATGGAGGTCATGGCAGACATGGAGTGTCTTCTTCGCCCATCTTCTGATTTCTTTTCTTCCGTATTGGGTGGGTCTCCACGTGAGATTGAGCAGGGTGTGTTGCTTGTCTATCTTCCTTATGACTTGTGGTAAGTTAGAACTGCGTTTTTCTTCTTCTACTTCTTCTTCTTATTATTATTATTATTGTATGCTTTACTCAGCATTCTGTAATGTATTTATGTCTGGAACGGCGATCGCTGCCTGAGGGCAATGAGCAAATTTGGATCATAAACTAATTGTCATGATATGATAAACGATTCAGATGAGGACCACAATTTTGGTCCCCATCTGAACTGCAGAGACTAAAATGATTGGGAACTGCTGGGACCCAAACGTATCAGTCGGCTCCTGATTTATGTTATTTTTTTTTGTACTTATTAACTCCTAGCGCTCTACGTCGTGATGGGAATAAATACTGATGTATGTTGATAATTACATCCCCATAAAGATTTATTTACTTTTGTCACATTTATACAGTATATGTTTTTTTTTTTTTTTTTTTTTTTTTTCAATTTACAGAAGAATGTTCATAGTCATGGGCACCGGCAGGATATTTTTGCAAGGTGGTGCGCATGTGGGAATAAATTTTTTATCCACTAAATTTTCGAATACATTCCATATCTTATAATTCAATTAATTAATTAAATATTAAAAATTGTATATTACTTCGAAATCCAAGGGTGGTGCACATGCATCATGCTGCCGGCGCTCATTGTTCATAGTTTTGCATTAGGACCATTACGGCATTAAAATCCGAGATTGAAATGGCGCAAGTCTACATTAAAATCGGCTTCTACAGTTGCAACTCACCAAGCACTTATGAGGAATTTTAAACACAAAAATGTTCGTGCTGTAGCATTGTTTTCTCCTCCTCTTGCAGTTACGGCAGCGACTGCCGTAGCTGCAAGGGGAAAAGAGAATTGTATGAAGCCTGGAGAAGTTGATCCGCGACCTTTCAGATGAAAGTTAGTGAATGATATCTTGGACGTATTTTTTGGTGGCTATCCCAATCATTAAAACTGTCCCTATCGGTTTTTTTTCTTGCTCGGATAACTGTAAAACAAGTTTTTTTTTTTTTAGAAACGACCAATGTGTTGAATTTGAGGAACTCTAAAGCTATCACCGCCATTGACAACGATACATTGACCACTGCAATGAAGTTTCCCTGTTAGGTGCAGGGTACTGAAAAAAACAAAACAAAACTTTGTTTTACAGTTATCCGAGCAAGAAAAAAACCGGTAGGGACAGTTTTAATGATTGGACAGCCCCAAAAAAAAAAAACAAAAAAAAAACGTCCGAGATATCATGGACTAACTTTCATCTGAAAGATCGCGGATCGACTTCTTCGGGCTTCATACAATTCTTTTTTCTGCCTAAATTCCTCAAATGTAATGAGAAAAATTAGAATAATTGATTTTAAAAAGTAGATATACCCTCTCATAAATGTTCTCATTTATAATATTAAAAAAAAAACATGTGTTTTTGTTCAAAATTTGATTTTTTTAAAAATAGAAATATACATTATATTGAGAAATATTTTAACGTGAGTTTTCTCCTCTAATACAAATAATATAAAAGTGAATTGTGTGCGTTTGGGATTTGAGATTTTGTATACGCCAAAAAACCAAGTGCAGTACTCTGCAAGACATCAGATAAACTTAGATATTCACGAATCGCCGACGATATACAGTTATGCAGTTGCTTTTGTAGTTCATTAATTTTAAGTGCTGTTGGTTTGACAGTTTTTTGAATACTTACATTGAAGAACAATATGAAGGTACGGTATATTTTGAGTTTATACTGTAGATGGAAGAAATTCCTTATTTAATTTAACTGTACGATTCATACACATAATTTTTCTTACTTCACCAAACGAATTTTAGATTTGTAATTGAATATTGGTTAGAGGGCGTTATCTGTTCTTATTGTACGTTATCTTTTGTTGGTGTTTGGTTGAAGTACCAAATAGCTGTCTTTCAGGTTTGTTTAATTTGCACTACTAGGTGGTTAATTTTAAAATTAGCCTCTTAATGTTTTATCAGGTTTATTTTTGATTGTACTTTGCATCATAATTATAGGCTGGTAGTTCAATATGTTAACATATTACTTCATAAGTTTGATATAAGTATTTCAGCATGATAATACTGTAAAATAATAAGTCAGGAGAAAGAAGGAAAGAAAGGAAAAGAAAACGATTTTTTTTTAAATATCCATTTCTTCTATTTCAGCATAATTATATGTACACAGTATATTGTATAATTTCATCTAATGCTGAATAAGACGACGTGGTAATTATTGTATTTCAATAGGATGGTTTGGTTATTTGAAATGTGTAATAACACATGGTTCTTAATTTTATAGTCTGGTGGCTAACTTTTAAGGTGTACTGGAACTAAGAAGGGGATAAAATTATTTAATTTCAAGCTTGTTTCTAAGGTTGTATTTCGATAGACTAAGAAGGGGCAAAATGAATGAATTTCAGGTTTTCTTGAGAAATATTTTTGAAATTTCACGGTTGTATTTCGATGGTATATATTCTAGTATAGTTCGCAGTGATGTGTTTTCTCCCTTGGAGAAAACACATCACTGCGAACTATACTTAAGTTACTTAAGTGATGTGTTTTCTCCCTTGGAGAAAACACATCACTTAAGTAACCGAAGTATATTGCAGATAAATTATTCCGAACTCGATTACCGACCGTTGGGGGTTAGAGTGCGTGCCAAAATTGGCTAAATTAAAAAAAAAAAAAAAAAAAAAAACTACCCTCGCGTGTCCCTCGGAAGGCGTTTCTTGAATCAAGACATTTCCTGAATTATCACACAATTTTGTTAGTACATCTCACCACTCCGACTTCAAATAAATCACTGCGTGAATACAGCAATTTACTGAATGATGTGACGTCACTACATTCCTGGCAGAGAGAACGGGCGTGCGCAGATCCGACTCAAGGTGGATTCTGGAGTGATGTTTTGAAATTTTTTTGGGACGCTCTGAATTCCGTGCCCAAAAAATTGTATGCTTGCCATAGGTTTGCCGCCCCTTGCCTTAGAGTATACCTAAACCCGGGGTACCATATTCTAAAGATGCGAAGAATATCGTAAATATTCATGGGATACTAGCTGCTAATTACTGGTGGTTTGCGGCTTAGCGCTGGTTTAAAGTCGGGAAAAGAGGTCCTCCTCCCTTTGGCGTTGTTTTTAAATCGAGAAAAGAGCCCCCTCTCCCGACGCTGTTTTTAAATCGACAGAAGAGCCCCCTTTCCCGACGCTGTTTTTAAATCGACAGAAGAGCCCCCTTTCCCGACGCTGTTTTTAAATCGACAAAAGAGACCCCCCCATTCCGACGTTTTTAAATCGACAAAATACCCCCCCCCCCCAATTCCGACGTTGTTTTTAAATCGAGGAAAGAGTCTCCTCTCCAAGGGGCGGAAACTGTTTTCCTTATTTTAAACCAACGCTAGGGTGAACTCATCCGATTTTAAACTAGCGCCGGGGGGCGAGGGAACTCTTTTACCAATTTTAAATAAGCAGAAAAGAGAAACTCGTTTTCGGATATAAAACTAGCACTGGGGTGGAATCCTTTCTCATTTTAAACTTGCCCTGGGGAGATCAATGTAAAATTGCGTTAATTACGCACCCCTTAGTGGTGGTTTAAAATCAGGAAACAACTAGTTTCCATCCCAACTGGCGCTGGTTTAAAATCTGAAAAGGAGTTACTCCCACGGGCTGGTTTATGTATCACGGGACGCTTGCGCGAAAATCAGCGGAAGGGGTACCATGTAAAAGATTAAAACCAAAAATTTTTTTCGGTATAATCAAACGCGAAGTTCATTTGCACTCGTTTTTGAGTTTAACTTGGTTTGGGCCGCCTGCTAATAAATGCGGTGATGTTATTGTGTTTTATTTGTGAACTCCTCTGAACGTTGTGGCCTTCCTGGAATATAAAGAAAAAAATAAATAAAAAAATAAAAAAAAAATATATATATATATTTATGTTACTATAGATATTGGGTGTTCGCTTTGTCTAATATAGTGTCTGAATTAAGAATTGATTTGCCCTTTCTGACTGACTTGTCATTCAAATTCGATTTTTCCTTTTCGAGTTAAAACTCTAAGGCAAAAAATTATTACATTTGTTATTATATTTTATTTTTGTGCTGTATTTTGTAAAATGACTATGATGTCTGATTGAAATGAAAAGGGTTTCAAAGGGAAAAAGAGGGAAAAAAATACCTTAAGATGAGAGGCATGGCGCCAACAGCTTTGGCGTGCGAGAAAGTAAACGCCGAAAGCTGTTTCAAGTCGGGATTGAATGACCTAATAAATCTTAAAACTATTGAGCTTTCCTGAATAGGTTCTATAAATCCAATAGAAGGAGTTATTTCAATACCATTTTCCAAGAGAAGAAACTTGCCTGGACAAGGTTTGTTCAGCATAACATAAATGAAGATCCGTGGGGATTACCCTACAAACTTGTTCCTAACATGGTTCATCCCGGCGATGTTCTTTCTTCTATTATTGTAAATTGTAATGAAACCCTGGACTGGAGTTTGTCAATAAATGCCATCTTGGACGGGTGCTCCATGAGGACACTGCCTCCTGTGAAAACGCCATCCAAACTACAATGAGATTAGATCATTTATCACACCAAGGGCCCCGAACCGAAGCTCCTTTTACGGATACTGAGCTAGAATCTGCTATCTCAACCTTAAGGGATGGTAAATGTCCTGGACAGGATCTCCTTGAGGTTTCTATACTTAAAAGATTTTGGAAAAATTGCCCATTAATTATATTAAATTTTTTGAATGCTTGTCTGTCTTCGGGATTATTCCTGCTGGCTTGGAAACAGGCTAGACATAAACTTCTGCTTAAGTACTTTGAAAAACCCTCCAATGATCCGGCCTCTTACAGGCCCATTGCACTGTTACCCACCCTTGGCAAAGTCTTGGAAAAATTGTTTCTCGTCTTCTAAATTACTAGGCGCCTCCGTAACCAGGTGGGCAGGAGCAGCAGTGCGTAGCACACGCTTCTTGATTAGACCGGGGTTCGAGCCCGTGCCCACCAAATACGGAGGATGCGGAAACGTCAGGGAATGACCACCGCATATCCCTGGAGCAATATGGCCTTAGTTGCTAATGGTCCTAAAATCCAAATAACAAACTAACAAACATCTAAATGACTATTTAGACAGAAACCCAAGTTCACCACTTCAGTTTGGCTTTACACATGGAAGGTCTTCTGTTGATGCTATTTGTCAGGTTTGAGTTCTGTTCAAAATTCTAATTCTAAATAAGCCCTCGGTCTCTTTGTTGATTTCAAAGGGGCATTCGACACTGTTTGGTGGCCGAGTGTCCTGGCGACGTCCAGAGAGGCCGAGCTCTCTGCTCTTATTTACCGTCTCCTTTCGAATTACTTTGATTCTCGCAGCATCACAGTTTCCTGCTCTGTCTCCAGATCTGTTTCTAGGGGCTGCCCTCAGGGTTCTGTTCTTGTCCCTGTGTGCTGGAACATGATCCTTGATGGGTGGCTCTCGGTTGATCGAGACAACATCCTTCAGACAGCTTATGCAGACTACCTTGCTATTCTGATTTTTGGTAATTCCCGCCGAGAGCTAGAGTGCAGAGCAAATGAAGTTCTAGAGGACTTGAATATCTGGTGTCAAACACATAAACTTCAAATTTTGACTAAAAAAACAAAACAAGCGTTGCTAAAGGGCTCTCTTGATGTGAATAGACCACCTGTTATTAAGTTGAATGGAGAAATGATTAGAAGTACTCGGCAGCATAAATACTTAAGAATTTATTTTGATGACCGTCTTAATTTTAATTACCATGCAAAATATGTACTTCAGAAAATAAAAGCTATGACCTATAAAATTATTAAGATTACCAGGAGTACTTTTGGTGTAAAGAAATCTTCCATTAAATTATACTACTCTTGTATATTTATACCAATTGTGTGTTATGCGGCTGGGGATACAGAATCGGTAACTCCCTTGTTCAAAAATATCTTACTAAAGCACAAAGATTCTTTCTTCTCGCTGTAAGTAGAGCTTGTCGAACTGTCTCTACAGCTGCTCTCCAGGTCCTCAGTCATCGACTGCCAATTCAATATGAAGTAATGTTACATTATCTTTTATATTGTAGAAGAAAAAACGTTCCTGCGATTGTAAATTGTATAACATAATACTGACCTACAAGAAAATGTAGACATTAAAATAATGAGAAATGAATGTTGTAGAGCGTGGCAAAATACTTGGTCTACTTCTACCTAGGGTAGGGAGACATTTAGGTTTTTTCCCGAGGTTGCTGATTATGATAAGAAAATGGACTGGTTCCATCCTGGCTTATATGTTACGTTTCTATATAGCGGTCATGGCAGTCTTAACTCTAAATTGTTCTCATTCGGATTAAGTAACACTCCTCTCTGCAGCTGTGGTGCTCAAGAAACTGTTGAGCACCTCGTCTTTCATTGTCCTCTGTATGATGATTTAAGACTGGACTTTCAACTTCTCACAAATGTATTCAATTGCTCTGAAATGCCAAGACTAGTTACCTGTCCTGAGTATTATGCTGCCTTCTCCACCTATGTGGAGAAAATGTTTAAACGGAGGAAAAAGAATTCTTACTCCTGAAGTTCAGTAAAATAGTAACCTAATGTTAATTGATAGAAAAATATCGCCGTCTGTCGGTTAGTTGGAAAGATTTTACTGTTTTTTTTTTTGTTTTTTTTTTGCGCTTTAAATGGAAGGGTTTAGGGCCCTTTTTTATTGTTTTAGAAACCAGAAATTGTAACCATTCTTTTGAAGTATAAATCTTTGTAACAATCAGCTGGTATTTGATATAATTGGTTGATAAAGAAGAAACAACACGCACCCACAAAATGTGGGGTTTTGGAATAATTATAAAATCCCTTAAATAATTACAGTATTTTTGTCAAGTATATAATGTGTTGTCGGCAAAGTTTGGAAACCTTATAAGGAATACCATAAAAATTCAGTTTCTACTCCTGGAAGACCACGAGGGCGGAGAGCAATCCAATTTAGAAGTCTTGCGAATTTGAAATACGGGCAACTCAAACGCATGTTTGTTTGTTATTTGGTTTTTAGGAGCATTAGCAACTAAGGCCATATTGCTCCAGGGATATGCGGTGGTCATTCCCTGACCTTTCCGCATCCTCCGTATTTGGTGGGCACGGGCTCGAACTCCAGCCTAATCAAAAAGCGTGTGCTACGCACTACTGCTCCTGCCCACCTGGCTACGGAGGCGCCGCCTCAAACGCATGTCCTGCTGTATAATTGACCACGGTTACTTCGGGTCATTTAAAACGTTCGTTATTTCTATATTATTATTAAGTAAGGTTTCTTTTGTTCATTTTTGTCCCATACCTTATGAGGCTGAAATCCAGTATAGTTTACCCCGGCGTGTTCTTCCATGAAAGTGAGGAAGACGGTAGTGATTGACAGGTGGGTGGTAACGTGAAAGGCATCTCCCACTCTGCTGTGATTGACAGGTGGGTGTCACGCGAGAGTACGTGGTTGTTTGGGATTGTAGCGGTTAATGCGAAATTATTATTTTATTGTTCTCAGCCTTCTTGTTTGGCGGTGTGTCGTTTGGGGCCATTTTGTTATTTTTTTTTATTTATTTATATATATATATATTTTTTTTTTTTTCTTAGTTGTTGGCGCGTCGGCTTCTGTGGCTATAATGCACCTCCCAAAGTTTTTGCAGTTTACTCTGATTCAAGCCCGAGGCGGGATTCGAATTTTGTTATTGAAAGAGATAAAAGAGTGAATGGCCATTGGGTGTTTGGTGGGGTTGACGAGGCAGATCAAGTTTTTTCAAGGTCGTGGAAAATTTAGGAGTAAATAAATCCTGGACATAATTAAGACTGCTGTACTGCCCTGTACGACTTGTAGTACTTTACTGCTATCGAGGACTGTAGATAGGCAGTTTGACTCCCACCTCGTAGAATAATGTGGCGGCGTAGGCACTCAGGTAGCCAGAATCTTACTGCGGAGTTTTTGAATGGTATTGGCAGTGTATATCGGCCTTCAAGCTGACGAGATGAGTTTTCTTTGTTTTCGTTTAGTTTGTTGAGAATAGAGGTTAGGTTTCGTTTAGTTTGTTGAGAATAAAGGTTAGTTTCGTTTAGTTTTTAGTGAAAAAAGGTTGTTTTTACGCGACTTCGGGAGGAATTCAAGCAAAAAAACTGGCCGTTGGCCGCGGCTACGATTTATGATGTGATTTTTGTTTGTTGGCTGCTTTTGGGGCAAATTCAAGCAAAAGAAGTGCGGTTTTTTTTTTTTTTTTTTTTATGGTTTGGTTATGTTGGTGTGATAATGCGGCACGGTTTCAAGCAGTAGAAGCCATTTTATATCGCTGAAGTAAGGAGTGGTAATTAGGTTTTGGTGTTGCAAGAAAGAGCATTTTTTTTTTTTTTGACATTTTGGGAGGAATGTACAAGGAATAATTTCATTATAATCGCGCGTGGCATCGTTTGGTAATGGTGGGTTGGAAAAGTGGTGGTTTTGGGGCAGAAGCCGTGAATATTTTATTTCGAAATGTATTTTTTTAGATATTTTGTGGTTTGAGAAAGAGCTGTTTCGCCGTTAGTGTGGGTGGAATCGTTTTATTTTTGTTTGTTTTTGTAAATTTTCAGCTGCAACGTAATGATTTGTCACGTGACATCAGCGTGTGAAGTCGAGGAGATTGGGAACGCAATGAGTGGGCGGAGTCAACTTGTCAATCACTGCTTTCCCACTGTTTGGCTTGTCACCATTTTGGAGGGGGTACACCGTTCTAGAGTGTTACCCCTTGTGATTGACTTGTAAATCGTAAATACGGGGCTTAGAGGGGAACAGGTATCCTGTGTGTTATCAGACACTCAGCCTAAAACACTGATGGATCCAATATCTCTCTATTACAGAAGATTTAGGAGAAGTCCGGTTGGCCTGCCTCCCTAAAATCCACTCATGCACACCTTCTCGATGGTAAGCCCTGTTACGTCACTTAGGTGGCAACGAAAGTGTAGAGTGGTTCTCTTCAAGACGCCTGGTCAGCGTGAAGAGGAAAAGACCAAACCCTCCAGCAATGAGAGCACAACAATACAAATGGCCCTCAGTCCCCAGCAGCTTTCACTCTCCCTCTTACGGCAGCGAGAGGATCAGAGTGGAAGCAGAGGGTGCTAAGAATCTCTGGGTACGACCAGGCTGCCATGCACGGAAATTGAACTTGGCCTGTTATAACGTACGATCACTCATCGGTGAAGACAGGATATTAGAGCTGGAAAAGGAATTAGAAAATGTGAATTGGAATATCATCGGTTTGGCTGAAACAAGAAGAAGAAATGAATCACTTATAAGTTTATCAAGTGGAAATCTGCTGTACACCAATGGAAACAGTGAAAGGAGTGAAGGTGGAGTTGGGTTTCTGGTCCATAAAGATTTTAAAAACAACATTTTGGAATTCAAAAGTACATCACCAAGGGTGTCAAGACTAATACTCAAGATTTCTAAGAGGTACAAGCTAAAGATTATAATGATTTATGCACCAACATCGAGCCATGATGATGAAGAGGTTGAAGAAATGTACACTGAAATTGAGAGTCTTCTAGATGAGCAGAAAACCCACTACACTATTATTATGGGGGACTTCAATGCTAAGGTTGGAAAAAGGCAAAACAGCGCAGAAAGAGGAACTATAGGAAATTTTGGAATTGGTGAAAGAAATAAAAGAGGTGAAAGACTTGTGGAATTTGCAGAATCTCAAGGACTGTCAGTAATGAACACTTTTTTCAAGAAAAGGGTGAACAGAAAGTGGACATGGAAGAGTCCAAATGGATTAACAACTAATGAAATCGACTTCATCCTCACTAACAGAAGATATATTGTGAATGATGTTACCGTCCTGAATAAGGTAAATGTTGGAAGTGATCACAGAATGGTAAGATGTACACTTGATATAGATGTAGGAAAGGAAAGGAAAAAACTGACTCGAGTAAATAATACAAAGGTCTTTGAAATAACAGAGGAGGAGAAAAAGCAGTATGTACTGGAACTTAAGAACAAGTTTGAACTTCTGCAGACTGCTCAGGACCAAGATATCGACGAGGAATATTACAACTTTCTGAAAGTGATAAAGCCCAAGAAACCTATAGGGAAACAGAAATCCAAAGAAGAAAAAATTAGTCAAGAAACACTTGTCATGATGAACCAAAGACGACAAATGAAGAGCAAGGAAAACACTGACAGGGAGAAAATTGAGTATACTGAGTTATGCAAAGTCATTAGAAAGAGACTCAGAGAGGACATAAGAAGATTTAACACAAGAAAAGTAGAACAAGCATTAAGGGAAAACAAAGGATTTAAATCAGCAGCCATGAGCAGTAATACAGAAAGACAAATGATACTGAAACTGAAGAATAGCGATGGTGTACTTATAAACAGCAGAGAAGGCATAATTCAAATAGCAGAAGACTACTATAGAAAATTATACAAGGAGCGAGGGAATGATACCAGCAGTGGGGAAGATGGATTGCAAAGTAGCAACACATACGACATACCCGATATTCTTCCTGATGAGGTAGAACATGCATTGAAGAAAATGAAGAATCGGAAAGCCCCGGGGGAAGATGAAGTTACTGTAGAGTTGTTAAAATTGGGAGGAAGAGACATAACACAAAAACTGGCAAGGCTCTTCACAAAGTGCATTAGAAAAGGTGTGATGCCTAAGCAGTGGAATAATGCAATCATAGTTTTGCTGCATAAGAAAGGAGATAAATCAGAAATTGGAAATTATAGACCAATTAGCTTGTTATCCCATATCTACAAGTTGTTCACAAGGGTCATTACTAACAGATTAGAAAGAATACTTGATGAGAATCAACCGAAAGAGCAAGCTGGCTTTAGGACAGGATTCTCAACTATGGATCACCTTCACGTAATATCACAGCTAATGGAGAAAGCAAATGAATATAAAACACCATTATGCCTGGCATTTGTGGATTATGAAAAGGCATTTGACTCCATACAGCATAAGGCAATGTTTCGGGCACTGGAAAGACAAGGCATAGATACTCCATATATTATGATTTTGAAGAAAATATATGAGAGTGCTACATCCTTTATTAGACTAGACAAAGACAGTAGCAAATTTAAAATCGAGAAAGGAGTTCGACAAGGAGACACAATATCTCCGAAGCTGTTTACTGCTGCCCTTGAGGAAGCTTTCAGAAGATTAGACTGGTCGCAGAAAGGAGTCAATGTGAACGGAGAGTACCTAAACCATTTACGATTTGCAGATGACATTGTGGTCATAAGCCACGATCCCAAAGAATTAGAGGAAAATCTTAATCAGTTATGCACAGTTAGTAAGGATTTTGGACTAAAGATGAATATGGCTAAAACAAAAGTAATGATGAACAAGTATGCCACGGAAAGGGAAATAATGATTGAAGGAGCAGTAATTGAAAAGGTGGAGTCATATACTTATCTGGGACAAGTTATTAGCTGTAATAATGATAAATGGCTGGAAGTCAAGAGAAGAATAAATTTTGGATGGATAGCATTCAGGAAATATAGTCACATACTGAAGAGCAATATCCCAGTTTGTCTGAAACGTAAAATAATGAATCAATGTATACTCCCCACCATGACTTATGGAAGTGAAACTTGGGCACTCACCAAAAGAATGGAAGAGAAGCTAAGAACTACACAGCGAAGAATGGAACGAATTATATTGGGAATCAGACTGTTAGATAAGAAGAGAAACACATGGATTAGGCAGCAAACTCAAGTAAAGGACATTCTTATCAAAACTAAAGAACTAAAATGGTCTTGGGTAGGACACATAGCTCGAAGACATGATGACAGATGGACTAAGAAAATAACAGAATGGTACCCAAGAGGAGCTAGAAGAAAACCTGGAAGACAAAGGCGGAGATAGATAGATGAAATTCATGAGTTTTTGAGTAGTAAATGGATGGGCAGTGCTCAAAACAGAAGGAACTGGAAAGTTGCTGGAGAGGCCTTCATCCTGCAGTGGATCGAAAATGGCTGATGATGATGATATACATTTATATATATAGTTAGGGAAGGACTTTACCAAACACTGTCCGTCTCATTCGCAGATTTGATTATCAGAGCATAAAAAAGTTAATTAATTTTCATAAATTATATATCCTTTTGAATAATTTTTGAACAACAAAAAAGTTGTTAAAAATTTTATTTTTGTTCTAAGTTTTGCGTATTTTGTTCAAGGATTTTTAACAGATTAGGATGCAATTATTGGAGTATTACGTCGCCTACTAATGGAAAGGTCTGAGCTGTTCTAAGCGTTAGCCCCCCCCCCCCCAGAAGAGAATGTCATTACTGTACTGCCAGGATTTATGGCTGGTACCTAACAGCCATAAATCCCGCAGTGCGGACAGAATTGGTAGTTTTGTCACTGAGAGGAGGTATTTGAAAGGTTAAAGTCGTGCTACATAATTTGTGAGTAACATCACAAATATTTGTTCTTCCACTTGCATTGTTACGAGAGCGCTATGAAAAAATCATTTTTCGATCTATCGATCTGTCTTAGGCAGTGATGAGCTGTGAATATGTTAACAGTGGGTTTGCAGTTTTTCCGACTTTCTACCGAGTAAATTTGATCGGTCACGGAAGTGACGACATCCGCGGCTTCCATTAGAGGCGCTTCCCACGCTCGCACTACTAGTACTGTGATTATAGCCCGTGACGCATTTTTCGTGACCGGTATAATATCTCGAGTCAGGGGCGAATTTAGGTGGAGGGGAAAGATGCGGCTTATTACCTCCTTAACCATGCGTATGAGTGAATGTGTAGAATGTGTAGGTCTATCTAAAAAAAAAAAAAAAAAACTTAAAAACCTGGTCGTCATGCCTCGCCTTACGATAACTGGATACGGCGGTGTCTGGAGTTCTAAGTTTTTAGAATTTTTGAATAGTATGACGTCACAACACAATCGTGCTTCTCGAAGTTACTACTGCAGTAAGTATGATTTCAACAATTTCTTTTTTCGTCTCGCATTTTCGTCACATTCCATTGTTAGGTGCCCCTAACAGTTGCGTATGTCGCTTCAATCAACTACAAGTTCGGTACATCAATCAGTGCTATTTTACAGAGATATTTAGATACGTTGCACTCGCAAGTATACATCTCTTACTTTAGTTATCATGAAACCATTGTATCTTGTCTTCCAGAAATTGTGAAAATCTGTGAATGATCAATAAAAAAGCTCTTATTTCGTAATCGATGTATACAAATCAAAATGCCTAAAAGAAACGCGAAGGACATCTCGCGTAAACCATCTACCGCGCGTGCTCATGATACGCGCAACTTTTTTTAATTCGACTTTCAAAGTTAACAAAAACATACAGACTATTTACAACTAGGGTGTCACAATTTTTTTTAACAACTAGAGAAATATAATGGATATATTTTTTTCATTATAAAATTTTAATATATTGCGAATAAAAAATAACATGAAATATTTTCCATATCACAAATAACATAAAAACTATCACAAAGCATTCCCCAATAGTGACACTATGCTACTGACACTATGCTGCTGCAACAGGATCTGGAAAGGTTGAGCAGATGGGCTGAGAGGTGTCAAATGAAGTTTAACATTGATAAATGTAAAGTACTACACATGGGAAACAGCAACCCCAGAGCAACGTATCAACTCTGCGGTACTACACTGACAGTGGTAGAGAATGAAAGGGACTTGGGTGTGATTGTGCAGGCAGATATGAAGTTCTCTGAGCAGTGCAGACGGGCTGCAAGAGTAGCTCATGGAGTATTGTCTATGATATACAGGAATTTTTCCAGCAGGGATAAGGAGGTGATTATTCCATTGTATAAGGCAATGGTCAGGCCACACCTAGAGTACTGTATACAGGTCTGGAGGCCTCATTTCAAGAAGGATGTAGAGCTGCTGGAACGAGTACAGAGAAGGGCAACAAGATTAGTGAATGGAACAAAGGGTTGCTCTTACGAAGAAAGGCTTAAGTTTTGCAAATTACAGTGTCTGGAGACTAGGCACCAGCGAGGTGATCTGATAGAGGTGTATAAAGCCTTGAATGGTTTAAGCATGCTCAATGCTGATGGGATTCTTCCTCTAGCTCAGAAAAATCACCTGAGAGGGCATAAATTCAAATTGAGGAAAGACAGATGTAGGATAGACGTGCGGAAATTTGCCTTTAGCCAGCGGGTGGTTGGTTGGTGGAACAGACTGCCATCCCTTGTGGTGGAGGTTGATAGCCTAAATAAGTTTAAGGCTCAGCTGGACAGGTATTTTGAACGAACGGAGGGGTGAAGTGGAAGTGGGTTTTTTTTTTTTTTTTTTTTGGCTGATGCTGCATAAGCTTGCTTTCTTGCATCAAATGCCTCTACTAATGCTAATGCTAATGAAAACAAATATTACATAAAAAACAAACTTTCTAGAAAAAGTACACAAAAAAATCACAGATTACGTGAAAAAAAAATTATTTCACAGATATTCAAGAAAAATTTGTTCTAAAAATTGCCATATACAATTTATTTATTTATTAATATTTGTTGTCGATCTTCTGCTTTGCTCAATAGCTGAGCAATGATTACAGAGGAATGATTTGACATAACGATCCATATTTTTAACTTTGTGTTGTTGCATTGTGGGTCTTAATTGGGCAAGGTTCAGTTTATTCTGCGTGTGAATTGCCACACGCAGATGTGGCAATTCTGGGAGGCATATTTTGGAGTGGTAATGCTGTGAGGGAGGGACGCCTCCGCATCTGCGTTGCGGGATGAAAAACGTTTTTTTGATGAAGTTCGGTCGTATTTGAAAGATAAATTCCTTGCTATTTCCATCTTGTTGAGATCTGAAAATAAAATTATCTGCAGCTATTCTTAAAGTTTTTCTTGGCCAAGTTCCACCTGTTCTTGAAAAGCTGAAAAATTAAATCTGTGCAGTTGTTTCTTAGAAGTCTTATCATATTTATCTACAATGATTGTTATTTTCTGAAACTTCTGTATATATTTAATGTGTAAAATATTTTCCACAGTAAAGAAGTTTAAGATTTAAAATTAAGCAGTTGTCAATAGTTTAACAATTAAAAGGTTATTTTGCTCAATAATACTAAGGAATCACACAAAAGCTGTGGGTCTCAGAATTTCTTTCTAAGAAATTAAAGTATTGACAATGATTCGTAGCTATATCGTTGCTTAGGGAATGAAAAACCATTAACTTAAAATTTTTTCTTTTGAAAGGTGTGTGTGTTTCAAATGCATTTTCTTAATGTCTACTTAAACATTCCGAAAGTATTAAGATGACAGTTTTTATTGTCAACAGTTAATTTTTTTCTCTCTGTGGCTTAGTAACCACAGGTGCTTATAGAATTTTCAAAAGCAAAGTTAACAAAAGCATACAGACTATTTACAACTAGGGTGTCACATCTGGTGAGTATGGGCTTGGCACACCCAGAGTCCTGAGCTGGATATCATCATTCTTCTTTCTTGGTGATTCCCTTCTACTTCTCTCTCTCAGGGTAACTTGGGAAATTTTTTTTTGGTTGGTGCAGCCCAAGGCTTCTTTGCACTATACAGCTAATAATAATAATAACTATTTACAATTAACTGGGGGGGGGGGCATGAAGCAGATGCGATGTTTGTAAGTGGGATTAAAAAAAAAAAACTTAGTATTCTCTGTTGATAGAGGCATGACACCACCATGTTTGGTGACCTTAAGTGATGTGTAAAAGCTGACACTGTCAGTTTCCACAGGGTTAAAAACCTTAAATTTAGAATTTCTATGTGTGTGTGAGATTGAAAACATTTTCAAGTATGATTTCACTGTATCTGCAACGTGTGTGTGTGACTAAAAACATTTTCATGTATGATTCCACTGTATTTGCAACACAGAAGTGCACCTGTGTGTTTTCACAATCTCCGGATCGATTTAATGGTAAAAATTTCTGAAGTAAAAAGTTTAAGATTGAACTTAAATCTACTTAAGCTTACTCTTAGTAAACGTAGGCGCTGATAACATTTACAAATGCCAAAAACTATTTAACAGCTTAATAAGGGTATAGTTACTAAAGCTTTTGTTTAGGAATCGTGCATTCAAACTGAATAAAAAAACTCAACGATTGCCCCACTATGGAAGCAGAATTGCACAGTTGCTTCACAAACACACAAGGTGATAATTCATATACATTTCAAGACTTTTCATATTATTCACTGGAAATATACTCATTTTCATTTCATGTCAACTGCATCACAAGGCTACACATTGTTAAGCAAGCAAGAAAACACATTTTTCCACTTAGCTGGATGAAAGTACAATCCATATACAGCTTCAACGACAAACAGAATGCGGTTTCTTCTAATTCCCCTTGTTCGCTTGAATATCACTAGCGAAAACACGTGCATATATGTCGATCTATCAGCTGACTAATTTCCATTTGGCAGTTCCTGAACATAGCTTTTGAAGGTCCCAACTCGCTCAGAGGCATCACCCGTTGAGAGGGCATAAACATGATCAAGTTTTTATTTTTCCAGACATATGAATACGATTACTGATATATCTATACGGAAAATATTTTTTTTCTAATATTAGTTGAATAAACTACGCTTTTTCATTTCATTATCTTAATAAATTGATATTTTTTCTCTATGAAAAACACGGCACCTCCGTAGCCAGGTGGGAAGGAGCAGCAGTGCATAGCACACGCTTCTTGATTAGACCGGGGTTCAAGCCCGTCACCACCAAATACGGAGGACTCGGAAAGGTCAGGGAATGACCACCGCATATCCCGGAGCAATATGGCCGTGGTTGCTCCTAAAAAAAAAAAAATGAAAAACACAAAGCTGAATCAAGTCTGCTTTTCGCCTGTCTGAAAACATACCTGTTTATATTGGAAACAAAAATGAGTGTCTATTTTTAACTGTTCACATGTCTTTGCAGTTTGTTTGTCTATCGAGAAACAGAGTAATCACATATACATCTTAACCCACAGAAAATTAGAGAAATACGTCTTTTTTAAAACCCATATATCGCACGCACATTCCCGGAGCTGTGACTTTGGAACTGATTCTTGTTGAAACTTGGAACTACTACATCACGAATTATGCCGCAACAGTCGCTCTGGAAATTATGAAAAACTCTTAATTTTTATTTAAAATTATGAAAAAGGAAAAAATTTCAATGCTAATGGTTCGTTTAGTCTGTGTAATGAATAGACTTATGTTCTCTTAAACATTATTAACTTAGCAGGTGAACAAAAGCAACTCAACTTTCACGAACAAAGCTGTTGTTTTTCCTCCCGAAAAACAACAGCTTTGTTTTTTTCTACTTTTTATTTGAAAGTTTACTTTTGAAAGAATACATAAATCCGCAGATAAAAGCAGATGAACATTTTCTGTTCCCCCCAACCTCTACCCATTTAGAGGTTGGAGTTGACAGGTGGACGTAGACTCATAGCTTATTTCCTGGCCTGGACATTTCCAATTTAATGTATGATTAAACAAAAACGGATTTTTCCAACATAAAATTAATTTGAAAGTTTAGCGCAAGATACAATTAATTTGAAAGTTTAGTGCAAGATACAATTAATTTGATAGTTTCAGGCCTGACTCATTTAGTATCAAACAAATTGAACATATCTAAAATGAATAGTAATCACATAGCCGAATGCGAAACGATACATTTTTTTCCCTTAGATCTTTTGAATAAAAATTGATATTATTTCCCCCTGTGTATGCGGTATATTCTTTCTATGGAATAATGCATAGGAAACTAGCTCATTCGACAAGATCTCTCATTTGTTAACAATAGTGATTCTCGTGGCGATACATATGAGAGCGTGCATTTATTTGTAAAATTTACGATATTTCATGCCGTTTTTTTTTTTTTTTTTTTTTTTTTCACACTGTGTACTTCCAAATATCAAGTTTATTTAAAACTCGAATAACGTCTCTTGTTTCCGAAAATAGAAAACAGTGTTTTTCAAACTTTGGAAAATTTTTAGCTTCAAAAATCATACTTAATTGTTGATACACATTTTATTCATGGTTTGTGCATGGTTTGGTTTGTGCATGTCAGACAAAATTTGCAAACCAACAGCATAAGTTAAAAAAACTTGAAAGTTATCATTATAGACACTAAGACCAACAATTTAAAACTGGCCATTTTTCCGAAATAATTATCATAGAGTGTCCTTGCGGGATTTTAACAACTCAGTGGTATCTGGACTTTTGTACTTTGCTGTCCTGATTTAAAAGTCTGAATTAATTCACTTAATGCTTGCAGCTCAATTCTAAACGTGTGGCGTACACATACACACTCACGAAACCAAGCAGACAATTTTGTTTTGGGAAAAAAATCACCACTGCTTTTTTTTTTTTTTTGTTCATTCAAAAGTTCAAAGTTTACATCTTTTTTTTTTTCCCCCTTCTTTCACAGGTTACAGGAGTTGTCTTCGACTCATAATCTCTATAGTCGGGAAGGATTTAGTTTGACTACCCTGAAAAGAATTAATGTACTCAGATTACCAACTCCATACAAGAATACCTTGTATGGAGTTTTTCTTTCGACTGTAAGTTGTTAATAACTTTCAAATGCAGATAGCTGAAGGGGTAACAATTTTGAAGAAAATTGAATTTTGGGATTTCTTGCATTCAATGTTGGGGAGGGTGAAAATTGAAAACTGGTCATTTCAGAAATAATTATCATAGAGTGTCTTTGATGGACAGTTAACTCCCTGGAACTTGTGAAATCGGTAATTTTACGTACAAATCATTGCTTTTGAAAATGCTTGTTTTGTCTTTCACAACAAAAGAATCATTTTTTAGTATCAAACGAAGAAAACATCTCTGGGAATGGACAATAACGTGAAACTGAAGCACACTCAAAAATACAATTTTGAAGATAACTTTAACCCAAAGACGAGTTACAAGTCTGTAATTCCCAATTGATTTGAATCAACATTGTACATATGTTTGACTAAGTGTGAGGAAAAAAAAATAATAATAATAAAAATAAATAATAATAATAATAATAATAATTAATAATAAAAATAATAATTCCAATGTGAAAGTGTGATTTTACTGTATCTACAGGAGAATATTTGACAAGGTTGGTGGCCTCTGCTGTTGAAAACCGAAGTAAAAATTGTATGTGTGGTGGTAACTTTGAAACCTTGTCAAACTCTACCAACAATGAGTGTGCTTTTCTGAAATCTTTGAATTAATTCCCAGAACTATAAAACCTTTAGGATTTGTGAAAAAAAATAATGGTGTGTTCAAAATGACCTAAAAATAGTAAAAAAAATTATAAAAAAAAATCTTCAACTTGTAGTTTATGAGTTAGAAGATGGGTCGCTAGTTACTCCTTGGGTATAGAGACATCTATTATAGTAAAAAGAAAATCATTTATTTGTTAAAAAAAGGTAACTACATTTTATGAAACCTATCGAAACCTTTGTCATGAAGAGGAACCTGGCAGTGTTAACAAGCTTTTGATGTTTTGTTTTTGTAATGAGAGTATTGTCTTCTTGGTCTGTGTCAGATAATAAGGTGGTTTTTCGGATGTTGTACAAGATAGTGATGCTCATTTTGGACCAGGCATCTTTAGTTCCATACTTTTTTAAAAGCAACTGTGCAATTTCCCTTCGGAAATATAGGATATCTTTATTGTATCCATAGGCTCGTGCTAAGTGGCTAGTGTTGGTTACACAAAGATCTATCATCCAATATAGTATGGGTGTATACCATTTATTCCCTCTCATAGATATTCTGTAGTTAGAAATATGATTGTCCATTTGATCGACACCATCCATGTTTGTATTGTAGTATCAAACGAAGAAAACATCTCTGGGAATGGACAATAACATGAAACTGAAGCACACTCAAAAATGCAATTTTGAAGGTAACTTTAACCCAAAGACGAGTTACAAGTCTATAATCCCAACCCAACGCAATCTTTATGGTATTGGGTTGAGGTACATCTATTTTCATTTTGTCCTTCAAGGAAAATCTCTTGCATTTTTGAATAGGCTCAATGCCACGTTCATTTGACATAAGTCATAAAACTATTATCTTTCCATTTTACACCTATTATGTTCTTTTCTTTATCAATTGCATTATCCATGTCCCCTCTCTTCCGTAATTTCATTTGTTTTGTATATTTTAAACAACACTCCATCGGTCTGTTCTCTCGTACTGTTCCTGTTGCACCCAAGTTGTTTTTTATTGTAAGATCATAAATCAACCTGGCCGATATAAAAAAATTGTCGAAATATAATGAGAATCAAATATCAGGATAATTTCTTTGCAAAACTTCGGCAAAGTTTAGCACAACAGATTCACCTAGACTGAGTAGCAGTTATATCTTTTGCTTGTCTTCCTTGATATACATCGAACAGTACCCAATATCCTGGCTTGGTGCTGATGACCTAGGCTTTGTAGCCAAAGCGAATTGCCTTACTTTGGATGAACTGTTTACAGTCATGTTTACCAAAATAGGGGATCATTGATTCATCGATAGACATATGGAATAAATTTTTGGTTGAGAATATTCATAATAGGGCATAGTTTGGCCATTTGGTCACCCTCAGCTAAGTTGTTAGCTGCTGCATGAAAATACCTACAGATTTCTTCAAACCTGTTAAGTCATATTGTTCTTGAAATTAAAACATTGTGTATGTTTTCACTTTCGTCCCAAAGCATTCTTCTGTGAGTAAAGGAACGTAATCGCTGAGAAAAAGAATACCAATGAACACATATAGCTCGTTTGTTGATAATTCAAAGCCAGCTACGTTTTTTTGGCTAGCATACATGACCATATATTTTACAAGTTCTTCAACTAAGGAGTTTTTCATAAAAAGCTTAAAAAAATCAATTGGATGACTTTCTTTTGATAACATTAAAGGGGGTGGCATTGTACCCTTCCAGCCAGTTTTGGGAATAACAGGACTAAGATGACCATTTGCCCATCGAAATTTGCCAATTTTTTAGCTTTTTTTTAGGCAGTTCCTTTATTTGGAAAGCTTTCTTTAGTTTCTTGAATTTTTAATTGGATTGATGAGAATTGTTTACTTTTTCTGCTGGCATACTTTTCTCCACATCTAACTCTTAACTTTCTTCTTCAATCTATAAAATTCATCGTTTTGACTCCTTAGAAAACATAAATTTATCCTCCGCCTGTAACTGTCTGCTACTCAAATGGTGTGGGTCATAATCTTCTTCATCACCGGAATTGCCGGAAATATTCTCACCATCATTTTCCGGAGGAGTAATATAGATACCATCAAACACTACTGTATCATTTTCTAAGTTAAAATTTTTGATTTCTTCCAATAATTCAGCAGTAAACAATGGTTTCTTTCTAAAAAATAAAGTATGTTTATTTGTGAGGGAAAATCATTACATATGTCCAAGGGGTCATTAATGACCCACAGAAAAAAAATGTATTGCAGTTGATATTCTATTCAACATAAAAGTAGAATAATATCAAAAATGTTTGTAAGCAACTTTGTTTGAACAAAAACGTATAATGCATAGAGAAAATAATTAACTAAAACCAATTTACCAGTGATATTGTGAAGACATGTCGGGACACACAAGAAATCACTCCGAAACGCTGCTCTTGTAAACGCACAAGTGCTCTTTGCGGCTAAAATATAACATTACAACAGACGTAGACCTACATCTTGATTTTCCGTATTAATGTAAGATCCGTCTATTAGTCGGGTGCTGAACTAGAGAGATTTTTAAAAGTTGTGTGTAAGAAAAATGTTTTCTATAGACGCTGGGGTGCACACTCAATGCTCAGAGTTGTATTTTTTAATTTCCAGCCCGTTATCCTCATTGAAACCTCTTAAGTTATCCTAATTGAAACCTCTAAAGCTTACTTATGTAAGCTTTAGAGGTTTCAATTAGAGGTTTCTTTTGGACAATTTTAGAGGTTTTTGGTTGTCCAAAAGCCAATGGACAGAGTTGAAAGAAAAACTTGATGAAATTTTACTTCTCATACATGGAAGGGCTAAAGAGACTTTATATCTTCACAGGCTAACAATCGAAACAGGTAATTCCAAGGCTATATGAGTGCTCACCGACGTTGCTAAGGCTGAAGTTCAAATAACTCTTGATATTTCAGAATTGGAGCTTATATCGATAAAGGTGCCATTTATTGACGATTTCCTACAAAAATTGGAATCAGAAAAGCCTATATTCCACCTATAATCCTCAGATTGGGTTGATGTAAGAAGTGGGGTTCCCCAAGGATCAGTATTAGGACCACTGTTGTTTTTAATTTTCATAAACGACATTGATGAAGGGATAGAGGGCGTGATGTCTAAATTTGCAGATGATGTTAAAATTGGGAGAGTAGTTAATGATCACTGTCAAGCTGGGCTTTTTCAGAGAGACCTAGATAGACTTCAGGAATGGTCAGAAAAATGGCAGCTGTGCTTTAATCCAACAAAGTGTAAGGTATTACACCTGGGAAACAGTAATCCCAAAAAAACTTATTCACTTGGTGGAGTTCAACTAAAGCCAGTACTGGAGGAAAGGGACTTGGGTGTTACGATACGGTCAGACATGAAATTCTCTGAGCATTGTAAACAGGTTGCAAGGAAGGCCCATGGTGTCCTATCGATGATCTATCGAACTTTTGCAAGTAGAGATAGGGACGTGATAATCCCATTATATAAGGCTTATGTTAGACCACACTTGGAATACTGTGTTCAAGTATGGAGACCGCACCTGAAGAAAGACATCGAGCTTCTTGAAAGGGTGCAAAGAAGGGTAACTCGCCTGGTGAGATCGGCAAAAGGGCGGCCTTATGAAGAAAGACTTCGAATATGTGGGTTGCAGAGTTTGGAAACTAGACACCTTAGAGGAGATTTGATTGAGGTGTTTAAGGCTCTGAGAGGCATCAGTAAAATGAATGAGGACAAAATTTTCAAGATTATACATGATGCTAGAACTAGGGGACATAAATTCAAGTTACGGGGGGAAATGTTTAGATTGGATTGCAGGAAGTTCTATTTTAGCCAGCGAGTTATAAATTACTGGAATAAGTTGCCTTCATGGGTGGTAGAGGCCGACAGTTTGGGGAAATTCAAAGGGCATCTGGATAGTACTTTCGGGTAAGGGAAGAACATAGGATGATAGGTTTAATTTCCTTTTTATTTATTTTTTATTTTATTTTTTTTATTTATTAATTATTATTATTTAGTTATTTATTTATTTATTTATTTATTTATTTATTTTTTTTGTTTTTATCATTGTTTTGTTCGGATTTTTTTTTTTTTTTTTTTTTTTTGGCTGGTGCAGCATAAGCCATAGGCTTTCTTGCACCAAGCGGCCGTTACTAATACTAATGGAGACCAGTGTGATGGAAGACCTGGATGAAGTGCGACTGAGAGCGGAATATTTTTAAAAATTCAAAATACTGTTTCAACATGTTTATGAACACTATGTCCATACAGTGGTACCTTTTAATACAGTACAAAATTTTTTAGCTAAATATAAGAGGGACGATAGACACTCCGTATTCAATTCCTATGGGGTATTACAGGCAGTTATCGCTATGATCCGAGAGTTGCATGCTGGCTATTCTCTCAAATACAATGCATTCCCGTTCAACTAGATGATGAAAAGGACATAAAATTATGCGAGTGACTATATATTGACATTGTATTTCACATTCTGTTTCTTGCTTAGAAATAATTTTGTGTGGTTACTGCTATTTTGTAAATAATATGTGCGGTGGCTAGCACCAATAAATTTTTCTTTTGTAAATTTCTATCTATCTGTGTCTGTGTTCGTTCCTTAGTATTATAGATAGAAAAAATAAACTTTTAAGTGCTAAAACTTATGACAACAACAACACAATTAAATGTTTAATTTTTAATCTTAAGCATTTACTTTGGAATTTTTTTACACATTAAGTAGATTCAAAGATTTCAGAAAAACACACTCATTGTTGGTAGAGTTGACAAGGTTTCACAATTACCACCGTGCGCACACAATTTTTATTTCAGTTTTCAACAGCAGAGGCCACCAGAACGGAACTTTGTCGAGAAAAAAAAAAAAACTTTAATATTTAGTTGGTGATAATTTTATTTTTAGCAGCTATTTTAGCTACAGAGAGAGAGGAACCTTGTCAAATACTCCCCTGTAGATACGGTGAAATCACACTTTCAAATTGGAACAGGGTATTATTATTATTATATTTTTTCCCTCATACTTAGTCAAACGTATGTACAATATTGATTCAAATCAATTGGGGATTAGTTTCGATTTGTAACTCATCTTTGGGTTAAAGTTATCGTCAAAATTGTATTTTTGAGTGTACTTCAGTTTCAAGTTATTGTTCATTCCCAGAGATGTTTTCTTCATTTGATGCTAAAAAACGATTCTTTGGTCGTGAAAGACAAAACAAGCGTTTTCAAAAGAAACAATTTGTATGTAAAATTATCGATTTCACAAGTTCCAAGGAGTTGACCGTCCAGCAAAGACAGTCTATGATAATTATTTCTGAAATGACCAGTTTTCAATTTTCACCCTCCCCAACACTGAATGCAAAAAAGCTCAACTTCGAATTTTCTTCAAAACTGTTATCCCTTCAGCTATCTGCATTTGAAAGTTGTTTTCAGTTATCAACAGCTTACAGTCAAAAGAAAAGATTGTAGATGTTGGTAATCATCTACCAACATCTACAATCAATCATCCATAATCTTTCCCGACTATATAGATATAGTCGGGAAGCATATAGGGGAAAAAAGATGTAAACTTTGGAATGAACAAAAAAAAAAAAAAAAAGTGGTAATTTTCTTCTCAAAACAAAACAGTCAGTTTGGTTTTGTGTATGTGTGCATTGCGATTTTAGAATTCAGCTACAGGCACTAAGTGAATTAATTCTGACTTTTAAATCCGGACAGCAAAGTATGAAAGTCCAGATTCTCCCGAGTTATTAAAATCCCGCAAAGACACTCTATGATAATTATTTTGGAAAAATGGCCAGTTTTCAATTGTAGGTCTTAGTGTGGTTTGCAAATTTTGTCTAACATATGCAAATCATACCCAAGAACAAAATGTATATCAACAAATAAGTATGATTTCTGAATCTTAAAAATTTCCAAAGTTTGAAAAACACCGTTTTCTATTTTCGGAAACAAGTGACGTTATTTGAGTTTGAAATAAACTTGATGTTTGGAAGTATGTACACAGTGTGAGAAAAAAAAACATGCATGAAATATCGTAAATTTTACAAATAAACGCATGCTCTCTCGTATGTGCCCTACGAGAATCACTATTCTTAACAAACGAGAGGTCTTGTTGAATGAGCTAGTTTCCTATGCATTATTCCATAGAAAGAATATACCGTATACACAGGGAAAAAAAAATATAAATTTTTATTCAAAAGATATAAGAAAAAAAAATGTATTGTTCCCGATTTGGCTATGTAATTACTATTCATTTTCGAGATAATCAATTCGTTTGATACTAAATGAGTCAGCACCTGCTAAACTTTCAAATTAATTGTACGTTGGAAAAATCCATTTTTGTTTAATCCTACATTAAATCGCAAATGTCCAGGACAGGAAATGAGCTATGAGTCATATGTCCACCTGGCAACTACGACTCCTAGATGGGTAGAAGTTGGGGGGGACAGAAAATGTTCACCTGGTTTTATCTGTGGATTTAACTATTCTTTCAAAAGTAAAGCATCCTGCACCATATGGCTAATTATTATTATTATGCCCTTTCATCATATGGCTAATTATTATTATTATTAATGATGCAAGGAAGCCTGAGGCTTATGCTGCACCAGCCAAAAAAAAAAAAAAAATTCCCGCGTTACCCTGAGAGAGAGAGAGAGTAGAAAGGAATCGCCAAGAAAGAGAAGAATGATGATATCCAGCTCAGGACCTTGGGTGTGCCAAGCCCACACTCACCAGATATGAGCCCCTGGGGGATAATGTAGCAACTCGACTCTTAGTGTAAATTCATGAAATTATATATATATATATATATATATATGTGTGTGTGTGTGTGTGCTGTATATTGCTCCTTTTTAAGGAAGATTTGTAGGGTCAGGGTCGTGCCAGGCTATATAGCCTGCTGATACAAACTTCTTATTTCTACCCCCCCCCCATTATATCAAATGGGAATTTAAAAACAATTTTCAAAAATAATATATAATTTTATTTTTTAAACAAAAAACAACATATATTATAGTACATGAAGTAAATATGTTAAAAATAAAATAAAAAACAAAAACACATTTATTTTGCTTTGGCTGCAGACAATAAAATAAAATTATATATAAACTTAAAATAATAATAATAATAATAAAACAATTAAACATTATATAAATTTAATTTATCTTGCTTTGGCTGTAGCAAAATCAGTCGTAATTTTTGATATCTAAAGAATCACAGATATCACTTTCTATAAATATTATTGCCAAATTCTTTGGTCTTTGTTGATGCATTGATGAACGGAGGTAATTTTTTATTAATTTTAATTTTGAAAAAGAGCTCTTACCACTAGTTACTGATACAGGCATTGTTAACATTATTCTTAATGAAATAACTTACTCCTATTCTTTTCCGCCTTTTTTCACTTTCTTATTCCAAAGGTGTTTTTCCTTCTGCTTGGAAATTTGCTCATATCCAGCCAGTTCCTAAAAAGGGTGAAAAATCCCTCCCATCCAATTATCATCCCATTGCAATTACTTCTACTCTTTCTAAAGTAATGGAGAAATCAATTAACCGCCAACTCTTAAACTACCTAGAAACCTTCTGTCTGATCAACGATTGCCAGTATTGATTCTGTCAGTGTCGATCCACTGGTGATATTCTGGCTTATGTTACCCATTTATGGACTAATTCAATGGAAAGGTTCGGTGAAACACAAGTGGTTGCTCTTGACATCTCAAAGGCTTTTGATCGTGTTTGGCATAAAGGTCATCTAAACATGCTTCCGTCTTATGGTTTGCCAACTGTTTTTAGTAATTGGTTATCCAGTTTTCTCTCTGATCGCTCACTGAGGGTGATGGTAGATGGTAGATGGCTCTCTGTCTTCTAACTTCTCCACTAATGCCGGTGTCCCCCAAGGTTCAGTTCTTTCCTCCACTCTTTTCCTCTTGTATATTAATGACCTTCTTCCATTGACTGGAAATCCTATTCATAGTTTTGCTGATGATAGCACATTGCATTCCACTTTCCATTTTGAGAAACATTGTCCTGCTCAATCAGCTTCAACTTCTCGAAAATCTGCTACCAATTCCTTAAATGCCGATCTCTAGGTAATTCTCCAGTAGGGCAAAGACAACTTAGTTGATTTCAACCCTTCTAAAACTCAGTCTTGTCTTATATCTCGCAAAAAGGATTCTTCTGCTCTTATGCTTATCTTTAGTGACACTCCGATTTCTAGGCAAAATGATATATCTCTTTTGGGGATTACCCTGACTTCTAATCTCTCTTGGCTTGTTGTTATTTGTTATTTGGTTTTTTAGGAGCATTAGCAACTAAGGCCATATTGCTCCGGGATATGCAGTGGTCCCTCCCTGACCTTTCCGCATCCTCCGTATTTGGTGGTGATGGGCTCAAACCCCGGTCTAATCAAGAAGCATGTGCTACGCACTGCTGCTCCTTCCCACCTGGCTACGGAGGCACCTATCTCTCTTGGCACAAGCACATTACAAATATTGCTTCCTCTGCATCTAAAAAACTTGGTTTTCTCTTTCGCTCTCGGCGTTACTTTTCTTCCAAACAGCTGCTCACTCTGTATAAATCGCAAATCTGCCCTACCATGGAATATTGTTCCCACATCTGGGGTGGTGCCCCCAAAACCTCTCACAGGCTTCTTGATTCCATTCAGAAGAGGGCAGTTAGGTTAATTAATGATTCATCTCTAACAGTCTCTCCACTCGCTTTCTCATAGACGTACTGTTTCTGCTGCATGCCTCTTCTACAGATACTTCCATGGGCACTGTTCTTCTGAATTGGCTTCTATAATTCCTGCTCTCTCTTTCAAAACAGTCCGAACACATGCCGCCACTAGCCAACATCCATTTACTGTCCAACTTCAAACCCACAGAACCAACTTTTCATCTTCCTCATTTATTCATTCAACTGCTGTTTTCTGGAACAACCTTCCTTCATACGTATTTCCTGAAAATCACAATCTACAGAAGTTCAAGTCCAATGTCAACAAATATCTTCTTTCGTCTTCTCAACCTCCAACCCAAGCACGGTACTAAGTACTATAGGTTCTAATACCTCTCGTGTTTGGGGTTCACATAAAAATAAAATAAATATATTAGGAAGTAGAGTGATTAAATTAGTTTTTAATATAAAACAAAATTTCTTGTGGAGTCTGATTCATGGACATAACATTTTGAAAAATTTGTGTTTCATTTGCAAGATCAACAGCAACAATATCTTTTGGACATTCCTCATTGGTGGCATCTGATAACTGTAATTCTAAATCTAAACAATGCTTTAAAATTTCATCTTTTGACATTTTACTTAGCTCGCTAAAACATTGGAAAAAATTTAAATTGTTATTTGGTCACTTTTCATTTTTTTTTTTTTTTCTGTATTCATAATCAGAGTTGTTTCCTTCCTTCAGACATCTGAGAAATATTGAAAAAAAAAGTTTTAATTTAAAATTCATTAATTGTTAATATAAAATACGACAAAACACATTCTTCGATACATTTAACTTTTAGTCTCCTTAAGTCTTTTCCATCTCTTTTAGTGTTTACAGAGCGTTGATCTTTATTGTCTCTAGTCTCTGCTGCCCCTTAGTCATTGCCACCCTGGTGCAGTACACCACTAGCACCACTGGGTTGTTGCAGCTCTGTGTAGAGCCAGTCAGGCTGGTAGAAATACGACATCCCTCCCCCCATAAAATTTAGAGTTATCTCTTTACATAAATGACGTAAAGGACATTATTCAATAAAGAAATGTTGAATTACATCACATTTTTAGGCAATTTTCACTTATTTTCTGGGATAGTTTTTTATTATTTTCTGGGATAGTTTTTTATTATTTTCTATTGGACAGTTCTTAGTTTCCTCCCCCCCACCCCCACAAAAAAAATAAACCTGCTCTAGTTTGGATGATCCAGCATTACTCAAGAAGAGACAGTTGAATCGAAACTAAATTTATATTATTAAGATTTGACAGATGCTGTGAACAAACAGATAGGAATTGAATTTTAGATTGGAACATAACGATAATTGTGTTCATTAAGCATTATGGATTTTGTGAAATGATATTCTGAGAAATTTTGGAATGAAAGGTATAAATGTTATAGGTTTTCATTAAATTCAGTGTCATTGACTAAGAGGTTATTTGTATATTGAATTGTTAAGATAAGACAGGCAGATTTGGAGAATAATAATTGTAGCATGTGATTAAATCAACTTGCACAGTATTGTTGATTAAGAAAATTTTAAATGAATTAATGAAAGTGAAAATATAATAGAATAAAATTTTAAATGAAGAAAGGAAGTGGGCATTTATTAGTAATGGTCCCCCAACATGTGTGATAAATGTTTTGTTATTCTGTTTTGTGTCAGCCTCAATTCTTCAACATATATTCGTTTCTGTCCAATATTACTATGTCAAAAAAAAAAAAAAAAAAAACAGAAATAAAATAAAATAACCTCTCAGTTGTTGAATCTTCTGATCATATTGAGAATTGACATAGCAGAAATCACCCAATTGAGGTTTATACGGCTCAAAGAGGGGTTAGTAAAATGAACAAAGATGGAATTTTTACTATTATAGAGAATTCCAGAACTTGTGGGCAGTGGCATAGGAACGCCTTGGCATTGGAGCAGGTGAGAAGGGTGCTACTGACAGACTACATCAGTACAGTGTCAAGCTATTTGGACACCCGAGGCTAGCTGACGAAATGGTGCCCCTCGATGATGTCGAATCAAGATGACAGCACAAAGAGGGTGAAAATTAATTTTCACACGGTGATTGAAGCCTGCATGCATCCTCACATCTGAGCACATACTGCATAGCATCATAGATCTATTTGCTGTCCAGAATGTAACTTTGAAGGGCCCAATCAGGCGATCGCTTCATCAGCACATGCTCGAATGCATTGTAGTTTGCAATTCTCGCATTGTGTACAAACTGAATAAGTTAGTGTTTTTGTGATTACTATATAAATAGGTAATCGTGAATATTGTGATTTATAATTTAAATAAAACAATAAAGGCCAAATTAATTTTAGACATGCCACCAAAGAAAAAAAGTGGAAAGGCTGCATAAAGAGGAAATTAGAAAAAAGCATTCCACTAGTTTATAACTGGCTTACAATAAGCAACTCCAAACCTGAAAGTGACAAAGAAAACAAATATGATTCGAATGAAGATGAAACAAATGATGATGCCACTGAAATGGAAGTCCAAGAAAAAGCTCAAACAGTTGAAGTTATTTTAAAAGAATTAGAAAGTGTGGACAATAACCAACGATAGTTGGCAGAAGAAAATGATGGCAGCAATAATATTAACATGAAACATGTAAGTCTAAATTTTAATGATCCGACCACATGGAACTTTAATACCCACAAAAACAGATCTCTTATGGTGCAACACAGTCCCGAACGTATAGTCTTAAATACGTATCCTGTCACTAATGGCCGATGTTTTTCAATAATTCATGGAAATATAAAAATGAAGGTATTGAAAAAAAAGAGAGGAAATGGTTATTTTATTGCAAAAAACAAAGATGCAATATATTGTTTTCTGTGCCTCTTATTTGCATCTGGCACAAATGATGTTCCATTTTGCAGCTCAGATGGATTTAAGGATTGGGAACATCTAAATCCAAACGTTCTTTTTCATGATAATTCATTACAACAACACATAAACAATTTCACAAAATGGAAATTATTAGAAAAGGGTCTTCAAAAAGGTGGACTAATTGACAACGCCGCACAAGCAGCACTAAGAAGCGAAATTTTGAAATGGTGTCATATATTGAAAATAATATTGAAATGTATATTGTTCTGTGCTAAAAATAATTTGGCATTTCGTGGACATGCTAGTAATATCGATACCGAAGAAAAAAATTGTGGCATATGTTTAAACTTGATAAAATTTGTCAGCCAATTTGACGTTGGTATGAAAAATGTTCTGGAATTGCATATTAAACACCACACTAATTATTTATTTCCAGAAATTCAGAATAAATTTATTAATTTGTTAGCAACAAAAGTACGAAGTGGATACACCATAGATAACTTTTAAGAAAAAACTACGATGGTAGTGTGGGAGGCATCATTTCCTCTGTACCTCATATTGTGCTCGATGATAGGCCAATAGCTTTGAAACGGTGCCGTTTCACTTTGACGAAACGACAGATGACTGCTTGTCGGGATAAAGGGAAACCACTCTCTTCAAAATCTCTAACAGGGTGATTACAATAGCAGGTTGACCAGAGCCTAATGTCCGAATGTTTAATACACCTTGGTCTGCCCACTGGCTATGGATACACAGAAAGTAGTTGACCAGCTCGACTTCTCGGTATGTGGGACAGGTAGTCGGATAGGTTTTACAGGTTTTCACTGAGTTGCAGATGGTAATCTCTTTATCTTTTAATTCGGGCGTAGCAACAGCATTATTGCTTGCTTGAAGGCCATGGGTGCAAACGATGTGTACCTAGTTAAGTCTCGTAATGCAGTCGTTATATGGAGAGTTTTTTCGTTCGTAGAACGAGGTGCCTCCGTAGCCAGGTGCGCAGGAGCGGCAGTGTGTAGCACACGCTTCTTGATTAGACCAGGGTTCGAGCCTGTGACCACCAAATACGGAGGATGCAGAAAGGTCAGGGAATGACCACCACATATCCCCGGAGCAATATGGCCTTAGTTGCTAATGCTCCTAAAAACCAAATAGCAAATAGCAGTCGTAGAACGAAGAAAATTTTCATTTCCATAAAACGAAGAAATAAAAAAATTCCGTAAAGAATAAAATTCTATTTAGCGAATTCTAAAAAAATTCTGCAAAAAGAAAACATTTATCTCTAAATCGAAAAATTCGCTATAAAGAAGTTTGTTAAACAGAGGTCTGACTGTACTTATTATTTATTACGATTTTATCAATTATCGAAAAAAGGCACGTATCCACGAATTTGCCAAGGGCGCCGAAAACCTAGCTACGCCTCTGCTTGTGGTCTTAAATTCAAATTAGAGGGACTAGATCGTAGGAAGTTTCCTTTTAGCCAGCAAGTCATTGATTGCAGGAACAGGTTGCCATTGCAGGTAGTTGTGGCTGACAGTTTGAATAAATTCAAAAGTCAGATGGATAGTCACCTATGTGAAGAGGGAAAAAATTATTTCTATTTTCTGATATACTCTTTGTTTTTTTTTTTTTTTTTTTCTTCCAGCCAGTGCAGCAAAACCCTCTGGTTTCCTTGTACTGTATGGCTATTACTATTCTCCCAAGCTTGGAGCCATTCCAGCTCAGAGGAAGCTAGATGCACCGAGATTTCCAGGGTAAAATCTGATCTGGTCAATTGTGGTTATCCAACCCACATATTAGACAAGTGCTTGCTACAAGCACAAGAGCTCGCAATCCGCCCAAGACCATCATCACCACGTGGCGATATGCCTACCGCCTATATTCCCTACTATCCAGGCATGTCGAACCAGATTTCAAAAATCCTACTTGTACAACTACCTAGTAGGGAGCTACCTAGAGAGGGCGCTGACTCTCTTTAAAAGTTACAGCTGTCAGTCACAGGCTCCGCAAAAACGATAAGTGTTTGCCTTTTATTTACATGATTGTTATTTTATATTGTACTTAATACGTAGTCTTATAGTTATAGTTACGCTGGTTATTTTTTATTTTAATTTAGATAAAGAGTTTTTGTGGATTTTACTAAAGATAGGTAAAACCGTTATTTCGTTTGAATATTGCAGCCATTGTTTTTGTATATAGTGTGGTAGGGAATTCAAATTTTTTAATTGAGGTAGCTAGGTAGCTCTAACGCATAATTATATAGAGTAATACGCTTCACTGTTTCTATTCAAATACTATTGACATTTAATTTATTGATTTTATTAATTTAAACTACCATGCCCCAAACTAGAGCAGCAAAGCAGCGGGCACAAAGTGGCAGGAGTGCTGTGACTCGGGGGAGAACTGAGAGGGGCGATTCTCCAACGCATCACAGCCTAAAAAAATGTGCAACTTGTGAAATGTTTGCCGAACTCTCTGGAATGGAACATGATATTGCCATGGGGGATGTCTTTATGTGTGCGCGATGTAAGGAGTGTAAGGAAATCAGGCAACAACTCAGCATTGTTATGGGCCTATATGAGAGTTTGAAGGGCAGGGTGGATGCTCTCGAAAGATCTAAATTGAGGGGCCCATCAGGCTCTCAGTTGCCCACATCAACGCCAGAGCTTGCACTTAGTCATCGCGCTGCACAGCGGCAACCCCCAAGGCAGAATGCGCTGGTCCCACAGGAACTAGTAGTTGTTGGTGACTCTATTGTCAGGGAAACGGGGAACATGCTTTGTAAAAAGGATAGGTGAAACAGGACCAGGGTATGTCTGCCAGGGGCAAAGGTTGATGACGTTGTAGAGCGGATATCATCTTTTAAGGGCACAAAAGGTGATATAGTTGTACACGTTGGCACTAATGATATTAAGAGTAGGAGACCGGCAGAATTACTTAACAAGTACAGGTCACTGTTGAAAAAAAGCCGTGAATTAGGGTTGAATTTGAAAATGTCTGCGATTCTGCTTAGACACGATAGGAGGGAGTATATGATGAGAGCCTTGTCGATCAATTCGGCCCTGGAAAGATTGTGCAAGGCTCAAGGGATAGAATTTTTTTCAGCCTGGTCTGTACTTGTTAACAGGAGAGACTGCTTCTACAGGGATGGGATACACTTAAATAGAAAGGGTGCAAGAATATTTGCTGATGCTATCGAGGCAGTGTTAGGTGGGTCGGAAAACTGCTAGCTTGGGGGGATACAAAGACTAATAGTTTAACAGTAACCGCAGGCAGAGGTGAAGGTGATTCTTGCACAACTTCTATTAGAATAAGAAGCGACCTGGAGTGAGGGGTGTTGGGGGTTTCAGGGACGGATGGCAGTCATCATGGAATAGGTGGGTATATGGGATGTGTTAGGGTAACAAGGAATAGGCATAGGAGCATGTATGCTTGCATGTATAAAAATGCTAGAAGTATAGTAAATAAATTTGATGAATTTGAAGTGTTAGTCAAGACATCAAAGGCGGATATTGTTGGGATAGCAGAGACGTGGTGTCACAAAGATATAAGGAATGCAGAACTGGAATTTGGGGAGTACAATGTGTACAGAAAGGATAGACAGGACAGAAAGGGAGGAGGCGTTATGCTGTTAATTAAGAAAAACATAAAATCAAAGGAAGTGCACCCAGTTAATATAGATGAATAGTGCACTGTTGAGTCAGTTTGGTGTGAGATAAGCACTGCGAAAGCAAAAATAAGAGTAGGAGTGTGTTATAGGCCTAATGACTTGAATGAGTACAATGAACAATTGTACAGAGAAATAGAGTGGGCCAGTAAATCAGAATGTCTTATAATGGGGGATTTTAACTTCCCAGATATTGACTGGAACTTGTGGTTTGGTCACTCACACAGTAGTCAGACTTTTGTGGATTTATTGGATGATTGTTTTCTGCAGCAGCATGTTCGAGAGGCAACCAGAGAAAGTAATACTCTTGATCTGGTTATCAGCAGTGATCATTCGTGTATTAAGAATTTGCAGATAAAGGAACCACTAGGTGGCAGTGATCACAGTGTACTGATGTGGGATTTACTTAAAGAGGTAACTACCATCAGGGGTAAAGGAAAAGGTTTTTGCTTCCGTAAAGGTGAGTACACTGGTCTCAGACAGTTTTTAAATTCTGTACAGTGGGATCAACTGACGATGTTACAAACAGTAAATTCTAAGTGGGAAGCATTCAAGGAATTAATCGTGGATGCTACTAAAGGTTTCATACCTATTAAGAAATACTGTTCAAGGTTTAGGCCTAAATGGTTATCAAATGAACTAATGAGACTCGTGACAGCGAAGAAAAATGCATGGGATGCATATAAATTATCAGGCGACACAGAAGCCTATGGAAGATATAAGCTAGTCTGTAATCAGGTCACAAAGGAGGTTAGGCAGGCGAAGGGGGATTACGAGAAATCTTTGGCAAAAGATGCTAAGAAAAACAGCAAGGATTTCTTTACTTATATAAACTCTAAAAGGAAGGGGATAAATCTGATTGGTCCACTTGACATCGATGGTTCGACTGTTGATGATCCTGCTCAGATAGCAAACAAACTGAATGAGTATTTTGCATCTACATTCACACGTGAGGAATTATTACCTGTTGAAAATGGAAGAAGGTTATCAAATTGTAGCAGTGTGCTTAATGATTTTGTAATAACTGAGAGCAAAGTGGAGGAGAAATTGTTGAAGTTAAACATAAGAAAGGCATCTTGGGTGGATGAGATCTATCCAGTTATATTAAAGGAGGCGGCAAAGCAACTAAGCAAACCCTTAGTCATAATTATGAGAGCATCCTTGGACTCAGGGGAGGTTCCCACGGACTGGAGATGTGCAAATGTATCCCCAATTCACAAAGGTGGATCGAAGGGTGACACGAGTAATTACAGACCAGTTAGTTTAACTTCTGTTCCGGGTAAAATAATGGAGTCACTGGTTAAAGATGCATTGCAGGATCATCGAGACAAGACTGCAGCAATAATTCAGACACAGCATGGGTTTGTTAAGGGAAAGTCTTGTCTGACAAATTTGATTGGTTATTATGATGTGGTCACAAAGGAACTGGATGCAAAAAATAATTTTGATATCATATACTTGGATTTCAGGAAAGCTTTTGACACTGTTGCGCATGGACGACTACTGTACAAATTGGAGCAGAATGGTATTACGGGTAAGTTGCTACAATGGATAAAAGGATGGTTAAGTGGGAGAAGACAGAGGGTGGTAATCAATGGGTGCTGCTCTTCGTGGACTAATGTTATTAGTGGAATCCCACAGGGTTCAGTGTTGGGTCCACTGTTGTTTTGTATATTTATCAATGATATTGATGAAGGTATATATCAGGCTTAATGTCGAAGTTTGCAGATGATACAAAGGTTGGCAGGGTTGTTAATGACAGTAATTCCAGTGTGCTACTGCAACAGGATCTAGATAATTTGGGCAGATGGGCTAAGAAGTGGCAACTGAAGTTTAACCTTGACAAATGCAAAGTACTGCATATGGGTAGAAGTAACCCCAGAGGAATGTACCACCTGTGTGGTACTACACTTAAGGTGGTAGAAAATGAAAAAGACCTGGGAGTAATTGTGCAGTCAGATATGAAGTTTTCTGAGCAATGCAGACAGGCTGCTAGGGCAGGTCATGGGGTTTTGTCAATGATATATAGGAATTTTGCTAGCAGGGAAAAGGAGGTGATTGTCCCTCTGTATAAGGCAATGGTCAGGCCACGCCTTGAGTACTGCGTACAGGTCTGGAGGCCTCATTTTAGGAAGGATGTAGATTTGCTTGAGCGTGTACAGAGAAGAGCAACACGATTGGTGAGGGGAATGAAGGGATCCTCTTACCAAGAGAGGCTTAAGTTCTGCAAATTGCAGTGGCTAGAGACTAGGCACCTGCACGGTGATCTGATTGAGGTCTATAAGGCCTTGAATGGGTTGAGCACGCTGAATTCTGATGGGATCCTTCCACTTGTTCAGATTACGAACCTAAGGGGGCATAAATTCAGATTAAGAAAGGACAGATGTAGAATAGATGTGCGGAAATTTGCCTTTAGCCAGCGGGTGGTTAATTGCTGGAAGAAACTTCCATCTGTCGTTGTGGAAGTTGATAGGATAAATAAATTTAAGGAGGAACTGGACAGGCATTTGGAGGGAATGGTGTGTTTTTTTTTTTTTTTTGGCTGATGCTGCATAAGCTCCTACACTTGCTTTCTTGCATCACGTGCCACTACTACTACTACTACGTTCCCTGGTTTATAATGTGAAAACTCTGGTCGCCCTTCTTTTGTATAGCAGAGTGGTATACCACATAACTTGCAAAAATTGTGGCAGTTGCTATAGGAGAGAGCTCAAGATGCCTTCAAGACCGCCTTGTGGAGCATTACAGATCAATTCGCCTTGGTGATACTGACCACTCTGCAATTGCAGAACATTTCTGGTTGACCCACCATGACCTTAACCCTAAATGCAATTACAAAGTGATCAACCAATTCTGGCACTTCTGCCACCGCCTCTGGCTATAGTCGCTCAACATATCATGTAATTCAAGAACTATGAATCACTGCAAGGGCATAAGGCTACACCCTATTTTGGAAACAACTGTCCTGAAGCTGGATAAATGCTGGCAGCAGACCCACAGAAGTTTGTGCACCAACAATGAGCCCCAATCTAGTAGTTGAATGATCAATATCGTGGCCATGCTTGCATCACAGCGTGCACAACTCTGTATCTATTAAATTTTGTCATCATTATTCCGTTAGAATCTGTATATTGCTGATAAAGGGGTCCATTTTACCCTGAAAGCTACATTTTGTTATTAAATATATTACTGGATATATACAATATTAATCTCCTTATACAATGGAATCCAGTACAACAGGCCCATTTGTATTTATAGTTATGACGGTTGATTAAAAGAAAAATTGAATAAAAAGAGAAGTAGCATGTGCAAAGAGCAACCCAAAATGTTTTCAGTAGAGTAGTAGTAATCCAGCAGATGAGAGTTTTGATAGATAAAAAATCCAGTCATCTGTAATTTTCCTCAAGAATACTTTGATTAGGTATCACGACAAATAAAATTACAGGTGACTTTGCTGATAAGTACTATTAGAATGGGGAAGGGGAGAAATAATCTGAGCAAAGTGATGATCATGATCATTGGCAGTACCAGGATTTTCTAGGGGAAGAGGAGTGCTAAAGCAGTGTTCTGGGAAATTGAGCTTTAATAACAGTAAAAAAAATAAAACCCAATATTTTTATTAGTATTTTATTATTAACAATGGCCACATGGTGCAAGGAAGCCTATGGCTTATGCTGCACTAGCCAAAAAAATAATAAAAATAAATAAAAGAAATAAATTTAAAAAAATAAAATAAACAGACAAACTATGTGTTTCCCTCCTCCTGTAGGTAATTATCCAGTAGACCTTTGAATTTCCCCAAATTGTCACCGATGTAGGTAACTTATTCCAGCAATTTATAATTTGCTGGCTAAAATAAAACTTCCTGTAATCCAGAGAATGCGGAAAGGTCAGGGAATGACCACCGCATATCCCCAGAGCAATATGGCCTTAGTTGCTAATGCTCCTAAAAACCAAATAACAACAACAACAACAACAACTTAAAGATGTAACTACCATCGGGGTAAAGGGAAGGGTTTTTGCTTTCATAAAGGCGACTACAGTGTTTCAGAGATTTTTTTAGGTTCTATACTGTGAAACCAACTGATAATGTTACCAACAGCAAATTCTAAATGGGGAGCATTCAAGAAAGTAATTTTGGAAGCTACTAGGCTTTTTGTTTCAACTAAGAAATACTGATCTAGGTTTAGGCCCAAATGGATGTCAGATGAATTAATGGGACTCGTGGCAGAGAAGAAAAATGCACGGAATGCACATAAACTGTCAGGCAACACAGAAGCCTATGGTAGATACAACCTAGTCTGTAATCAAGTCACAAAGGAGGTTAGGCAAGCAAAGACAGATTAGGAAAAATCTTTGGCAAAGGATGCAAAGAAAAACAGCAAAGACTTCTTTACTTATATAAACTCTAAAAGGAAGGGGATGAATCAGATTGGTACCTTTGATATCAATGGTTTGACTGTAGATGATCATTCTGAGATAGCTGCCGAACTGAATGAGTATTTTACATCTACATTCACACATGAGGAGTTATTCAAGGAGGAGAGGGCTAGATGTTTATCAAACTCTAACATGGAGTTAAATGATTTTGCAATAACTAAGAGCAAAGTGGAGGAGAAATTGTTGAATTTAAACATAAGAAAGCCAACCTGAGTAGTGGGATCTATCCAGTTATATTAAAGGAAATGGCAAGGGAAGTAAGCAAACCCTTAGCCATAATTATGAGAGTATTCTTGGACTTGGGGGAAGCGCTCCTTCACTGGAGTTCTGCAAATGTATCTCCAATTCACAAAGGGTGACACATGCTGCCTGAAGAATTACTCAGACATGCTGCCTGAATAATTCTTGAGGTCTTGTCAATGATATACAGGAATTTTGCCAGCAGGGATAAGGAGGTGATTATCCCCTTGGATAAGGCAATGGTCAAGCCACACCTTGAGTACTGCTGGTGAAGGGAACAAAGGGGTGCTCTTAATGAAGAAAGGCTTAAGTTCTGAAAATTGCAGCTTCTGCACACTAGGCACCTGCGAGGCTATCTGATTGAGGTGTATAAGGCATTGAATGGATTGAGCAGGCTCAGTGCTGATGGGATTCTTCCTCTTGCTCAGATTACAAATCTGAGGGGGCATAGATTCAAACTTGGGTAGTTGATTGCTGGAACAAACTTCCATCTGTTGTTGTGGAAGTTGATAGCTTAAATAAATTTGAGGCAGAACTAGACAAACATTTGGAATGAATGAATGGATCAGTGAAATGGGAAGGTTTTTTTTTTTGCTGATGCTGTATAAGCGCATTCTTGCATCATATGCCTCTACTAATGCTAAGTCTATTGACCTGAAGTATATCTAGTTCACTCTGAAGAAGCTCTGCTTGGTGGTGATCATTAATTACTCTACCAATATTTACATTATCTGCAAATTTAGATATCATGCCCTCTATCCCTTCATCGATGTCATTTATGAAACTCAAAAACAACAGTGGTCTCAATACTGATCCTTGGGGAAGCCCACTTCTTATATCAACCCTATCTGAGGAATAACCATTTATCACAACCCTCTGCCTACTGCCCTGAAGCCATCCAGCTATCCATCTAAGGATTTTTCCTGTGATTCCAACCTGTTCCAGCTTATAAAGTAACTGCTCGTATTATAATGAAGAGGCAGGGATGCTTAGCACGTTTAGCCCCTCTCTGGAACCACCACTGATCAGTATTAAGGCTCTTTGATTGTATTAAAAATCTGGAAATGAAGTGATTGTATAAGCATTTTTCATTATAATTTTCTTGATTAGAAAACAACTGACGCCAGTTGTTTTCTAACTGGGAAAGCACAATTGTGCACGAGGAGATTCCATGTTCCAATTTTAGGGTGTTTATAGCAGTGGCAGGAGCTTATAGATTTATGTACGAAATCCGAATTGAAAGTAAATATTCTCATGCTCCACTTATTTGTAACACACTAGACAATTCCTTTTTGTTAGCCACACCCCCAGAATTATTTTCTAAATTTTTAAAGTATAATAAATCATAAAGCCTTTTACCTGCTTTATTAATGTTTAATGGTTTAAGGTGGTGCACCCAGAGGTATAATAATTGAATTTTTTATAGATATCAATTCTGCTGTATCTAATGATGCATTTTATAACTAGTATTTATTTATTTTTTTCTAGTTTCTCCATCAGATAGGTTTAGTTTATATTCCAAAGAGGACAAGTAAACTTCATAGTAGAAAGCATTAATGTGAGTAAATAATATATTAGTAAGAGTTGAATTATATAATGAGAGTGCCAATTTCTTTATAAAATGCAGCTTTCTGTATACTTGCGAATTGATATTATTAATATGTTTTGATTTATTAACATTTTGAAAAGAGTAGTTGCCAGAAAACACTATACCTAAATCTTGTATATGCAAGAATTGTTCGCTGATTTTAGTTTCTCTTATAATTAAATTACTTTCTTTTTGTCTAGGGTTGGCAAACATTATCGTATGACTTTCTAAGAATTTAGAAAATTATTTTTATCAGTCCATTGACTAATGTAATGCTTTCGAAACTTTACTGACTGATTAAAATAGTGTCAGAATGAAAACATGATGATGTGACACCTACTTTTTAAAGCTCTAGGTAATAGAATATATGTAGTTTTTGGAGAACGTTGCATTGCTCAGTATTATGACAAGAAATAAGTATCTTTAAGTCATGACGAATGTTAAAAAATCAAATTCTCTGAGGGCCTTTAATGTGATGTCATTAACATACGCTCAGGAGCCAAAACATTATGACCATCCCTGTCTCTATAAGTGGACACATCATACGTCATCTAGAGTGGTATCATTAACCTGTGCAGCATATATAGTGTTGGCATGCATAGTGTCTCTCTCAGTACAAAGCCAGTGCAGTGAGGAAAGGGAAGGATCTGATGGAGTTTGAATGGGGAATGATTGTAGCTCTAGGAAGATGAGGGCCACTGTAGTGAAGACATGGCAGGAATGGTCTGAGGAGGAATACACAACCACCCAGTATGCCAGGACTGGGAGACCACAAGTGGTTGGCAATCAAGGTGAATGGCTGTTGGTACATGCTGTCACTACAGAAGATGGGTCACAATTCTTCAATTAACAGCAGACTACAACCAGGGAGTATGAAAGAAGCTTTCCAACATTGACACCAATATTGACAGTATGCACAGGGCACCATTACTGGGCATTGAATGACTGGAAAAAGAGCCACATGGTCTAATGAATCCAGTTTCTAGCTCCATCGTGCCAATGGATGGCTGCATATTCGATAGTGCATAGGTGCATAGGATGGCTGCAACTAGACTGCATTGTTGGATGAAAACAGGTGGGCAGCGGTGGTATTTTGATTTGGGGGATGATGGGACATCACTGAGTCCCATCATCCCCATTGAACACACCCTCACTGCCAGATCCTACCTTGCCATTGTTTCGGACAAAGTTTTGCTCTATATGATTAATCATGTATCCAGTTGGCACTGGACTTTTTCAACAAGCCAGCAACCCATGTCACAAGACCTGCATTGTGTAGGAATGGTCTGAGGATCATGTCCAAGCATTTTATGTGCTCTTCTGGCCAGAAAATTCCCTCTACTTCAATTCATTCGTACATTTGTGGGATGTGGTAGAATGCAGCATTTTTCAGTCCATTACAGTGCCTCACTCTGTTACCAAACTCCAGGAAGTGCTTCTGTCCAGCTGGTCAGGGATACCCGGAGCTACTTGCTGTAGTCTTGTTGAGTCAATACCATTCTGGAAAAAGTGGTTATCACAGCAAAAGGTGGACCAACGTGCTATTTGATAATAATGTTTTTATTCATATGTTTGTATATTGAATAAGGGTTCTGATTAGAGCCTTTCTGGAATGCCTGTTAAGGGAATTAGAAAGTCCTTAGAATATCTCTGCTAACTTGATCAGTTATAATCTTCTTGTTATGTACTCTGATTACCAGTCTGATATAGAGTGTCAATACCGTAATATTGTAATTTAATTCTTCGTAGGTTGTGAATCTGGTGGGTAAGGGGTAAGGGCATAAGGGGTAAAAAAAAAAAAAAACTTTGCTTCCTGCTATGCTTAGTCAATTTGTAGTCTGTGGCTTTCACACTATGTTCATCTGCCAATTTTTCTTTAATTCTCGCAAGTTTGGTGAACTTATTCTCATTGTGTGCATTTAACAGAATACTGTAAGTCTATATAGATTTATTCATTCTGATAAAAATTGTGGAATGGCCACGTTTAAGTATTGAAAAGTCCTTAGTCAATGCAAAAAACCCAGATATCAACCCAGTTTCTGCCATTCAGCTCAGTAGAAATAAGCTGTCAGAAGAAAACCAGAAATTTGTTGGTCCCGATCTATTCCAATTCCTTAGGGCACAAACCATTCAGATCAGGAGAAGCATGGTATTTATGTGCAATGCTTGCTTTTCTGAGTAACTGAATATAAAATCTGAATGCAGTTAGTCTTCAGTTTGAAACCACAAATTTTGAATCTTTTTCATTAACAGGAATAAAGGCTTTTTTTTTTTTTTTTTTTTTGGTGGGTTTGCCTTGCATATGTAACTTCTTGCAGGGATTTATTAAAAATGTAATGTAACACTACATTTCTTCAAAAAAATAAGTGGGATTTGATAAAGCTAATTAACATGTATGGATGATAAATGGCCTAGTGAGTAGACAAGAGTATTAATTCTGAATTTATTATTTCGAAATAATAACTTTGTAAAATTCCAAAATAATGTGGTGGCACTTGCTCTCTCAGATAAAATTTTGATCAGATTTGAATTAAAAGGTTTCCAAGATTCAACTGCAGTATCTGATTTCTTTATACATGTATCTTTGTTTAAATGTATTCATCATGAGATTTTCAATTTCATTCTGTTGAAATTATGTGTATTATCTTTCACCCGGCCGAAATTCTTGTTTGGACAATATTAGATATTTCTACTAACATGTGAATTTTTTTTTTTAAAATGGGTATATTTTCTTTTAGATTTTGTATTGTAATGTAAATTGAGTTACTTCCTATATAGGATGACGGTGATGATTGGTAGTATTGCTTATTTAAGGGAAGTCCAGTTTGCCTTATAATAATTTCTGACATGACAGTTTTAAGTGAAATGCATCATTACCATGCAGTTGAATTTTTTAAGACAAACCAGAAGGTACATTGATTATCATACCATCTCATATTGTGACACCCGTTATGAATTTACCAACTGATGAATTATTAATAATAATAATAAATAATAATATTATTATCATCATCATCATCATCTTTCTATACATTAAAAAAAGGTTTCCTCCTAGTGATATTTATTCTAGCCAATGGGAGAAGAGGGCGAGGCAATTACATCATTACAAATGCAATTAAATATTGACAACTGCCTCCATAATATTCACCAACCTCGTGCACGCGCTTCACTACTAACATTTGATGTTCCATTGTAAGGGTTTTTGTATATTAATGAATATTTTATATTTGTAAATAGTTTAGTAATTTGTAAATAGTTTAAATATTTATATTGTTTATAAATATATCAGTTAAATATTTTAGTCCTGCTCTTTTGGATACAATAATATTCCTCATGCATTATGGAACCTGAAGCAAAAGGCCTTTTCCTAAGTGACCTATGTAACACAGGTAAATAAGTACATAGTGATATTTATTCGACCTTGAGAATTCCGTGCACTAAAAATGCGTAGGTAAATAATTACATAGGTCATTTCCTGATTATATATCAATTAGTGCGTTTCGACAGGTGTTTTTTACGTAGAAAAGATTTTACTTACTCCGTATACCTCTACATTTTATGTAGAAAACTGTGCGTGGGGATGGGCAAGCAAAAGGAGCACCTAGTTATTATTATGAATTATGAATTTTACCCAGTGTAGTACACAGGTTTTTCCTTGGAGGGGGGGGAGCAAAAGTGACAAAATAGGTGCTTTTACTGTCTGTTTGAAATTGTGCATCCTTCAATAGGTGCCATTTAAGGAAAAAATGTTGCAGGGGAAGCAAATGCTCCCCCAGGTATGCTATTGATTTTACCAACCAATTACATTACCAACAGCAAAAGAAAAAAAAAAAAAACCTAAATGGGAAGCATTCAAGGAATTAATCTTGGAAGCTACTAGACTTTTCATATCAACTAAGAAATACTGTTCAAAGGCCTAAGTGAATGTCAGATGAACTAATGAGACTTGTGGCAGAGAAGAAAAATGCATGGGATGCCTATAAAGTATCAGGTGATACAGAAGCCTATGGTTAATATAAGCTAGTCTGTAATCAAGTCACAAAGGAGGTTAGGCAAGCGAAGGCAGACTATGAGAAATCTTTGGCAAAGGTTGTAAGAAAAACAGCAAAGACTTCTTTACTTATGTAAACTCCAGAAGGAAGGAGATGAACCAGATTGGTCTACTTCATATCTGTGGCTCGACTGTTGATGATCCTGCTCAGGTAGCTGACAAACTGAATGGGAGTTTTGCATCTACATTCACACATGAGAAGTCATTAAGGGAGGGGATGCCAAACATTTATTACACTCGAACAAGGAGCTAAACTATTTTGTAATAGCTGAGAGGAAAGTGGAGGGGAATACAGTCAGTCCTCGTATAGCACGATAGTTGTGTTCCTAGAAACCCTCGTGCAATGCAAAATCGTGCAACATAAACAACAGGCCCTATGGGAAAAATAGGGTTAGGTGCCGACCACCCAAGATTGAACACACATTTGTAACCAGATCATTACTAAACACAATAAATAATGGTAATAAAATACTTGCGTATTTTATTACGACTATTATGTAATAAAATATTGCTAATGCTTTTGCTTCTATCGTGAACAAACTTGTTTTTTGTTTGATTTTCTATCGAAACAGATGACAGTCGTTCCATCTCTTCCAATTCTTTGTGATTTAATCTAATGGATTTTAATTACACTTTGAGTTGTTCTTGCTATTGAAAGTTGTTTTTATGCATCTTTCTAATTCTCGGCGTTGCCTCATTTAGGCCTGTAGCACATGCAATATCACACGGTCTCTCATTTCGCTCAAAACATTTCACAATTTCATATTTTTTCTCTATCGACAGAGGCGGACTGGCCATAAGCCTTACCGGGGAAACCCCGGTAGGCCGAAGGCTGGTGTGATTTTGGCCATAAACGCTAGTATGAGGCCACTACAAATTTTCCCTGGTAAGAATTTTTGACCCAGTCCGCCTCTGTTTATCGATATTGCTTTTCCTTTTCTCTCTGAATCTGCAGTGTCTTCACCAGGACACTTTCTTTTCACACCTTTTAAGTTTGGTTTGGTTTGGTTTGAATTTTATTGGCGCATTAGCATCTAAGGCTATAATGCGCCAAGACCAGGTAATATATAAAAATTTATGCTTTCAGTGACCTAAGTAGTTAGGCCACCATGTCCAGATATATAATAAAAAGTATATCAATAAAAGAAATAACAATAACGTATAAATTTTAAATACGAGTAAAAACATTTATTGATTTAAAAAAGCTAAAAACAGCAGACACATTGTCATTGTCGGATAAAATCTGACTGAGTGTATATGGCTCAGTCAGATGGTGAAAAGCGGTAAGACGGATATTGCTAAAATCTGGACAGTCAACTAAAATGTGTCTTATTGTTAAAATTGTGCCACAGGACTCACACATAGGAGGGTCATCAGCCCTCAGCAAAAACGAATGAGTCAAATGACTATGTCCTATGCGGGTCTGGGCAAGAACAACTTCCTCCTTACGATTCCTGCGCAGACTAGACTGCCACGGTTCAATTACAGGCTTTATTTGATATAATTTATTCGCAGTCTGTCTATTCCACGAATCCTGCCATTGGGAGTGTATCTTTTCGTGTATTATTTGCCTGTAGTCTGTATAGGGGACTGACAGGCAGCGATTATTACTGGGAATTGCTGATTTGGCTGCGGCGTCAGCCAAATCATTTCCCCTAATCCCAATGTGGCTGGGAATCCAGCAGAAGCGGATGTCATATTGGCATTCATGGAGAACGTGAATCTTCTGCTGAATGCTAGACAGCACTGGATGAGAATTATATCTCACGGTTATTAAAGCCTGTAACACGCTAAGAGAGTCGGAATATAAAATGAACCGTTGGTATTGGCATTTACTAATGTGATCCAAGGCTAACTTTATAGCGTGCAGCTCTGCAGTAAATATGCTGCATTCAGAGGGAATCTGCTCCGATGTAGTGCTGTCTCTAAAGACAGCAGCAGATCCCACATATGATTCCGCCTTCGAGCCGTCTGTGTAGACTGGCGCGAAGTCAGAATGTTCAACTCGGTGTGCTGAAAAAAGCTGCAGGTAGACAGACGATGGAGTGTCCGACTTTCCCCAATTTCTAAGGGACAAGTCACATGCCGGGACATGAGCATGCCAGGGTGGAAGGGGTTGCTTTGGTGTTTGGGCAACCTTGTCTACCTTTATATTAAGTTCTTTGAGTAGCCCTTGGACACGAATACCAAAAGGACGATTGGCAGTCTTACGGGTGTTGTACAAATTTTCCCATCGTGGCTCAAAAACGGATAGCCATGTAGGGTGGTCTGGCAGGGATTTCAGTTTTAGAGCATAGTTTAGAGACAACTGCTTACGTCGAAGCAATAACGTTGGTTCGTTTGCTTCGACGTATAAGCTCTGGACTGGAGATGTTCGATATGCTCCAATAGCGGTACGGAGAGCCAGATGATGGACAGGATCCAGCCAACGAAGTACACTGTCTCTGGCCGAATTGTATACCAGGGACCCGTAATCTAATCTGGATCGTACAAGTGCACGGTAGATGCGTAGTAGGGTGCATCGATCCGCACCCCAAGATGTAGAGGAAAGAGAGCGCAGAATATTCAGCCCTCTTGTGCACTTTGTGCGGAGTTGACGGATGTGATCCAGAAATGTCAACTTTTTGTCAAATACGAGTCCCAAGAATTTTGTATCCGCTACTACTGGAATAGCATTTTGTCCGAGCCTTAATTCAGGTTCAGGATGAAGATTACGCTTACGACAAAAGTGTACGCAAACGGTCTTCTCCGGCGAGAACCTGAAGCCATTTGCAAGTGCCCAGGAGTTGAGACGATCAATGGCTTTCTGCAGTTGTCTTTCAATAACCCTCACGTTGCATGACTGACAAAATATGCTAAAGTCATCAACATAGAGGGCACTGTTTACGGTTGGAGGAAGTTGTTCTGTGATGGAATTTACTTTGATGGCAAAAAGCGTGACACTTAATACTGATCTTTGTGGTACTCCCTCCTCTTGGCTAAAGGAACGAGAGAGTGAGGATCCCATACGAACTTGGAAAGATCGATAGATCTTTCCAAGTTCAATAGGACGATAATTGGTAGTGACAGAGCAATAGGACGATAATTGGTAGTGACTTTTGGATCCTTTCCTGGCTTAGCAAAGGCAAGAATGGTTGCCTTGCGCCAGGAATCCGGAAACTGCCCTTCAATAAAGATTCTGTTATACAGAGAGAGAGAGAGCAGATAATCCATAGATTTTGGTGAAAGATGTTTAACCATTTCATAATGGATGCCATCTGGTCCAATAGCACTTGCTTTGGAAAGAGTGAGGGCTCTTTTCAGTTCCTCTATAGTGAATGCCCCATTGTAGGGATAGAGGCCCTTGGACTTGAAATTAAGTGCCTGTTTTTCGATTTTATGTTTCAGGACCAGGAACCCTGGGGAATACGAAGATGTTGCGGAGATGTTAGAGAATGTTTCCCCAAGAGCATTGGCTATTGCAGTTGGATCTGCAATAGCGCATCCATTATAATCTAGGATTGAAGAAGGGTGGGATGTATATTTTCCCTTCATTTTCCGGATTTTATCCCAGACTACCTTAGAATTGGTAGCCTGGTTAATAGATGATGTAAAATGGATCCATGATTCCTTTTGACTCTGACGGCGAATGTAGCGTGCTTTGGCTCGTGCACGCTTGACGGCTATTAGATTAACAGTGGTAGGATATCGGCGGAATATCCCCCACGCTTTGTTTTGAGCCTTTCTGGCTGCTGTGCATTGTGAATTCCACCAAGGTTTGGGAAATGGTGGAAACCAGGCAGATGTTTTTGGAACAGCATTCGCAGCTGCTTGGACAATTATTTCTGTGATGTACGTTACTGCGTCATTGATAGGCTCCTGACTGACTGTACTGAGGTCAAAATTTGCCTGATGTTGGAAGGCATTCCAGTCAGCCTGATCAAACTTCCACCGTGGTAACCTAAAAGGAAGACATGGTCTCCCACTGTGTAACAAGGTTATCACAGGGAAGTGATCACTTCCGTATGGATTCTCCTCCACTTCCCAAGTGAGTGAAGGGAGTAGAGAAGGGGAGCAGATAGAGAGATCAATGGCAGAAAAAGTACGGGTAGGCATGTGGAAGAAGGTGTTTGTTCCAGTATTTACAAAAGAAAGGGCATTGTCATTGAGCATATGCTCTATGACCCGTCCCCTTCCATTGATGTTAGCACTACCCCACAGGGTGTTATGTCCATTAAAATCCCCAAGAAGTAAGAAAGGGGGAGGCAACTGCGTTACAAGATCATCAAGGTCTTCCTGGGAGATGTCAGTCCCAGGTGGCAAATAAATAGAGCAGACCGTTAATAAAAATCCCACTGTAAGGCGAATTGCAACAGCCTCTATGCTGGTTGTAATTAGCAAGGGCTGAACTGGGGTCTGATTACTCACAAGGATAGCCACTCCTCCATGAGCAGGACCATCCGCAATTCTATCCTTACGAAAGATTGTGATGTTATACATGGTGGGATCATCATTTGCTTTTAGATAAGTCTCCTGCAAGCAAAAGCAAACTGGCTCGTGCTTTTGCAGGAGGGCCTTGATGTCATCAGTATTTCGCCGGAATCCACGACAATTCCATTGTAGGAATTTAGCCATTATTTTGGCTTGGTGGGTCCATCAGGCGGCTTCCGAAGTGCTGAGGGCTTACTTTTATCAGTCTTGGCTTTATCTTTTTTGGGGAAGAATGGACGCTGTCCCGTGTCCATTTCTTCCTCCGCAAAGAGTTCCAAGACTGATTCATCCAGTACCTCCTTGTACTCGACATCCATTGTTTCTGTTATTACTGTTGGCTCTTTACCACTTGGTTTTGGTAGTGGTGGAGCATTAGGAGGTACGGATATAGGAGTGGCAGCTGATTGCGTTTTTTTGGTGGGCTTTTGTGAACTCAATAAATAGCGGGCAATCGGTGTGAATGACTCTCTTGGTGGTACAGTCATCTCAGTCTGCGTACCGATAGTACACTTTGCAGAAACCTTCTGGGCATATGAAGGTTTCCCGCTATTTATTGGTTGAATGCGTTTTCTAGCCTCTGGGTAGGAGATATTCAGCTCCGTTTTCAATTTCTGGATCTCTTTTTCATCCTTCCACTGCTGGCATGCTCTGGAGTAGGCAGGATGATCTTGTTGGCAATTTACACAGATTGGTTTAGAAGCTGAACATTCCTTGCTCTCGTGGTCTTTCGCACCACATCGAGCACAGGCAGGGTTACCACGACAAGCCGTTTGTGAGTGGCCATATTTTTGGCATTTAAAACACCTCAGTGGGTTTGGAATATAGATCCTCACTGGGCAGTTTAAATATCCTGCCTTGATGGAACTAGGAGGCCGTGGGGTGTTAAACGTTAGGATGAGAACTCGGGTAGGGACGAGATTCCCTTCCTTCCGCATTGATATTCTCTTGACAGCTGTCACTCCTTGGTCTTTTAATTCAGAGCAGATCTCTTCTTCAGAGACATGAAGAAGATCCCACTCTGAAATGACACCACGTGCAGAGTTCAAAGTTTTGTGGGGTGTTACATTGATTGGTATTCCCCCTATGGATGTCGCGTTTAAAATTCTTTCTGCTTGCTTTGTATTTAAAACTTCGAGTAAAAGATCGCCAGAACGCAGCCGTTTTACTGATTTTGGTGATCCTGCCAACCCTTCTAATCCTTTCTGGATGAAGAAGGGTGACATCTTCCCAATTGACTGCTCTCCAGTAGAATGGAATATGAGGAAAAGCGGTGTAATAGATGGTGGTTTATCCTCAGTTCTGGCTCTTTTGGAAGAATTGGTGTCATTCTCATCTGATCGGTTAGGTAGGGGCCTTGTTGGGGCCCCAGAAGAAGGATTTAAATTACTCATAGGAGTAAAGAAAAAATGTCTGATGCCTAAGTACCTCACCCACCACGGAGCCCTACGAGGGGGGCGCCCACTCGTGAACTAGCAGGTACTGCGTACACGAATGGGACGCCGAGTTCGCTTAGAACACCATACCCACGTTACCAATAAGTCTTTATCCCGTCCCAGGACCAAAGGGAGGGAGACTTATTGGAACGCAGTTGACCCTAGCAGTATAAAACCACCTGCCGATTGATCCCAGTCGAGCCGGTCCGGGACCGCCCGTCTTGTCGAAGCAGGGGCCAAAGTGGTGTATTAAGGCTGGGCCCCTCAACCACCAGGATCCCCCTTTCCGCTTCCACAGGTCGCGGCGCACGGCTGCACACGCCGGATTCCAAAGGTGTAACCCTGGAACCAAGGTATGGGCGTTAGATCCCAGTGATGCTAGTCTGGAAGTCCAGCAGCGTCACTGGGAGGTCCCCTCACCATGTACAGGTGCCCACGTCGAGGGGACCTTTTAAGTATTTTACTCATTTTTAGGGAATAAAGCACAATTACAAAATGAGGAGGCACGCTTGATACACATAAAGCTGTGCGTGTGTAGCAACTGAATAAACAACACCGTAAAGGCAGAGACACACTATTAACACCTCACATTTTACTAAAGCACATTTCTGGGGGTTACTATCATAAAACAATAAAAATAATTTCCAGTTGCATTTCTGCGAGTGGAATCTGTTATAAACTGGTAGTAAACTTGATCTAATTGCATTTGCGATAATACCGATAGCTGGAATTGTGTGGGTTTTTACGTTATTATGGTTAAATGTGTTTCTCCTTCACTGATATAAAAAACATACATCAGTGTTCGACTGCCATTTCTTGTAAACACAAAGGCGAATCGTGCATAAGCGAATCCGGTTCATGTTATATAAGATATCGCTCTCCTATTTATAAATCGTGTATGATCGAATTCGTGTAATGTAAACACGTGTTATACGAGGACTGACTGTACAAGAAAGGCACCTGGGATGGATGGGATCTATCCAGTTATATTAAAGGAGGCAGCAAAAGAAGTAAGCAAACCCTTAGGCATAATTATGAGAGCATCCTTGGATTCAGGGGAGGTCCCCACAGACTGGAGATGTGCAAATTTAACCCCTATTCACAAAGGGTGACACAAGTAATTAGAGACCTGTTAGTTTAACTTCTGTTCTGGGGAAAGTTATGGAATCACTGGTTAAAGAAGCAATCCAGGATCATCTAAACAAGACTGCAGTAATAGTTCACACACACAGCATGGGTTTGTTAAGGGAAATTCTTGTCTGATTAGTTTCATTAGATACTGTGATGTGGTCAGAACAGAAATGGATGCAAAAAATAATTTTGATATCATATACTTGGATTTCAGGAAAGCTTTTGATACTGTTGAACATGAAAGACTGCTGTATAAATAGGAGCAATAAATATTTAAGGGCAAGTTGCTGCTATGGATAAAGGGATGGTTGAGTGGGAGAAGACAGAGTGGTAATCAATGGACACTGTCCTTTGTGGACTAATGTTATTGGTGGTGTCTCCCATGATTTGGTTGTTTTGTTGTTTTCTATATTTATCAATGATATTGATGAAGGGATATCAGGCTTAATGTTCAAATTTTCAGACGATACAAAGGTTGGCAGGGTTGTTAATGACAGTACACTACTCTAACAGTATCTACAAATTTGGGCAGATGGGCTGAGAGACGGCAACTGAAGTTTAACATTGACAAATGCAAAGTACTGCCTACGGGTGGCAGTAACCCCAGAGTAACCTACCAACTGTGTGGTACTATACTCAGGGTAGTGGAGAATGAAAAAGACCTGGGGGTAAGTGTGCAGTTGGATATGAAGTTTTCTGTCAGTGCAGACAGGTGGCCAGAGCAGCTCATGAGTTCTTGTCTGTTACATAATTTTGCTAGCAGGGATAAGGAGGTGATTATCCCCTTGTATAAGGCAGTGGTCAGGCCACACCTTTACTGCTTACAGGTCTGGAGGCCTCATTTTAGGAAGGATGTAGAACTACTGGAACAAGTACAGAGAAGGGCAACCAGATTGGTAAGGGGAACAAAGAGTTGCTCTTACCAAGAATGACTTAAGTTCTACAAATTGCAATGTCTGGAGACTAGGCACTTGTGAGGTGATCTGATTGAGGTGCAGGGCCTCTGCAGCTCTATGTGCTGTCAGTAAGCGAAATCAAATTTGCTGTCCCAAAATATTCAGATTAAAAAATAAAATAAAGCATAATAATTATTATTCATTTTTTTAAAAAGAAAAAAAATTTCAACATATTTCACATATAATATAATGAAACAACAATCAAAAATAACAAAATCATTCTGAAATTCTGGAAATAAACTTTAAATTCTAAATCAAAGTAATCGGACTCTATCACAATAATAAAATAAAAGGATAATTATAATGTTAAAAAATATTATACAAATTTATGTTTTCTTGCTTTAAGAAATGCAAATTTATTAATTATTTTAATTATGTTTATTCGTTCCAAAAGATCATTTTCTATTGAAATTATTGCCAAATTAGAGATTTGTTGTTGACACATTGTTGATCATAAATAATTTTTGATTAATTTTAATTTTTAAAAACTGTTCACCTGAGGCAACTGCTACAATTGGAAAGGTATCTGTTTAAAAATCGTTTTTAAAAATATATTGTAATACTTCAAATGGAGTAATATTGTTTTTAATATAAATTTAAATCTAATTATTCAAATAATGCTAAACCATCCATATCAGACTCATTACAATCAGTGTCACTTCATTTAATGTTCTTTCATATTTGTAAACCTTTCAGTTAACGAGAAAATTGTTTTGTCCATAATTTTAAAGAAAAAATGAATGTTGAAATTTTGTTTGGAATTGATGCCAATGATAGTAGCCATATTATTAGCTGAATCGAGAATTTTTTAGAATGCTTCCTCTGTTCTATTTTCTTTCAAATATTCCGTAATATTTTGTAGACATTCAAAAGCTTCATGTATGTCAAAATTCCTTTTTGGAGCATTTTACTTACTGGATTAATTTTATTTAAAATATCATGCCAAATTATAATTGAACAAAGAAACATAAGATGTTATTTTTAAGGCTATTATTGATTTAGAACGATTCCTTGTATCCATATCTATTTTCATTTTCAGTGATTTCAAGTAAAGCATCGTAAATTTCTTCTATTTGGTTTATCAGCAGTTTTGGCCTCTCCTTCCCATCAGGTGTCAGATAAAGGTTTAAGTGTTAAATTAATTATATATTTTTAAAGTACGTTTCAATGATGGGTTGATGATGAGAAAAAAACATTTCTGAACAATTTCGAAAAAAATAAGCTATTTCAAAGGAAGTCTCAGTGGCATTGTTTACAACAAGATTTAGGCTGTGTGCAGCACATGGAATGAAAAATGTTCTAGGATTAACTTCAAGTAATTTTTTTTTTTTTATAAACCTTTGCGTTTTTCGTGCACATTCGAGCCCTGCACACGTAAATTCTGAATATTTAGATTTACACAATAAGTATGTTTGATATATATTCAAACGATCCCTGTCTGGTAGAATCACCTAATTAGTTACATATTTTTGAGGTTCATTCTAACAATAGCCTAAATAAATTTAAGGCTGAGCTGGACACGTATTTGGAACGAATGGAGGGGTGAAATCGTAGCTTTTTTGGCTGATGCTGCATAAGCTTGCTTTCTTGCATCGTGTGCCTCTACTAATACTAATGCCATCACGCACAGGGCAAAATACAAGAAAATGTTCGCTTATTTTAACTTTCATAGTGCTTTCATAGTTCTGTCTCTAAATACAAATTTAAGTATCACAGTCATCTGTTGAACATTATTTATAATGGACGTTGTATCCAAAATCATAGCAAAATATTTAGTCATTTCTGGTATTTTATCTATAATATTTTGTGAAATTATTTCAATAATTTTGTTTTGTATTTGATCACCCAAATAATGCTGATATTTTTTGATTCAGATTTTTGAATACGGCAAATATGTTCTGCCATAACTGAATCAAATTTAGCAATTGTTTCAGTAAGTTTTAAAAAGTTACCATTGTTATTTTTATATAAATCTTTTTGAAGATCCCCCAAATGCTATACACTACCTTTTTTTCTATATCATATAATTGCTGTTCTCTAGTGTGGATTGTAATGTTTATCTTTAGTGACTGTGCCAGTCTAACCATTTTTTATGATTTTTAATATGTACTTGTTTCATGCTTACCTAAAATAGATAAATTTCTCCAATTACTGAATCCATATTTATTACTTAGTTGGTTTTAACAGTCACCAAATATCTTGCAACAAAAGCAAAATACTGTACAGAATTTCTCGATAAAGAAATAAAGTAACCTTTGACCTTTTTCTCCATTTTTTTCAGAATTTTCATATAATAAACATCTGAAAATTTTCTTTGACTTTAATCGGAAGGATATTCTCTATTTTTAATTTGAGTAGGATAATTTTGAATCAAATAATTGCGTTGTTTCATTGTCAGGTTTTCTGGCCAATTACCTGGATCAGTTGATAATGATATATTTGAGTCAATATTTATTAAATATAATTATCAAGGGGAAATTTAAAAAAAATTGCTAAATAGAAAATTTTGCTATTAAGAAGTTTGTTAAACAGAGGCCTGACTTGGATGTGTCAAAAATATTTCTGGCACCCTCCTGAACTGCCGCCCGTAAGCGACACTTACTTTGCCTACCCACTTGTGGCGGTTCTGTTGAGGTGTATAAAGCCTTGAATGGTTTGAGCAAGGTCAGTACTGATGAGATTCCTCCTCTTTCTCAGATTGTGCCCCTGAGGGGGCATAAACTCAAATTGAGGAAAGACAGTTGTGGAAATTGCCTTTAGCCAGGTGGTGGTTGATTGCTGGAACAAACTTCCATTGGTTGTTGTGGAAATTGATAGCTTAATAAATTCTAGGAAGAACTGGACAAATGTTTGGCACAAATTGATGGGTGAAATGGGAAGGTTTTTTTTTTTTTTTTTTTGGCTGATGCTGTTATAAGCTTGCTTTTTTGTATCATATGTCTCTACTAATTCTAATTTCCATCTTTTTATACTTTGAATAAGTAACACTTCTCCATTAAAGAAGTCTGCTGTTACTTATTCTCAGTTGAGTACTACCATCAAGTCAGTACCTTTCAAAGCTATTTGGCATCTAGACACCAGTCAGTGGGCAAGTGTAAGACTTATTTACTCAATTTAAATGATGTTAGAAAGTGTGCTTAGACTAATAAATTTTTTGGACCGAAAGCCTCAAACTATGAAAAATTTAAATATTCAAAAGCTACACAGGAGAGAATATTCCACACACTTATTGGAGCTTTGTGGAGGTTCTGTAATGACTTTTGTTGACCAAATAATAATGATGGATGAATGCTGAATATATCACTATGACCCAGAAACAGAACAGACGAGCAAACAGTGGAAACATTCATCTTCACCAACCTCCAAAAAAGCCAAAGTTCAGTTGTGTGCCAACACAATCACAGCAGTCTTCTGTAACTTTAAAGGTATGATCCTCATGGATTACATCCCAAAAGGCAACAGCATCACTAAAGAGAACTACTGAAACCTCCTAGATAAGTTAAGAGAGGCTATCAAGTTGAAGAGACATGGGAAGATATCCAAAGTTGTCCAGTGCATAGCTGATAATATGCTCCTGCTCACCAGGCTGCTCTCACACTGGACTTTCCAATCAGGAGTGACTTTGAAAGTCTGCAGCACCCACCTTGTTTTCTCAACCTCCCACCTTTAGATGTCTTCCATTTTCCTAAAATTAAGAACCGTAATAGGGCTGTATACTTCAGACTGATGAGAAGTAATTTATGAAGTGCAGGGCCTAGTTTTCAGCTCAAAGTGAGGCATTCTCTTCAAGAGGCCTGAAAGCTTATCCTCAGATGTGTAAAGTGTGTAGATTTAGAAGGTATTGGGGGATTCACCTGTTGAATGAGATCATAGCTGTTTGTAATATACTGTATTTGGTGTAAAAATCATGATTTTATGAAAGTTGACCTATTTTTGTGATCTGTCTCCAAATACTATAAATTATAAATTTAGTTTTAGACGTATATATATAAGTTGATATAAATCATTGCCCAGTTTACTCTGTGAGATATGAAAGCTGAAATGAAGAGGATCAAGCTTTTGTTTTTAAAATATTATTTCAGTATTTACCTTTCTAAGAGTGCAGTAGTTAAGAGAATTCCACTGTTCAGAAGAGAGATGAAATCATTAAAACTATTATAACCACTTAAAATATTATTCACTATCAGTCTCATTTTTTAATAAGCTTTAGGAATTTCAAAGTAATATTTTGTACTTTTACATTTTGAGTGTATTCAATATGTAATTGCTATGGTTGATAGGAGCAGGGTGGTAAAGTTGTAGGATTAGAACATTGATTAATGTTTCTGTTGGCCATTTATTGTTATTTTGTTTTAAGTTGTTTTAGTTGTTTTGTTTTAATATTCATAATTATGAGACACAAAATCTATAATTTGGGTCTTTTAGTTTTAATTTATATATATATATATTACTGTATTATATATTTTATACTTACGTAATACTATTATTTCCTATATTTACCAGATCCAGTCTGGAAATCAAAGGGTTTTTTTTTTTTTTTAGCTTTCAGTTTAATACAGATATTCTATAACTTATATAACTTTCAGTTTAACTGATTTTGTTGCATATTTGTATTGCAGGGATATTATTGCATGTTTGCATTAAATTTCATGACTTGGAATGCTGACTGAAAATTTTTAATATATAGTAAGTTATTATTACTTACCTGGTTTATCTCTTTAATTTGGTCATCAGTTGTTAATTTTTTAACTTAGAATGGAGATAGTAAGTGGAGGAACTCAATATAATTAGATAAAAAAAAACCCAAAGAAAATGGGTTCTTCATAGTGACAATAAGGATGTCTAGTATTGGCAGAGGAAGCTGAAGGAATAAGGTTACCAGAATTGTTTTGTTGTAGCAGAGTTAAGAGATGTTATTGGGCAATGCAAATTTGCAAAAGTGAAAGCTGAACCCAAGAAAGAAGGTTAGGGAAATCTCTCCTCTTGCTTTGAAGGTAAATCAAAGCCTCTCATCTAATTGTAAAACATGAAGGAACTTCGAAACACATGAATTCACCCATTATGTTAGGTGATCAATTAGTTGATAATCTAGGGATTGTTGAATTCCATTCCCCTAATGTATTGCTTTTTAACTACTTTTTTTTTTAAAACAGTATTGGTTTTTAATTCCAAGTTTTGATAAATTGATTAGCTCAGTAACTCATTTTGTAGCTCAAAAGCTCATTTTGGGATTTATCTATCATGACTAAGTCATTAGTAGCTTTATTTAATTTGCCATAATATTGAAAAATTAAAGCTCTAGTTTTGGTATCATAGTTCATAGATGATTGGTTGTTTGCCAAAATTCTTTACTGTAATCTTGAATTTCAGCTAATAATTAATGTCCAGCTGCAGTTTCAACTTATATGATCAGAATTAGGAAATGAAGATTGCTTTATAGAGATGGGGATAATTTTCAGTGGCACTGATCAAGTGTTACATCTCATTTTCTGATGATAATGATGATGATGTTTTGATTTGTAGTCTTCGATGAATTGAGATTTATAAAGTTGGTGACTACAGTCTGGACATTTATATCTTGATTTTCCTGGTGTGAGAGTTAAGTAAAATGCTTAATTTGGCTGTGGGATTTTCAGTCAGTAGAGTGGCTTTCCTGAAACAGTGTAATCTGAGTGCTGGGCAGATTACACAAAATTCTCAAAGTCATTACAAAAATTAATTCTTGTTCTTAATTTAATTATAATGCAGATATCAGAAACTAGTCACAGTGAGGGGGTTTGGTAGATAGTTGTGTTTCAAGAATACTTGAAATAATTAAGAATTGCACATTGTAGATGCTTCTTTCTATAGGGTGTAGTCCTAACAATGAAGTTTGGACCTGGAAAAGGAATCACGGCGCAGGGACTGTTTCTTGCAATATGGGCATGCTGGAAATGTTTGTTTTGCCTTAGAGACTTTGTGGCCATTCCCACAACTGATATTTTGGACAGTTCCGCATTAGCATTAGTAGAGGCATACGATGCAAGAAAGCAAGATTATGCAGCATCAGCCAAAAAAAAAAAAAAAAAGCTCCCATTTCATCCCTCCATTCATTCCAAATGCCTGTCCAGCTCAGCCTTAAATTTATTTAGGCTATTAGCTTCCACAACAAAAGATGGAAGCCTGTTCCACCAATCAACTACCCGCTGGCTAAAGGCAAATTTCTGCACATCTATTCTACAACTATCTTTCCTCAATTTCAGGCGCCTCCGTAGCCAGGTGGGAAGGAGCAGAAGTGCGTAGCACACGCTTCTTGATTAGACCGGGGTTCGAGCCCGTCACCACCAAATACGGAGAATGCGGAAAGGTCAGGGAATGACCACCGCATATCCCGGAGCAATATGGCCTTAGTTGCTAATGCTCCTAAAAACCAAATAATAACAACAACAACAACAAATCCTCAATTTCAAACTGTGCCCTCTCAGGTTCTTAGTCTGAGCTAGAGGAAGAATCCCATCAGCATTCAGCTTGCTCAACTCATTCAAGGCCTTATACACCTCAATCAGATCACCTCACATGTGGCGCCTCCGTAGCCAGGTGGGCAGGAGCGAGCACACGCTTCTTGGTTAGACCAGGGTTGAAGCCCGTGACCACCAAATACGGAGGATGCGGGAAGGTCAGGGAATGACCACCACATATCCTCGGAGCAATATGGCCTTAGTTGCTAATGCTCCTAAAAACCAAATAACAACAACAACCTCACATGTGCCTACTCTCCAGGCGCTTACTTACACTGTACCAGTTTTGTTGAAGTAGAGCCTTGTGTTCCGCTGAAGTAATGCAAGACAAAAACAGGATAAATACCTAACTAAAAAAAGAAAAAGAAAAAGAAAAAAAAGTACAATTGCAGAATTGTTCTGGTTAGTTCAGGTTTAGTCTTAATCTGATGGAATATTCTTGTGATAAGTGGTAACGGCATATCATGGCTAATGTGGCCATCTTTGGATGTTAATCTGATGACAGTTTTGAAAGAGAAATAGAAAAAGTATATATCAGGAGTTGTTATAAATTGGTCCAGAAGGCACTCTTAGAGAAGAAGAACACAGCTGATATGAAAAGCCAAAGAATGTTCCACGAGGTATTAATCTTCTAATGAGATTGAATTGTTGTGATTGATTATATCATCCACTTTCTTAATTGTGCAAATACTGTATTTTTCTTGAAGTTAACAAGGCATGATGTTTTGTAGTACACTGATTAACTATGATGTGTTAAAAAATTCATAATATAAAAATACGTATTACCGAAAGTTATTGTTACATTAAAGTCCATACTAGTATCTATCAGTTCTTAAATATGTTTCTAATAAGATAATATGCATATTTTATTATAACTGTAGTTTGGAATAAATATATACCTATTCACACAGAATATGCTATTAAAATATGCTCATATTATTAAAAAATTTAATATATGCACTTACGCATTGTACACCACTAGATCCGGCTCCCATATTGTGTGATCCTTAACGGAAATTTTCCGTATTCCTTCATATTCTGAAATGTTCCAGGACAAACGTTTATCATACCACTGCTGAAAATAGAAATTGCGATTATTTCAAAGATGTCATGGTTACAATGCTTCAGCCAATAAATTGTAAATTGTTGTACACTATACAAAAGATGAGGTATAAATATGTCCCCCCCCCACTCAGGGTGTCTCATGTGGGATACCGTCAGGTGAGTAGAGAAATTGAGTCACATTTTGTGGAGACAAATTTTGTGAATCATTCCTCACGCTGAAGAAAATTCTTCACCACTTATGCTATATGTGGTAGAGTGCGTTACTGCCGATTAAAAGGAACTACACTCCTTGAAAGTCTGATATAAGTACAAAGATTTCGTTTCTTTCTAAATCAGCTTCCACATCATGCAAAACAGATTTTGGTTCAGATCCCTCTGAAGGGAGGAACTTTTGTGGATTTCTCATCTTGACTGAGTTAGTTTCCAGAGGTTTTCATGTGTTTTTTTCTTCTCCCAGAAACTTGGATTTTTCCATCTAGCAAACAAGCAAGTAAATTAGTCATAGAACTCAAAATTTATAGGCAAGTTACACTGAAGCTTAATGCCTAAATTTATCTTTGTGCAAAATCTACACGCTTAGAAGAGCCTCTCTCTTTTGAAGACCTGCAATTCCGTACCTACGTTGAACACTATTCCTAGACCATCCAACTATTCATAGCGATCACTTTCCCTCATATTTATGGACCAATTTGTGAACATATATTTGGACCATTTTTCTTCAGTGCAGTTAACATGTCCATAAAAAAACCAGTTGAAATGAACTTTCTTCTTGGCGACAAAGTAGAGGGTCATGTGCCACCAAGTATCGCGCTTACAAAACTCTTTCTTCCATTTTACAGGTTTTAAAACAGGTTAATCCCAGTGCAGCTGTGAACTCAGATGAGAGTTTCTGTACTGTTATTTGCCTGTAATTGTCTGGCAGTTATGGATGGATGTTGGTCACCTGCCGGTACGACCCATCATTTACCTTGTACAGCTGTTCGGGACACACCCCCAGTGTACAAATGTCACATCTGGAATACATTCAGGACCCTTGCTACCTCCACCAGTGATTGACCTGCTTCTAACTGTGACCGGTGTGTCCACAGCAAAGTATTGTTTTATTAGTAGTAGTAGTAATGGAAAATGATTCAAGAAAGCAAGCTTATATAGCATCAGCCAAAAAAAAAAAAAAAAAAAAAAACAGCACAGTTCACCCATCTGTAGCCTCCAAGAATTTGTCTAGTTTTTCCTTGAATTTATTCAACCCATCCACTTCTACAACAACAAATGGAAGCCTGTTACAACAATCAACCACCTGCTGGCTGAAGGAAAACTTCGGCGCATCTATCCTGCAACTGTCTTCCGTCAACTTGACATTATGCTCTCTCGTGTGTAGTCTCAACAAGTGGAAGAATGCCATTAATACTCACCTTACTCAATCCGTTCAAGTCTTTAAACACCTTAACCAGAAATCCTGCAGTTGCCTAGTCTGTAGATGCTGCAATTTGTAAAATTGAAGTCTTTCTAGATAAGAGCACCCTCTTCCCTTCACCAGTCTGGTTGTCCTTTGCTGCACCCATTTCATCATATCTACATTCTTCCTAAAGTGAGGCCTCCAAACCTGTATATGGTACTGAAGATGCAGTCTAACCATGGTCTTATATAAAGGGATAATCGCCTCCTTATCCCTGCTAGTAAAATTTCTGTATATCATTGACAAAACCCAGTCAGCTGTCCTGACAGCATGTCAGCACTGCTCAGAGAATTTCATATCTGAAAATTACCTCCAATATCCCAAATACACAGTTACCACCAGGTTTTTTCATTCTCCACTACCTGGGTAGTAAACGCAGTTGATAAGTTACTCTGGAGTTACTGCTACCCATATGCAGTACCTTGCATTTGTCAATATTAAACTCCAACTGCCATCGACACAATTTTCTTAAATTTTGTTGCAGTAGCTCACCCTGATGACTGTTGTTAACCACCCTGCCAACTTTTTTATATTATCCAAACTTAGACATTAAGCTTGATATATCTTTACCAATATCATCAATAAATATTGAAAACAACAATGGGCTCAGCACTGAACCATGGGAACTCCACTAGTAACATCAGTGCCCATTGATAACTACACTCTCTCTTTTTCCATTTAACCAACCCTTTATCCATAGCAGTAACTTGCCCTTAATGCCACATTGCTCCAGTTTATGTCTAGGAAATAAGTGGACTCATACACCAACCATTAAATGAATTTTACTGTAACTAAAATTTACAAATAAATATATATGAAAAAACAAATTATATTGTTAACTATAATTTACAATAAACTCATGGCTGTATATTACGGAATACTAAAACTATAATAAAATTATTTACTATAAAATATGCTAAAATATAAAAATTAAAAGCGTTAAAAAACCTGAAGCTTTTGAGAGCATCAGCTCCCTTCTTCAACAGTGATAAGACTTCCTGCAACATCTCCTTATATAACAGGCTCACGGTACCTCCACACGTGGTATTCCTCCACGTGGTTCCCTCGGCGCATGGGCAGAACCAGAAGCGGAAATGGCTCGGTTACGTGGGAAACAAAATTGTTCATCCATACTACGGACAAATGCTTCAAAAATAGGATGTATGCGTATACCTCTATCTCTAATCATGGTATTCTTACTGGATGAGCCAATCCGTAAACCTTCTAGCCACTTACGCTCCCAGTACCCATGTGCGTGGTCCACAATGATCGTGTCCTCTGGGGAGATTTGATGCTGCTTCTCCCAAAAATGTTCGGCCACAGCAGACTTATAATGCTCCCCCAGATGATCCCTGAGCCGTCATTTTATTTCCCCCACATAACACTCCCTACAATCCGGGCATTCTATTCTGTATACAACTCCAGCAATCTACCAAGTGATGCACACCCAATTCGAGCCTCAAAACAGAAAAACCAAGTGCAAACTACTCTGGTTAAAAAGGACATTGTTTTATTAGGAGACTCCATTGTCAGGGAAACGGGGAATATTTTTTGTAATAAGGATAGGTGGAGTAGAACCAGGGTATATCTGCCGGGAGCAACTATTGATGATGTCACCAACAGATTGTCAGATTTTAAAGGGGGTAAAGAGAATATTATAATTCATGTGGGAACTAATGATATTAAACGTACACAATCTGACGATTTGTTGGAAAAATATAGGACCATGCTGAGGAAATGCCGCGAGCTTGGCCACAATGTCTATGTGTCTGCAATTCTGCCCAGACACGATAGGAGGGATTATATGTTAAGAGCCTTGTGGATTAACTCAAGACTTGAAGGAATCTGCAAGGCTTTAGGGGGGAAATTTCTATCAGCATGGCCCACACTTGTAGGTAGAAGGAATTTGTTTTGTAGAGACGGGATACACTTAAACAAAGGTGGTGCAAAGGTTTTTGCCAGTATTATTGAGGATACCTTAAAGGTTCAGGGAAACTGCTAGTTAGGGGGGATATGGGTAATACTAACACGCGTTTATCTGATAATATTGGTCAAAGTAACTCTTGCACATACCTTAAGAGTTCTTATCTGTTACCCCAACTGGACGTATTATTTAGATGTTCTGGGGGCAGAAACGTTTCACGTGGGCGGGTAGCTAATGCCAGGGAAGAGAGCCTAAAAAACTTCAAGGGTTGTGTTAGGGTTGTTAAATATACAAGAACAGTAAATCTTAATTGTTTATACAGTAACGTTAGAAGTGTCGTCAATAAAATGAACGAATTCGAACTGCTGGTTAAAACAAGTAACGTGGACATAATAGGGCTTACAGAGACGTGGTGCCACCCGGAAATTGGGGATGACGAGTTTCAGTACGGCTTGTATAATGTATTTAGGAAGGATAGGGTAGATAGAAGGGGTGGTGGGAATGCTTCTTATCAGAAGCAGCCTGAGTGCGACGATAGCTTTCCCGGATTCAGACATTTCACATGCTAGTATAGAGTCTGTATGGTGTGAGATAGTTGGAAACAAAGGTATAATGCGAGTAGGAGTAATCTACAGACCAGGTGATTGTGAAGATTATGACAAAAGCCTCTACATTCAAATGGAATGGGCAAGTAAGCGTCAATGTCTTATTATGGGTGATTTCAACTTGCCACTAATTGATTGGAGTAAATGGGAAGGAAACTCGACATGGGGAACAAAATTTTTAAATCAACTAGATGACTGTTATTTGTATCAACATGTCAGGGAAAGTACTAGAGAAAAGAATATCCTAGACCTCATCATCACCCATGAATCAGATGACATAACAGGGCTGACAGTAGAGGAACCAGTAGCAGGAAGTGATCACAGAGTTCTATGGTGGATGATGACGAGAGAGGTAGCAGTAGTAAAAGGCAAAGGAATGGGTTTTAACTTCAGAAAAGGAAATTACGATGCCTTAAGGTACTACATGACCCCTTTTAACTGGGTAGATATCGCACAGAGAATGAATACATTTGAACTATGGTACGCTTTTAAAACATTAATCACAGATGCCTTGAATGCATATATACCATTAAAGAAATACTCCACGAGGAGGGTTCCAAGTTGGATGAACAGTGAAGTTGCCACATTACTTGAGCAGAAAAAGGTGTCATGGAAAGGTTACAGAGCAATAAAAAGTACTGAAGCCTATAACAGCTACAAGGTGATGTGTAATAGAGCCACAGAAAAGGTTCGACAGGCAAAGGCAGTGTATGAGAAATCACTAGCAAACAGAGCAAAGAGGGGGGATAAAGAATTCTTCACATATATAAATGCCAAAAAGAACAGGACAAACCAGATCGGACCTTTACGTAAGGGAAAGGGGATAGTATTAAATACACCAGCTGCCGTTGCAGATGAACTCAACAGTTATTTTGCGTCGATATTTACAAATGAAAAACCTTTTGTGGCAATGGGAAATTGTGGGAGTGAAGTTAAAAAATATGTAATTAATGATATTGAAATTTTGCAAGATTATTTAATGAAAAAACTTTCAAGCCTACAGACCAGTAAGGCTCCTGGAGTTGATGGAATATACCCTATAATCTTAAGGGAGGCGGCAAGTGAGTGCATTGAACCATTGAGGCTAATTATGCGAACATCACTAGACTCTGGGGAGATTCCGTTGGATTGGAAAAGTGCAAATGCATCTCCCATACATAAGGGTGGCTCTAAAAGTGAAGTTGGAAATTATCGACCTGTCAGTCTGACTTCAGTAGTAGGGAAAATCATGGAGGCAATGATCAAGGGTGGAATTCAGGATCATTTGGATCGAATTGAAATTCTCAAGGATACTCAGCATGGTTTTGTAAAGGGAAAATCATGTTTAACAAATCTGGTTCGCTATTTCGAAAGGGTCACTCACGAGCTGGATTTAGGGAATAATTTCGACATTGTTTATTTAGATTTCAGCAAAGCTTTTGACTCAGTCCCACATGAGGGGTTGCTTTATAAGCTGGAACAGGTTGGAATCACTGGGAAAATCCTTAGATGGATAGCAAGATGGCTTCAGGGTAGGAGGCAGAGGGTTGTGATAAATGGCTATTCCTCAGATTGGGTTGATGTAAGAAGTGGGGTTCCCCAAGGATCAGTATTAGGACCACTGTTGTTTTTAATTTTCATAAACGACATTGATGAAGGGATAGAGGGCGTGATGTCTAAATTTGCAGATGATGTTAAAATTGGTAGAGTAGTTAATGATCACTGTGAAGCTGAGCTTCTTCAGAGAGACCTAGATAGACTCCAGGAATGGTCAGAAAAATGGCAGCTATGCTTTAATCCAACAAAGTGTAAGGTATTAACACCTGGGAAACAGTAATCCCAAAATAACTTATTCACTTGGTGGAGTTCAACTAAATCCAGTACTGGAGGAAAGGGACTTGGGTGTTACGATATGGTCAGACATGAAATTCTCTGAGCATTGTAAACAGGTTGCAAGGAAGGCCCATGGTGTCGTATCGATGATCTATCGAACTTTTGCAAGTAGAGATAGGGACGTGATAATCCCATTATATAAGGCTTATGTTAGACCACACTTGGAATACTGTGTTCAAGTATGGAGACCGCACCTAAAGAAAGACATCGAGCTTCTTGAAAGGGTTCAAAGACGGGTAACTCGCCTGGTGAGATCGGCAAAAGGGCGTCCTTATGAAGAAAGACTTCGAATATGTGGGTTGCAGAGTTTGGACACTAGACACCTTAGAGGAGATTTGATTGAGGTGTTTAAGGCTCTGAGAGGCATCAGTAAAATGAATGAGGACGAAATTTTTAAGATTATAAATTATGATGCTAGAACTAGGGGACATAAATTCAAGTTACGGGGGGGAAATGTTTAGATTGGACTGCAGGAAGTTTTATTTTAGCCAGCGAGTTATAAATTACTGGAATAAGTTGCCTTCATGGGTGGTAGAGGCCGACAGTTTGGGGAAATTCAAAGGTCATCTGGATAGTACTTTCGGGTAAGGGAAACGCATAGGATGATAGTTTGATAGTTAATATCCTTTTTTTTTAGTAATTATTATTATTATTATTATTTTATTTTATTTATTTTTTTTTTGTTTTGTTTTTATCATTGTTTTGTTCGGATTTTTTTTTTTTTTGGCTGGTGCAGCATAAGCCATAGGCTTTCTTGCGCCATGTGGCCATTACTAATACTAATACTGAGGTCTTTTGGTATACGGTCTTTGACCTGGGATACAGCTGTGCACAGCCTCCGCCCGGGAAGCTGTACACAGCATGTCTTATAACCCCATAAAATTCTCGCTAAACGCTCAGTAAGGCCCGGATAGTAGGGGGATGTATGCGGTGGCTACCAGAACGAATGGCTCCCTACGTTCAGACACCGTTTTTTGGATGTATTGGTCTCTAGGATGGGTTCCAGACTTAAGATGTCAGTGTTTAAGAAACCCATGTGTGGAGGCCAATACACCCACTACAACTCAGCACAAGCTGGACAATATAAGAACGGTGTAGTAAAAGCTCTATTTGATAGAGCAGGATCACACTGCACCACCTCTGAGGATAAAGAAAAGGAAATTAATTGTGTCACGGCAGACCTTAGAAAATGCGGATACCCCCAGGGGATCCTGGACAGATATAGTAGAGGAGTGTCTGAACGTAGAGAGCCGTTCGTTCCGGTAGCCACCGCATACATCCCCTACTATCTGGGCATTACTGAGCATTTAGCGAGAATTTTACAGGGTTATAAGACACGCTGTGTACAGCTTCCTGGGCGGTGGCTGTGCACAGCTGTATCCCAGGTCAAAGACCGTATACCAAAAGACCTCAGTAGTGGAGTTGTATACAGAATAGAATGTCCGGATTGTGGGGAGTGTTATGTGGGGGGGAACAAAACAACGGCTCAGGGATCGTCTGGGGGAGCATTTAAATGCTATAAGAACCGCTGATTATAAGTCTGCTGTGGCCGAACATTTTTGGGAGAAGCAGCATCAAATCTCCCCAGAGAACGCGATCATTGTGGACCACGCGCATGGGTACTAGAGTGTAAGTGGCTAGAAGGTTTATGGATTGGCTCATCCAGTAAGAATACCATGAATAGAGATAGAGGTATATGCATACATCCTATTTTTGAAGCAGTTGTCCGTAGTATGGATGAACAATTTTGTTTGCCCCGTAACTGAGCCATTTCCACTTCTGGTTCTGCCCATGCACCGAGGGAACCACGTGGAGGAATACCACGTGTGGAGGTATCGTGAGCCTGTTATATAAGGAGATGTTGCAGGAAGTCTTATCACTGTTGAAGAAGGGAGCTGACGCTCTCGAAAGCTTCAGGTTTTTTAGCACTTTTAATTTTTATATTTTAGCATATTTTATAGTAAATGATTTTATTATAGTTTTAGTATTCCATAATATACAGCCATCAGTTTATTGTAAATTATAGTTAACGATATAATTTGTTTTTTCATATATATTTATTTGTAAATTTTAGTTAAAGTAAAATTCATTTAATGGTTGGTGTATGAGTCCACTTATTTCCTAGACATGAATTTTCCCGACCTCAGAGGCCTCTTTCAGGATGTTGCTCCACTTTGTATACAGCAGTCTTTTATGTGCATCAGTATCAAAAGCCTTCCTGAAATCCAAGTATATAATGTCAAAATTATATTTTTTGCATCAAGTTCCTTGGTCACTGCATCATAGTAACCTATCTGATTGGTTAGACAAAGTCGCCCCTTAACAAATCCATGCTTTGATTGCTGTATAATTGCATGCCTGTCCAGATGATCCTGCATTATTCTTGATCCAGTGATTCCGTTATTTTCCCCGGAACAGACGTTAAGCTAACAGGTCTGTAATTACTCATGTTGCCTTTTGATCCCCCTTTATGAATTGGGATACATTCGCACATCTCCAGTCCATAGGGACCTCCCCTGAATCCAAGGATGCACTCATAATCATTACTACTAAGGTAAGAGTTTGCTTAAGGTAAGAGGATGCCAGAAGTTTGATAAACTTCTGACATCCACTTCCCTAAAGAATTTCTCATGTGAAAATATAGATGCAAAATACCTATTCAGTTTGTCCCACAACATGAGCAAGGTCTTCAACAGTAAACCTATTGGCCCAATGTGATTCAACCCCTTCACACATCAGTTGGCCCAATGTAATTCAACCCCTTCCTTCTACTCGTAATATAAGTATTTAAAAAATTCATACTCGACATGAGTTTGTAGAGGATATGAATTGAATCAGACCACTTCTTAACTGACTACCTTGAGATTCCCTCCACTATGGCTGAGGCATAAAAAGGAACAACCATCTCAAGAATGTCTATATAAAGTAAGCTACCTAAATGATTCCGAAATATGGAAGAAATGCCAACAAGAAATAGATAAGAAATTAACAACTTCTCTTGCAGGAGTAAATATGCAAGATAACTGGGGCTATTTTTGCAAATCTTGGAAGCAGAGGCAACACTCAGTGTGAAAAAAAAAGATGGCAGAGAAAAAAGTGATTGCGACAGTGGGATGCAGAAATCAGCACTATAATTTAGAAAAAAAGGAATGCATATAAAAAATGGATAACCACAAAAAAACTAGAAGATTAAGTGGAATATAAATGATAAAGCACCATAGCCAAAAGAGAAACACGAAAAAGACAAAGATCAATGGAACAATTTTGTCACCAACTTAGAAAAAGACATTAATGAACCACGTACTAGAGTATACAAAGTAATAAGACAAATGAACAATAACAAGGAAAGAGTCAAAATTAACACAATGATGCTAGAAGATTCATTCAACTATTATAAAAACCTATGGACCACAGTTGATTCTCCTCTGCCTAAAACAACATCTAACAATAATATAAAGAAGCCGTCACTAACAAACAACTGGAAACAGTGCTTAAAATAGTAAAACCAAAAATGTCCAGGCAAAGATGGAATTAACATAGAGCTCATCAAATATTCAGGAAAACATTTTGAAATTAAGCTACTTGAACTGATGAATGCGATTTTTGCGAGCCACCAGGTAGCTGGCAAAATGCTCTTGTACTGCCAATTTTCAAAAAAGGCAATATAAACGACTGCAATAACTACAAAGGACTCAGTCTACTAAACTCAGGATATAAAGTGTACTCAAGCCTTTTAAAACTGAAACTTAGTAAATACTACGAAAACATCCTTAGAGAAAAACAAAAAGAGTTCAGGAGGGGAAGATCATGCACCGACGCTTACTTCACACTTAAGCTCCCGATAGAAAAAAAGAAGAGAGCTTAATTTGGATTACAAAATCTAGATTACAAAAAAGCCTTTGACAAGGTGAACCGATCAAAATTATTTGAAATTTTAAAAGAAGACAATAAACCGAACCAATTGATCGAGGCCACGCTCAATATCTATTAAAATAATAGAATAAAAATTAAGATTGAATCATAAACTGAATTGGAGATAATAAACACAGTGGTGTGACAGGAATGTGGACTGTCCCCGCTTCTATTTGACATGTATGTAATTCATATTATAAGAAAATGGAGGAAAATCTCTAAGACAGGCATCAAAATTAGCCACAAAGCAAGAATGGACACTACAGTACAGAGAAGGGCAACAAGATTAGTGATTGGAACAAAGGGTTGCTCTTACGAAGAAAGGCTTAAGTTTTGCAAATTACATTGTCTGGAGACTAGGCACCGGCGAGGTGATCTGATAGAGGTGTAAAGCCTTGAATGGTTTGAGCATGCTCAATGCTGATGGGATTCTGCCTCTTGCTCAGAATAATCACCTGAGAGGGCATAAATTCAAATTGAGGAAAGACAAATGTAGGATAGATGTGCGGAAATTTGCCTTTAGCCAGCGGGTAGTTGGTTGGTGGAACAGACTTCCATCCCTTGTTGTTGGAGGTTGATAGCCTAAATAAATTTAAGGCTCAGCTGGACAGGTATTTCGAACGAACGGAGGGATGAATTGGAAGTTTTTTTTTTTTTTTTTTGGCTGATGCCTCATAAGCTTGCTTTCTTGCATCATATGCCTCTGCTAATGCTAATACTTTTTGCTGATGACCAGGTTCTAATAGAAGAAAATGAGAATTCATTGTAGAAAGCCATCTTCTCATTAAACAAAATAAAAAATCATTTAATATGGAAATTTCAACTTCAAAGACAAAAGTGATGGCATTTAAAGGAAGAGATCCAATAAGAAGCAAGATCTGCATTGACAATAATATTATCACACAAGTTAACATTTTCAAATACCTAGGATACTACCTGTCATATGAAAAAGTAAAAGATATTGAGCAAAAAATTAATAATTGCATAGGAATTACTAAAACTATAAACCATATTTTCAAATCTAATTTGGTGCATAAGAAAACAAGGATACTGATACATAACCCCCTTGCCAGGTCTATCCTAACCTATGGCTCTGTGGCATGGACAATGAGCAAAGGGGATAGGAGGAGGTTGACTAGTGCAGAACTGCAGGCTATACCAGACTTGACATGAAAAGAAATAAAGACATCCTGTCAGAACCAGACAACTTCAGTACTGATTATTATGGACTCATACCATGTAGAGAGAATAGAGGACGGATGCTATCCTGAAGAGATTCTAAACTACAAACCCTGAGGAAGGAGAGACGAGGCAGATCCCAGCAAAGATTAATACTGGAAGGAAGAAAAAGAAGAAAAACTGTCTGAGACCACTGTTGTCACCTTTATGAAAGCAAAAACCCTTCCTTTACTCGTGATGGTAGTTACATCTTTGAGTAAATCTAACATCAGTACATTGTGATCAATGCCACCTAGTGGTTCCTCTATCTGCAGATTCTCAATGCATGAATAATCACTGCTGATAATCATATCAAGGGTATTACTCCCTCTATGAGGGAGTAATACCCTTGATATGATTATCAGCAGTGATATGTTCGATGTTGATATGTTCAAGAGGCAAGGGTATTACTTGCCTCTTGAACATGCTGCTATAGGAAACAATCATCCAATGAATCCACAAGAGTTTTGCTAGTGTGCAAGTGACTAACCCACAAGTTCCAGTCAATATCTGGGAAGTTAAAATCCCCTATTATACGACAATCTGATTTGCTGGCCCACTTTATTTCTCTATATAGCTGTTTGGTATACTCATCATGGTTATTAGGCTAATATTACATTAGACCACTATTAGTAACAAGCTGTTACTTTCAGTTTTGTTTTCCCAGTGTTTATATCACACTAAACTGACTCATCATTGCACTTGTCATTCATATCAACTGGATGCACTACCTTAGATTTAATATACTTCCTAACTAACAGCATAATGCCCACCACCTCTCCTGTCCTGTCTGTCCTTCCTGTATACATTGTAGTCCCCTATATTCGAATTCAGCATCACTTATTTCTGAGTGACACCATGTTTCTGCAATTCCTACTTCTTCATTTGATGACTTAGGTTTGGCAGCTCGTACGTGATACCATAACCTTTCACAAACCGGATGAGAGATGTAGGCATCAGACATCTCCACCAGTTACCCATGTTGTACATCCATATTCAAGACTTAGAATGATGTGTACATGTGGTCATTTTCATTTTGATCAGCTGCTTGATCTTTGTGCACAACTGCAGTTTGATTTATGGAGGATAAGTGTGTAACCTACTGACTGAACTTTAGCATATGTCCACCAGTCTAGAATACTCTGTGCATTTTTACAAATTATTTGATCTGCACTACTCAACACAATTGACAGATGCCAATTTCAGAGTATATTGGCAATTTCTTTATTTGTAAAGAAATGTTTACTGCTGGGAATATGCATAATAGTACGCAAATTGTCTCTCTAAAGACAGTTGTTACCGAGGGACCCGAAGGTCTCCAGTCCTTCATTATCACTTGTCATTCTTTCAAATTAACTACCAAATGATCATTTCATTCTCGTTTATTGTTGATTGATACTTCTGAATGTAATTTAGCATTAGCAGTGGCAAATGATGCAGGAAAGTAAACTTATACAGCATCAACCAAAAAAAAAAAAAAAAAACACTTCCCATTTCACCTATCCATTTTCTCCCATAGTTTGTCTATTTTTTCCTTGAATTTATTTAAGCTCTCAACTTTCACAACAACAGATGGAAGTTTGTTCCAGTAACCAACTATCCACTGGCTAAAGGCAACTTCCACACATCTATTCTGCAACTGTCCTTCCTCAATTTGAATTTATGCTCTGTGTGTGTAGTCAGAGCATGAAGAAGACTCCCACTAGCATGGAGCTTGCTTAATCCATGCAAAGCCTTAAACACCTCAATTAGCACACATTGCAGGTGCTTAGTCTCCAGATGCTGCTATTTGCAGAAATGAAGCCTTTCTTCTTAAGAGCACTCCTTTGTTCCCCTCACCAATCTCATTTGTCCTTCTCTGTACTCATTCCAGCAAGTCTCCATAGCCAGGTGGATAGGAGCAGCAGTACATAGCACACGCTTCTTGATTAGACCGGGGTTTGAGCCCGTGCCCACCAAATATCTCCGGAGCAATATGGCCTTAGTTGCTAATGCTCCTAAAAAAAAAACCAAAATAACATTCCAGCAGCTCTGTTCTTCCTAAAATAAAGCCTCCAGACCTATATGCAGTACTGAAGATGTGACCCAATCATTGCTGTATATAATGGGATAATCACCTCCCTTATCCCTGATAGCAAAATTCATGTATATCATTGACAAAACTCCAGAAAAGCTAACATGTATAAATTGTAAAAAGCAGGATAGAAGTGCTGACCATTCTATATGAGGTAGAGAATGTCCAGTTTATATAAGCTATATAGAACAAGTTAAAAATAGGCTTAATTATGGATAAAGATATTACAGGATATAATTATGGGTTAAAAATTGTAGAGATAAATGATCAGTGCTCTTACCCGGTGACTTTACAGTTGGCAGAAAAAACAAGAAAAGAGGAATGTCACTGTATCCTTGTACAGGAGCTATACACCTTATATTCTAGAGGATATCCTCTAGAATATAAGGTTATGCAGCATGGTCAAGGTTGCCAGGTTGCAGTTATTTTGTGCAATTGTGAATTGGTTGCAACAAAGATATAGTTTCTCACATGGTGTTTGTGCTGAAATCATTGGGCAAAAATGATATGTGATATATCTTGTGAGTATATGTTCCCAGTTCTGAAATGAGCCACAAGCCTATTTACAGTATACAGATAAAGTGTGTACAGAATTAGCTGGTGAGACTATAATAATAGGTATTGATACAACTGCAAATTCAGTGCTATGGGGGAGCATGGAGACAGAGAATAGAGATTTTAGGTTTGAAGATTGTTTTAATGCGAACAGATTGGAGGTGGTTAATGAATTTGGACAGCTAAGTACTTTCTCATCGTCATTGGGTGAGTCAAATATAGATGTCACCTTATATAGTGAACAAAATAAAAAATTGGAGAGTAAAAGTTAATTTGATCATGAGCAATCATAGCATTGCGATTTGATGTTGAAAGTTTAGAAAGGAGAGAAAGTAATAGAGAGATGCGGATAGACTTTTGGTGAGTACCGTGGACTGGGAGAAGTTTAGGCAAATTATAAGAAGTAAATTAACAGTGGAAGAAGAGTAGAAATGAAATTGCATTCTGGCAACTGAGTGGGCAGTTTGTTAATATGTTACTGTTTGAAGCTTATGGCTCTATGAGGAGAGGTAAAAAGAAGGTTGAATCAGTGCCTTGATGGCACAGTGGATTTACTAATAAGTGGAAATTGGTTAATAAAATAAGAAGAAAGTATAAGAGAGCCAGGAGAACAGGTATATATATGGTAGTCAAGAACCAGTATAACAGAGAGATTAGAAAGAGTGAGGCATGGAAAGACTTTGTTAGAGAAAAATGAAATATGAATCCATGGGGATTACCATATAAATTGATGATGGAGAAGGTGAAAATTGAACAAGTGCAGCATACCATTCAAAAATGATCTCAAGAGACTAAAATTTGGGATGAGTCTATACTTTGAATACTAGAGGAATTATTACCATATGATAGTGAAGAAGGAGCAACTGAATTACAAAGTGATATTAGGATTAGAAATAATTAGTATCACAATGATGTAAATGAAGGATTATTCACAGTCAATGATTTCAAGTTGGCTTTGGGACAGATGAGGAATAGATAATGTATTGGTAGAAGTTGTTAAAGAACTTGTTGAACAATGGCACAAAATTATGCTTTCTCTTTATAATCAATGTTTGAAGGCGGGTGTAATCCCTGAGAAGTGGAAGGAAACTACAGGGTGTCTCAAAAATATTGGTACAAATGTTTAGGGGAGGTAGGTAACATCTAAAGGAATGTGAATCGCATAGGAACCCATAACCGGAAACGTCACGGGAAAGTAGTAGCAGAGGCACAAGAAGCAGAAATGACACAAGACAGTAATTAGTGGCAAACATTTATTTCACATAATATTAACAATGGCGTACGAGATGAATGCATTTCATGATGTTACAACAGATGCTCGAAGGTTCCACCATGAGACGCGATGCATGCGAGACACCAACGCAGCATGGATTGGCGGTCACGGTCGAACACACCTGGAGTTTCTTTGACAGTAGCAGCAGCGCAGACGAGTCTCGCCATGAGATCCATTTCCGTCTCCACAGGCGATTCATACACGATAGATTTGAGGGCCCCCACAGAAAGAAATCAAGGCTTGATAAATCAGGTGAGTGTGGGGACCAGGCAATGGGTCCACCACGGCCAATCCATCGACGCCCAAAATGCCTGTTCAAATGGTCACCATGTTGAAACCAAATGTTGCGTCACATTTTCTGGAACATCGTCAAGTAACCCTGGTAGAACTTGTTCAAGAAAGATCCGATATTTAGCGGAGTTCATGCAGGATGGTAACAGGTATGGGCCGACTAAGCAGTCACCGACCATACCTGCCCACACATTTATTGCGAAGCGATGTTGTGCTGCATGGGGGCGCACACTGTGTGGGTTGTTGTGAGCCCACACATGAGCATTGTGCTGATTGAATAAGCCTTCCCGAGTGAAATAAGCCTCATCCGTGACCTGGAAAAAGGCTGGAAAATTCAAGTCTTGAACACTTTCTTGGAGAAACCACTGTGCAAAAACCACACATGCAGGATGATCTTGGGGGAGCAGTAACTGAACCCTTTGGAAATGAAAGGGGTGTAAGGAATCGTGGTGCCAGATACGCTGTACACTGCAAGGAGACACTTCTAAGGCAGAGGGAATGGCACGTGTACCGGTAGTAGGATTATTCTGGACGGCATTCAACACACTTTCTTCCATGGCGGGAGTTCGCGTCGAATGTGGTCTGCCTACACCACTGTTACTTCTAAATGACCCATAATCACACAAATTTTGATGCACACGTGCAAACAAATGGTGGTCCGGTACATCCGGGAAGCGTTCTCCCTAAATTCATTGAGTGGCTCGTCCATTGCCCTCTGCTAATCCATACACTAGGTGCATGTCTGCCAGCTCACAGTTCGTATATCGATGCATGCTCTTCGTGCGGCGACTACTGCTTGAATGAGTAAACCAGAAATTTTCCCTCTCGCGAACTGATGAACAGCACTGTGTACCAACTTACGGTGACGTTTCCGGTTATGGGTTCCTATGCGATTCACATTCCTTTAGATGTTACAAAATAAAAATAAAATAAATTTTCTGTTTATACTCCGGCACGACAACCAAGTCAGTACAGTTTACAATAAATCGTCAATACAAATATTTATTGTATTTAGTAGTCACGGGCTTGAATTCCGGTCCACTCAACGAACGCGTGCTATGCACCTCGCTCCTGACCACTGAGCTACGTCAGGCCTAACCTACCTCCCCTAAACGTTTGTACCAATATTTTTGAGACACCCTGTATAAATTAAGATGTTGTTGACAGGCAAAGATAGAGAAAAGCATGATCCCCTCATCCTATTGCCAATGGCATTTTTTCTGTAATTGGGACAGTTTTAGAGCGAATGATAATGGAGCGATTAAATAGAGCCTATAGGAATAAGCATCAGAAATCAAATCGGTAATATGGATTTAGGATGGGCAGATCTGCTGAGGATGTCATAACTGAAATTATATTGAAAGTGAGATACTCCTTGGAAAAGTATATTGTCGGTATTTTTCTTGATTTCGAAGGACCTTCAATTTCTCATGATGGGAAAGTATAATGAGGTGAATGAGACAAATAGAATGCCCAGTGAATATATATATATATATTAATTGTATCTTTTTAAAAGTATTATTGTATATAATTATATATAACTGTATCTTTTTAAAAACTTCGTAGGGACTACCTTGTCCATACTATGTAAGAAATATCTTTCCGTTTCATTTACAATTTTTATTTTTTAAATTTTCTCTTGCTTAACTATTGGCAAGTATGGAAACGCAGTCCTTTGATGCATGGTTAGGTGTAGTCCCCCGATGAAATACCTGATCATGTATCAATTTTCACTTTGCCATCATCAGATATTTTTTTACTAATTCCATTGCTTTTTTTCCTCGTTTTGAAGTGTCGCAAATAATTTTTTCCTGCCTTTATCTGATGGAGGCTACTGTTACTTTCTTTTGACATTTTGTTGCAATTTTTATTTTAAAGGTTACTACTTTTTTGGCTATCTTTTTTGGCCTTTGGCTTTCTGGGCATTTCGTACTACCATCATCTTTATTTTTATTGGTCATATTTTTTACAATATGCACACATATATAGATATAGACTGATGCATAACTACTTTGACAGTAGAAAAGTGGTAGTTAGAAATGGATTTGAAAGAATGGAAAGAAAAGTAATGTGAGGAGTTCCATAGGGACTCCTCACATTATTGGACCCTATATGTAGAACTATGTTCTAGGCAAACTATTAAATCAACAATGGAATGGAAATGAGTTAATAGCTTACACAGATGATGTAGTAATATTAATATATGGGAATTCAAGGCTTACGATTGAAAATAAAGCATAAATCGCACTTGGAATGTAGAAATGGATGAGTAAACATAAGTTGACGATCTCCTTAACTAAGTCTAAATGTATGATTCTAAAAGGGCACTGAGTATTAATAGTGAGATCTAGAAGGCTAGCATTAAGCTTTTCCTCTGAGTCAGGTACCTTGGAGTTATTTTGGATCCTAGCCTGAGTTTCCTGTCACATGTTCAGATGTTGAGGGAGAAAGTAAAGGTTGTGTATGGGAAACTAAAAAGATTGAGAGTCGAATGGGGAATAAAGGGAATGGTGCTAGACATCTTATATAAATGGTGGTTGGGGCTTAGCCATGGATAATGTGATGATAAGAAGGCAACTATATGCAGCATAGAGGTCTGCCCTTCTGAGTATCACAAGAGTCTGTAGGACAGTCTCCAACGATGGCCTGCATATCATAGCCTGTCCAAAACCAATAGATTTAGTTATAATTAAAAGAAGTTTGATATATAGAACAGGAAGAAATCAAGCTGTAGAAATAAGTGGGATATATTCGTGTCCTATTATAGGAAAGGAGTACTCCAAAATAGTAATAAGGTGGAGTAAAAGAAAATTGAGCAGGAGGTTATGGAAATATGGCAGGATCATTAGAGAACTTCTGAAAAAGGAAGAATCACATATAAATTTATCCCTGATGTTGGTTCTAGTGAGAAAATGAATTTGCCACAGATGGGCTTATTCCAGTGGTTGTCACTGGGCATGGGTTGAGGTTATAGCAGCTTGGGCTTGTAGATGATTCCAGGTGCTGATATAGAGCACTGGAGACTAGCAAACACATTGTGGAATGTAATTTGTATAGTGTTGTAAGATTAAAGATGATGAGGGAAATTTCTCACCTCTGGAGCCGCATGGCTTTCGGCAGAAAAAGAAATGTATACCGTATAATGTTTTTACAGTATTTGAGAGAGGTTTTTAATGTGAGGTTTTAAATATTTTTATTTATAATGAAGTGTATAGTGTAAATATAGTTATTTCCATCGATAGTAAAATAGTATTTTTATTTATACAAAGTTTTATACTTAAGGCAAAGGAATTGTTGAAGTCATTATTGTGAATTAAATAGTATTGACCCGCCTCCATGTGGCTGTAAATCTTGCTGCTATGTCTGAATATTTTCAGATGCAGTAAGGACCAAGTAGGTCATGTTTCTAAATTATTTGTATTGCATTGATGAACTTTAAGTTCAGGTAATGCATATTTGAATTGTAATATATTGATGATGGTGTCCAGGCCTTGAATAACATCTTACGGAGTCCCACCACTTCTACTTCCAAGTATGTATATTCAATTTTCATCAATTTCTAAGGCGTTTTTGACTTTGTCTGGTGGCCCAGTGTTATCCGTACAGCATGCAAAGCTAGCTGTTCTACAGAGATGTGTCACTGTCTCCAGAGTTATTTCTCCAACTGGAAAATGACCATCTCGACCTGCTTTCGCAGCATTTCCACACCCATCACCAGGGGCTGCTCCTAGGTTCGATTATTGGCCCATTGGCATGGAACATGGTCCTTGATGAGTGGATGGCTCGCTCATTCCCTAATTTTGCTATGTCCTCTTATGCTGACGACCTGATCATTGTTGCGGATGGACCTTCAAGAATGGCCTTGGAAACTACTGCCAACAACATCTTAAAGGAGCTTCTGACTTGGACCTACACTCACAAGCTTACAGTTTCCTCCAAACAAATGTTGCACATTAAAGCTGAATGGTACGCTTCATGTGCATAAACCTCCTCGTTTCCAAGATAAGTTTCTCCAAAGCGCTGCTCTGTCAAACATCTTGGCATTATTTTGATAAAAAGCTGACCTTCATGCCACATGTCCAGCACCTCAGAGAAAAATCAAAGAAGTATGCTACTCTTCTTGCCAGAATTACAAGAAGAGATTGGGGTTTGAAGGGCACGGCTCTTCACTTGATGTATGACTCTGTTTTTGTCCCTATTATCAAGTATGGAGCGGCATACAGTACGGTTTAATTCCACCGCACAGAAAATCCCTTTAGCTAAACAACTTTACATGCAGAGAACCATCCTTCTTCAGCTTTCCATGGTGTGTCAGACCACTTCCACTGTTGCACTTGTCCTTACAGGAAACTTCCCCTTGACCTCCATGTGGCCCACTGTGGGCTCTCTCAAGCTGTTAAACATAATGTTACTGCAGAGATCTTCAATATCAGAACCAAGACAGGCCCTGATATCTGTCGGCTGAACAGACGTATCTGGGAGATTTGTCAGCCAGTGACAGAACAGGTGGACAGCCAGCCCAAAGGGTGAAATAACCAGAAAAGTTTTCCCAACGTGACTATCATGAATAAGATAACCATTTAATGTCTGAATCTAAACCAAAAAAACTTTTCTCCTTGCAGGACATGGATCCTTCAATAGTAAATTGCAGTATAAATGGGATCCAGAAAAGAAAACTTTGCACCACATCATGAACATTTGTCCAATCTATCTTAACCTTAAACTGAATCTACTGCAAGCACTGGGTATCATGACATTGTAACCTGAGCATCAGCTTATCACATCCAAAGACCTCCTAGGCTAAAACTATCTTCCAATGCAGCTGGACACAACACCTGCTTGCACTACCCCAAGTGTAGTATTCCATCTGCAGCTAATGCCACTTACCACAGGCAGTCATCTCACCACCATCACTTGGCTTTGCTTCTTTTTGCTGGTTCAGGTTACCTAGATTGGTCTTCTATGCCTGGCACCTCTGCGTCCTGGCCTCCTTCGTGCTGACGGTATACTGCCCTCTGTGGGTTTCTCTGCTCTGCTCGGTTACCTTAGGCACTTCCTATGTGGGTATTCGATGATCGCCCTGCAAACACTATGGCTTTCTCTGCCTACCATCCTTTTACTTTTCTTGGCACCCTATCCCACCCTTCTTCATAGCTCCCAACTACTTTAAGTTCACACTTGCCAGGTGGATGCCTTCCCTATCATTCCTCCTCATCCCTGCTTTACCTGTCCTTCTCTATCCTATGTGTTTTATTCCTCTCTTTAAACTGTCCTCTACTCTTGTCCTGGTCAGAGCAGAGCCAGCTTCATAAATGCCCCTCTTCTGTCCTGGCTTCTTCAGCCGTGGAACGATTCTGGGAGGTGCTTTCCTTGGTGATTACACCTCCCAGTAACTAAGTGGCCAGATGAAAAACTCGCAACTTGTGGTACCCAACATCTCCCTCATCAACTCTCCCTCATCTAGCTTTACAGCCTTGCATTTTAACTGTGCCACTAAGTGCAGTTTTGTGGGGGAACCACTGGCACCTCATTAAAAACACTGTGCATTATGGGCCTTTTCCACAATGTATTGGACACAGACTGAAATGAGGTTCTCGCATAAAGAGTCTTTCGATCCCCTTGCACGCTACATTTCGAATTCTGAGAAGTCTGTACCAAAATCTACGTTATCCATCACTTCCATTTCTATACCCCTTACTGCTCTGCTCTACAAAAACCATTACCATATAAATGGTAAAGAAAATCCATAAAATCCACCACCACCACCAGACTCAAATAATAGCAACATTCATTCAGTGGAATTGTCGACTTTGTGGGTAGCACAGTTAGTAGAATTGTCGCCTTCCCCACGCCGGTGGAAAAGTCCTGTCCATGACTCTAGAGCTTTTTATGGGCCTTTTTCCTCAACGTGGCTGAGTTAGTCGGTCTCAGGCGAGAGTAGCATGGTTTTTTCCTCCTTGAAACTAGGGTTTTTCGTCCAGAAAACAGAAAATCAACCACAGAACACCTGCAATTTGCAGACAATATATACGAAGCAGTATGGCTTATCGCTGATGCCCCTATTACAAAAACATCAGTGAAATTGTCGCGTACTTCGTCGCCGAATTTTGATGATTTCAGTCGCCGCGTCATAAAAATCCATCTATTAAAATGAGAAAACGTCGAAGCAAACTGTTTCTGTTGCCATTGCACAAATATACATCTTGTACAGAGTGTAGAGTACTCGGAAAAGTTTTGTATTAGATTAAATTTTAAGAAAACTGAATGAACACTAGTCATATTATTGCCGAAGAAGCATTTTCGAAGGAAAAATTTTGCGAATTAGAACATTGTTAAAGAAACAGAATGCATCAACTGGTTAATATTAAAGGTTTCCTTCAGCATATATTGATTTTGCTTACCAAATATATCCAGCAGTCCATTGTAAAAGTCTGTTGTGCTTCATTCTGCAAAATTAAATAAATTAAATTCAGTGAAACAACTACTATTGGGGAAGGGGGGTCCGCTGTCCATAAAGTACACGAAAAAACCGTAAGCATTGCTAATATTTTTTAACTACAGAAAAACAATTTAAGTTAAAGAAATTTCATAGCAGTATTTCATTTCATCAGTGAATGAGGACATTCTATTGATCCTTTTGAAAATGGTGCGGTTTCTGCGAGTGAGTTTTTTTTTTTTTTCAGCTTACTTCGGAAAAACTGGGATTTCGGATTCCATCGATGACCGGAAGCATATGCTGTTGTATACACTGCAACGTTTTTTTTTCAGCCACTGATAATTTTGTCACCTTTGTATTGCAGACGTGCTTTTTAATTGTTCAGTACTAATTTTTGGCTGCTCCTTTTGACTATTTCAGCCACAGGTCAAATTTTTTTATGGCAGTGTTCTGCCGTAAACAGATCCAAGAACACAATTCAAAAACCACTTTCCATATCTCCCTATCCTCAGTCCTCTTCATTTCTGCATATCCACTCTCAATTCATCATTATGTTAACTTCTGTATCCTTCTGGACCTCTTCCCCTCAGTTTTTATTTGCATCACCTTCTTGAGTGTTATACTCGTATATTAGAGAAATATATGCTTGTGTACGTGTGTTATACTGTATAAGATAAAAGGTATTATACGAGGATAGTTCAAAAGGTTCATATTCTAACACATACAGGAAAGCCGTACCATTATGATTCCCTTTTTATTTTTCTACATAGTCCTCGGCCACTGCAGTACTCTTTTCCCACCGACTCTAGTACTCCAAAAAAAGAAATTCTTTATCTTGATCCTTCAACGAGGCGCTCACAGCAGCGACCATCTCATATTCGGAGGGATATCTCTTTACACGGATGTGAGATGGTCGCTGCTGCAGTCAGCTGAAGCACCCGAAATCCTGCAGTCTGTATGGCGATCATCGCAAACTGCGGGTGCAACTGGATGCAGTGTGGTGAAGGCGCAGGACGACTTTTCGCAGTTTTCCACGCCGCTTTTCCTTGATGGTGTCACAAAGTTGCGTTATGAGATTGCTGTAGTATGCACCAATGACAGTGGTATCCTTTCCCAGGTAGTCAATCATGGCGATGCTTTCTGCATCCCAAAAAAAATGATATCATCATTTTGTCAGCTGACGGAGCAACACGTAACTTCTTAGGAGGTGGAGAACAGGAATGCCACATTACTTTGTTTTTAAGTCTGGGTCATGTGATGGATATATGTTTCATACGTTGTAACAAACCGGGAACAGAAATTTCGTGAATCCTCACAAAGCCTGTTTAAGTTGGTGATGCACATTCGCTTTGCATATCTGTCAACATTTGTGGCATCCATCGCGCACTAACCTTTTTCATTTTCAGGGATCTCGTGAATTGAATCGACACTGCCGACTGAAATTTTGTTGTGCCTGCGAATCTCACGATTCGCAGGCACAACAAAATTTTTTGTGCCGCTTCACAACTGTGGAATATTAGAATTAGTAGAGACAGATGATGAAATCAAGAAATGATTTCATCATCTGCCATTCTTGATCTCATCATCTAATGAGATCAAGAAAGAAAGCTTATACATCATCAGCAAAAAAAAAAAAAAAAAAAACCGTTCCCATTTCACCCATCCATTCGCTCCAAAAGTTTGTCGAGTTCTTCCTTGAATTTATTTAAGCTATCAACTTCCACTAGACAGATGGGAGTTTGTTCCAGCATTCGATCACCCGCTAGCTAAAGGGAAATTACTGCACATGTTTCCTCAGTATGAATTTACATCCTCTCAGGTGCGTAATCTGAGCAAAAGTAAGAATCCCATCAGCATTGAGCTTGCTCAAACCATTCAAGGTCGTATACACCTCAATCAGATCACCTCGGAGGTGCCTAGGTTTTAGTTTTAATAAATAAATGAAATTCACTAGCACCACCACTTTAAGGAAAATCAGCACGTGAACTCCGAAAGTGATATTGTAGTCGTTGACCGATATTCAACCAAATATCAACGGATTCCTCTATATGACCGACTAGAAAGAAAATAATGAACAGCGAAGCGCAAATCGTAAAGTATTTCTTGGTCACTCCCCTGAACGTTAAATAAGCAAAAATATATCAAACAAAATGTAAATTTGAATGTCGACCCAGCTGATCGACTGGTCTAAACCAAACGCAAATATACATAAAACTAAATCATAATTTCATAATTAACATTTTAATACATAAAATAAGATGCTTACCACTTCTAAGAGAAACTTAGGAAATAAGAAAACTCCTACTTTCGTAATATTTGAATGATGCACTCCAGGTCTGATACTGCTATCATATTTGCTAAACAAATGGCCATGCAGGCGATCAATATTCGATATCTGGCTGTCTTCTTGTCCAGCCACATAAGGAAAACCTATTAAAGTGTTCAACTGCTTAATGCATCAAACGGATTACAAATTAAAATTATCTATTACTCACAAAAATAATCGTGCTTAGGTTCTCATTAAATAAGCTTTTCAATTTTGGTTTCAAAAAAGAATATTAGATAGCACTTTATTATTCAAAGTAATTAGTTCAACGCAACAGGCAAGTCTTCAAACGCAGTTATGCAGAAATAATATTCCGTAAACCATTATGGCCAAACGCCTCCCCTCCCAAACAACAATTTAAAATAAGATGGTATAATTTAGGAAGATCATAGGAAAGAAAATTTAAAAATAAATAAGAGAAGGTCCCTGAAAAGCTTTAACATGTGTCATTAAATGTAAAGCACCTTTACAGTATCCTCCTATATTACACTCATATACTAAAGCATTAATCTCTCATCTGGCGATTTAACTTATTACCACTGGATTATCACTCTCGTGCATTATAACCTCAGTTGCTGATGCACTAACAAACCGAATAACAACAATTGGATTATCAAGTGCTGTACTAAGAGGTGCTTCATCATTGACCTTGAAATAATCGAACCTGGGTAGTGACTGCATTACAATCATTAGCATTAGTAGAGGCATTTGATGCAAGAAAGCAAGCTTATGCAGCATCAGCCAAAAAAAAACCGCTTCCACTTCACCCCTCTGTTCGTTCGAAATACCTGTCCAGCTGAGCCTTAAACTTATTTAGGCTATCAACTTCCACGACAAGGGATGGAAGTCTGTTCCACCAACTAACCACCCACTGGCTAAAGGCAAATTTCCGCACGTCTATCCTACATCTGTCTTTCCTCAATTTGAAGTTATGCCCTCTCAGGTGATTATTCTGAGCGAGAGGAAGAATCCCATCAGCATTGAGCATGCTCAAACCATTCAAAGCTTTATACACCTCTATCAGATCACCTCGTTGGTGCCTAGTCTCAAAACACTGTAATTTGCAAAACTTAAGCCTTTCTTCGTAAGAGCACCACTTTGTTCCATTCACTAATCTTGTTGCCCTTCTCTGTACTCGTTCCAGCAGCTGTACATCCTTCTTGAAATGAGGCCTCCAGACCTGTATACAGTACTCTAGGTGTGGCCTGACCATTGCCTTATACAAGGGAATAATCACCTCCTTATCCCTGCTAGAAAAATTCCTATATATCATTGACAATACACCATGAGCTATTCTTGCAGCCCGCCTGCACAACCACACCCAGGTCCCTTTCATTCTCTACCACTGTCAGTGTAGTACCACAGAGTTGATACGTTGCTCTGGGGTTGCTGTTTCCCATGCGTAGTACTTTACATTTGTCAATGTTAAACTTCATTTGCCACCTCTCAGCCCATCTGCTAAACCTTTCCAGATCCTGTTGCAGCAGCATAGTGTCAGTAGTGTCCTTGACAACCCTGCCAACCTTTGTATCGTCTGCAAACTTGGACATTAAGCTTGATATACCATCATCAATATCATTTATAAATACAGAAAACAATAATGGACCCAACACTGAGCCCTGAGGGACTCCACTAATAACATTAGTCCACGATGAGTAGTGTCCATTGATTACCACTCTCTGTCTTCTCCCCCTCAACCACATACACTCAGTCGCTCTCTCTCACATACACCCAGTCGCTTTCAAGCATCTGTTGCGTGTGGTGTATTAATTAAAATTCTACTGAAATACGCATAAAATGTTTAGTAAACAGAAAATGCCTTTATCTACATAAACGCTAGCTAAAAACTCAAGGAAAACTATTGATTTAGAGTGTAAAATGAAAATTATCCAGCAGTATGAAGGCGGAAAGAAAGTGAATATGATAGCACGTGACGAAGTTATCACATTCCACGGTATCGACGATACTTAAGGACAAAGAAAGAATTCGGGAAGCTGTGAAAGGTTCTGCACCTATTAAGTCTACAATTGTAACAAAACAACGACAGGAACCCATCCATGAAATGGAGAAATTGTTGTTTATGTGGATGGAAGATTTAATACAAAAAAATACACCCATGAGCCGTCACACAGTGCAAGCAAAGGCTAGAAGTTTGTTTCAGAGTTTAAAATCACGCCGGAGACGATTACGCAGAAGATTTTCAGGCTAGTACTGGATGGTTTAAGCGTAGAAACGAAGGTATGTACAGTATCGCTAAGTAAAAGATAAAAACATTACTGTAAAAGATAAAAACATTACTGTCCTCAGGCCTCTCGTCATCGATGTGCCTCCTCACCTGGGTTATGGGTGTCCTCAGTAGTGACTTCCTGATTTATTATTAATTTATTAATTTATTTATTATTTATTATTATTATTTTTTTGTAGTCGTAAGTGCGGCCGGTCGTAAGTCACATAGTTTCCTGAGGTTTGAGTGGCTAGGGCCTTAAAAAAAAAAAAAAAAGAAACATCATAGGAATAGACACTAGCTTTTGTAAGGCCTAAAAGTTTGCGTATGTAGTTTAATTTAGACGTTAGAATTTTACAGTGTGGGACGTGCGCTGGCATATAGATAGAGTGAGGGGGAAGGCTGAAGGGTGAAAGTCAGAAGTACAGAAGTATGGGGACGATAGAGAAGGCACCCTAGATTGGCTTAGTGTTTGGGTAAGGCGCCACCTGTGGTTTCCCACATCTGCACCATCAGCATTCTTCTGATGTATACAGAACTCTGTAAAATCCAGAAAAAGTGTAGTGTGTTGTATGTGAAAAATTTGGGTTAGGTTTTGTTGTAATGTTCTGGCTTCTTAGCCGCAGGGCTCCTAGTGGGACTCCACGTTGCCTACCACCACCAACACCGGTTGATGAACCAGGCTTCCACAGTACTCTGGTTGCTCTCCGTCAATGGTAGCCTGAGCTTCCTGACGGAGAACAAAAAAAAAAAAAATAATAATACATTAAATTTAAAAAAGGTGAGATTGAGTGGCGAAGATAATACGAGAAGTTAAATCAAAGTGGAAACAAGGAGGAGGATGGGGAAAGAAGGCATCCTCCAGCGGAGCAAATAGGTGAGAAGCAGAAGTGGGAATTACCCCTCGCATTGTATACAGGGTGATTCACTACCAGTGCGACAAACTTGCAGGAAGTGTAGGGGGCACAAAGACGAATCGGAATCACATAGCATTGCAGGGTCCGAAATGCCTTCGTCATGCGGTAGAGGTCGTTGAACGAGACGTCGCGTGAACAGCGATCCCGCTGGAAGTCAGCATTTGTGAACCGGTTGCCGAGGCAGTAGGATGGACGAGTATTCAAACGTTGAACTGGCCGACATGCACCTCGCGTATGGAGATGCGGACTGTAACGGGTGCGCCGCTCTGCGCTTGTACCAGGAACGTTTCCCGCACAGGCGTGCTCCTCATCATACGATTTTCGCACGTGTGCACAGAAGGTTACGTGAGACTGGTTGTTTCACGAGAGGTACCATGAATCAAGAGCGAACGACGAGGACGCCAGACAATGAGGAGAATGTCCTACATCTTGCAGAATGCAATCCGAGTACGAGTACTCGAGCGGTAGGCCAACGATTGGGTATTTCCCAATCCACGCCGGCGAGGTGTTGGACAACCACGTCTTATCGATGCTCGAGGTGAGCTCTTCCGAATGGTGCGTGGCAACAGAAGGGCAACTGTGGCGCAACTCGCCGGTAATTGGAATGCTGGTGACGGGAGTAATGTGTCACAACACACAGTACATCGAACCCTGATGAAAATGGGACTGCATAGCCGCAGGCCGCTCTGAGTGCCCATGCTAACCACGGTTCACCGGCGACAGTGCCTACAATGGGCACACGAGCATCGAAACTGGACCTTGAGTGATTGGAAGAAGGTCGTCTGGTCCAATGAATCATGTTTCCTGTTTCACCATGTGGATGGCCGGGTACATGTGCGTCGTTTACTTTGGGGAAGTGATGGCACCTGGATGTACCGTGGGACGAAAACAAGCCGGTGGCAGCGGTGTCATGCTTTGGGCGATGTTCTGCTGGGATACCCTTGGTCTAGTCATCCATGTGCCGGCACTGTGACATTTACCATCTACCTAAGCATCATCATCAGTGCCAAAATGGCTGCATTCTTGGTAACATGTGCTGCAAGTCGCTCCGTGAATATCGATAGTTTTAATCAGTTTAAAATAATGCCAGCTTTTGGATTTGTGCCATACAAGGGTTTTTAAGGAAGAGAAACTCTGTGGTGAGATCAGTTTCTTGTTTTTCTGGGCCATTTACGTGCATTTCAGCTCGTTTGTATCCAACGCTAGTAAAATGTGTCTACCCACCTTGGCATCATTGTTCTAGAATTGGAGGTGTGGCAAACACATATTTCTGTTGCTACCACAGTTGACCTGCACTATTGACTGGGGAGGGTGACCTGGGGAGCATTCTGGACAACATCCTTCAGGAGCTGCCAACAGCACTAACAGATCAGCAGCAGGCTATCTGCCAAGCAAATAATTGCTATAATAATGATCAGATAGAACCCCCCTTCACCTTAGAAGAATTTCAGGATGCAGCAAGCCGTACGAAAAATAAGAAATGCCCTGGACTGGACCTAATCGAACCGGAGATGGCAAAAGAAGCGACAAAACATATACTGGAATTACTGCTAAAACTATTCAGTTGCTGCCTGGAAGCAGGTAAATTTCAATTACGGTGGAAAAAGGCAAATTTAAAAGTGCTCCTAAACACCCAACAAGGCCACTGGAGATACCTAGTTCCTACAGACCCATAGCCCTGCTACCAACCCTTAGCAAAATATATGAAAGGCTGCTACATACCAGAATCACAAGGCATAATGAAGTAAATCCTAACATGACAAAGCAATACGGATTTACTCCTGGCAAATCCACTATCGAGGCAATACAGAACCTCCTCTCTAGAGCCACCCATTGTCAAAGGAAATACTTCCTCATAATCGCAGTGGACCTCCCTTGGTCATTCGACACCTTCTGGTGGCCGAGCGTCTTGGCTAGACTCAGAGCTGCCAACTTTCCATTGAATCTTTATAATTGCATGAGAGATTACCGGGATGATAGAGCAGTGCACGTTAACACACCATATAAATGTCTCAGTCGCCCAATCTGCAGGAGCTGCACCCAGGGTTCTGTCCTGGGGCCGCTCCTGTGGAACTTTGTCTTAGATGACTTCCTCGCCATGGATCTGGGTGGTGTTGAGGCCCAGGCCTATGCAGTGACTTGGCCTTGACTATCGAGGCTGACAGCAGATCTTCCCTAGAAATGCAAGCAAATGATGTCCTGCAAAAGCTGCTACATTGGAAAAAGCTACATTTGCTCAAACTAGCACTTGACAAGACAACATCGGTGCTGCTAAACCTTGAGTGATTGGAAGAAGGTCGTCTGGTCCAATGAATCATGTTTCCTGTTTCACCATGTGGATGGCCGGGTACATGTGCGTCGTTTACTTTGGGGAAGTGATGGCACCTGGATGTACCGTGGGACGAAAACAAGCCGGTGGCAGCGGTGTAGACTTAAGGAGACCACCTCAAATTAAAATTTGAGAACAAAACAGTTAAGCTGTGCGAACAGATTAAAAACCGAGGAATAATCCTGGACAGAAAATTAAATTTCAAGCCACACCTAGAATATATCAAACAAAAGATAAGATATGCGGCCCTCATCGCTAGAATCACTCGCAAGGACTGGGGACTCAGCCGTATTACCCTGTCCCTCTACTACAAAGCTCTCTTCATCCCTGCCATCACGTATGGCTCCCCTGTCTGGTACGTGAGGGCGGGACTAGAAGTGAATAAACAGATCCTTGAAACGATTCAGAGGACCATCCTCCTTACCATGACGAGCGATTAGCATAGCTGCCCTCCAGGTCCTGGCAGGGGTTCTTCCCCTGGACCCCGAGGCTATCCGCTGTGGTCTGCTCTGACATCTTGCTAGAAACACATTGGCTACAATGTATGACATCACTAATGGCTGCAACTGTGAGAAGAGAAGAATCACTGACCACCTCGTCCAGATTTGGCAGAGCAGATGGAGCGACACAAAAACAGCGCAGTGACTAGAAGATTCCCCACTGTCACCAAGCTGTACCCCAAGGCGCCAGTGTGGTTTCACCCCGTTCGGAATACTACCTTCCTCCTTAGAGGGCATGGCCCGTTTAAAGCTAAGCTTTGCCAACTTGGCATCATAGATAACGCGGACTGTTCCTGTGGCAACCCGGAGTCCTGGAGACCAGTGGCATAGCTGGGGGGGGAGGGGCGATCCTCCCCGGGCGGAACTTTTTTTGGGGCGGCACTTTTCACGCGAGACAATTTTATTTTTCGTCGATTCTTTTATGTTAACTTAGTAATTTTTATTACTTAATTAATAATTAGTTTTTAACAACTATACTTACAACTAAAATAAATAAAATATAAATATAACAAAACCGTTACATTTCCCTATCATACTATAATTCAAATTCTTAACAATAAAATGCATGGCATGGCGATTGGTTTATTGCTTATACCGCTGCGTCTCAGCAGCGGCACCGTACAATCAGTACACATTTGAGCGGCACCGCACAGCCAGTACGGTACTACTGCGAATTTTCCTCACAATTGCTGTAAATGTTGTTATTTGCGAGAGGAGTATTTCTAAATTAAAATTGATTAAGAATTACCTAAGATCTACAATGAGTAAGTTGTGTTTAAGAAATCTTGCCATACTGTCTATAGAACAGCTACTGAGTGATGAAATAGACTTCGACACAAAAACAGCGCAATGTCATCGACGATTTTGCTAACAGAAAAGCAAGAAAAATAACATTTTAGAAGTTGAAATTAAAGTTTTACTTCAAAAATAAACAGCGTTTTAATTTATTTTCCTATACGTCATTTTGACTTTTTGTAGTATTTTTGGTGTGTATTGAGAGGGGCGGCAAAAGCTCTAGCTACAGTACTGCTGGATACGCTTAATGTTTGATTGCGATCTGTATGACGACCTATGACTACACCTAATAAGTGCAATCCAATATATGCCAGACAACCAAGAACCCAGACTGTTAGACACTCAAGAGGACTACAAGGCACTCAGTTAATATGCCCAGGATCTATTTTCCAGAAGGAAAACAATGATAGCAATACACCAAAGGCAACCAGACTAGAAGGACTGCAGGAGGTCAAACAAGTATATGAAACAAAAAAAACCTCAACATACCACAGAAAGACAAGACTTTAGGATGATTTGGATGGCTACTGGCAACCCAAAATTACACTCCCAAATACGACCCCTCTTCTTCCTTTTTCACTCCCCAGTCTTCACCCTCCCCTCCCAACACTTTCTCTTGTACAGTGACTGCCACTATCCTCCCCACACTGGGTGGAAAAGGCCCGGGTTCGAACCCGTCGATGACGTGAGCAACTTTAGTGGGCTTTTTTCACTCCGTAGCTGAGTTAGTCGGTCTCAGGCGTAGATAGCAAGATTTTTTTCCCCCAGAAACTGGGGTTTTTTTCTTCCAGCAAACAGGCAAATCGACCAGAGAACACACGCAATTTACGGACAAAATAAATATGGGTAGATGTAATCATTTACAGGGAACCCTAATATCATAATTTGGTTTTTGTACAGCGACTGCCCCACATGTCCAAATTTAAATCACATCAAATTTTGCCCGAACTTTTAGGCTCTCTAGAAATAGTTCTTTCAACGTAAAACCCATGCAGCGCTTTCTAAATGCAATTTTACCTAAATCAACCGCGATTGCTCCAACCTTTATTTTAGGTCCTAGCCACCGAAATCCCAGGAAAGTAAGTGGCATGACCTGCCAAAGTATTAGTCTCTTGGTACACCTGGCTGGCGTCCCTGTCGCAATGTATGGTCACGTCGGGTTCCACTAGGGGGCCCGGCAGCCAACAGGCCGGATGAACAATGGGCACAACAAACTACCTACCACATGATCCATACATTATTTTTAAACCTCTGGCATAGACAGGGTAATACGCGGAGATGGGAGACATCTCCGGAGCTGTCTGACCCTCAACATACCTATACCCCCTGTGTGAGTACAATCATAGCTGAAGGTCACTTGCTACTTAAGCTTCTCTTTAGCGAGCGCTACTTGGGCACACTCTATGCCTCTGGCAGTAATTGCCCTTCCGCAACCACCTGCTTCTCACAGCATTCATCTTCCCACTACCCTGAAACGTACTGCGTGGGTAGCACAGTGGTACCGCCACCGTCCTCCCCACACCGGGTGGAAAAGGCCCGGGTTCGAATCCCGTCGATGACGGGAGGAACTTTAGTGGGCTTTTTTCACTCCGTGGCTGAGTTAGTCGGTCTCAGGCGTAGATAGCAAGGTTTTTTTCCCTCTGAAACTGGGGTTTTTTCGTCCAGCAAAACAGGCAAATCGACCAGAGAACACACGCAATTTACAGACACGAATACGGGTTAATGTATTAAATCGCAAATGCCCAGGACTGGACATGATTGAACCAGAGATCTTGAAGAAAACTGCAGAATTTGCACCGCACTTACTACTTACTCTCTACAACAGGTGCCTGGAAACAGGCAAATTCCCCACAGCATGGAAAGCAGCAAACACCAAGTTGTTGCTTAACAATCCTAACAAAAAACCGGACTGCCCAGAGTCATATAGACCTATCGCACTGCTCTCAGTGGTCAGCAAACTATATGAGAGACTGCTGCACAAGCGAATCAAAAACCAATATGAGAGGACAAACCTGGCGGCTAGGAATCAGTTCGGATTTAAGCCAGGTTCCTCCACAGTGGATGCACTTGGAAACTAGCTTCGGAAGGCACAGGAATGCAGAAAAAAATACCTACTAGTCATTTCAATTGATTTTGCCGGGGCGTTCGACTCACTATGGTGGCCGAGCGTCCTGGGCAGACTAAGGGTGGCTGCAGTCCCTATCAACCTATACAAGGTAATGGAGGACTACCTATCGTGCAGGAAAGTAGAAATAAATGCCAACTACCAAAAAGTCACAAGATCTGTACACAGGGGCTGCCCGCAGGGGTCTGTCTTGGAGCCACTCCTTTGGAACATGGTCCTCGACGAGCTCCTGAACCTGGACCTGGGGCTGATCGGAGCCCAGGCCTTTGCGGACGACCTTATTCTTACCATTGAGGCTGACTCAAGATCCCAACTGGAAACCACTGCAAACCAAGCTCTACAGAAAATACAAAACTGGGCTACAAGAAACCAGTTAAAAATTTCACCGACAAAAACCACATCTATTCTACTAAAAGGAACCCTGCAAATACAATACGGCGCCCACCCCAAATTAAAATAGAAGGTGTGACCATTAAACTTGCCAACCAAATGAAATATCTAGGAGTTACCCTAGACAAAAACTTATCCTTTCAACCTCACCTACAATATATAAGGACGAAGATAAGACGTTACTCGGCACTGGTGGCGAGGATTACAAGAAAAGACTGGGGATTAAAAAAAACAGCACTAATGTTGTATTATAAGGCAACCTTCATCCCTGCAATAACTTATGCTGCTGCAGTGTGGTACAGCAAAACAACGCTTGCAGTCGATAGGAGAACTCTGAATATGATACAAAGGACCATTTTATTAACAACCACAAGAGCATGCAGAACAGTAAGCACACCGGCGTTGCAGGTGCTTGCTGGAGCGCTCCCCCTCGATTTGGAGACTGTAAAAGCTGACTTGCTCTTCCTGCATGCCAGGGGGGTTGCTGCCACCTTCCAGGATTTCATAATTCAGCCAGGCGAGTAGTACTAAAACAGAAAAAGTCAGACTACAGGCCTACCTACTTCGGGAGTGGCAACAAAGGTGGACCGATACAACAAAAGGAGAAATTACAAGAAAATTCCTCCCCGACCTCAGCAAAATATACCCCAAGCAACCGGCCTGGTACTTTCCGGGGAAGCACTTGACTTCGCTCCTTACTGGTCATGGCCCGTTTAAGGAGAAGCTGCTCGGGTTCGGCCTTGTTGAGAACCCCAACTGCACGTGTGGGGAGGTCGAGAACTGGAATCACTTGGTCTACGACTGCCCAGAATATGAAGATCTCAGAGGCATCCTGATCACAAAGATACACTACCTTCCGAAAGGTCACTTCATTGACACAGAAGAGGAATACAGAGCACTTTCTCAATATGCGCAGGACCTCTTCGAGAGGAGAAAACTGCTAATTACCATAAATTGTGTCTGACGAAAGACCACCACAAGTTAAACTGTACAAGACAATAAAATACTATCCAGTGGAGTTACTACAGAGAAAACCCTGAGACAAGAAAGTGAAAAACACAAGGATGGGGCTTACCCCATGAGCGACTGGACTGAAATCGACTCGACATTGAAGAAAAGAGACTTATCGCAGCATAGCTGCCAAACGCCATTTGGCGACTTGAAGGGCGCCCTAGCCTCCTTCATCTTTAATATCCCTAACCCCGGTGGGGGGGGGAGACGGTCTTACTTTGTCCTCCCCTCCTTGCCATTCCCACTTTCCCTTCTGGTGGGGCATGGGCATGCCCCACTGTGACTTGGGGTTGCCTCCCCTCTCGACTCCATACTTCTGTCTTTTCCCCCCAGACTTCAGTCTCCCCACCCACTCTACCTGCACATACGCAAGCAAATGCCCTACACGTCGGAATTGATTTAATCATCTCCAAATTACGTTTTTCGCCCATACACTCGGCCTTTCAAAAATTTAGCGTTATTCCTCATTGAATTTACCAATAATATATATATATATATATTATTTATTATTTATTTATTTTTTTTCTTTTTCTTTCTTCTTTTTTTTTTTTTTTTAAGGTCCTAGCCGCCGAAATCTCAGGAAATTAAGCGGCAGGACCTGCCAGAGTAAATCTTAGTCTACTGGTGTTTCCTGGTTTGCCTCCATGGGGCAAAAGTGGGGCAACGTTGGGCCTCAGTAGGAGTCCAGCGGCTAAACGACCAGATGAACAACGGTACATGACACTACACATATACAATATCCATACACTTTTAAATCTCTGGCATTTCCCAGCGAACTGGTTCACCCACAATGAAAGCAAGGCGGAGATTGGGGAAACACCTGGTGCCGTTTGACCCTAAACACACTTTACACTTTACCCTGAAATAAGGTCTGCGTGGGTAGCACAGTGGTACCGTCAACGTCCTCCCCACACCGGGTGGAAAAGGCCCGGGTTCGAATCCCGTCGATGACGGGAGGAACTTTAGTGGTTTTTTTCACTCCGTAGCTGAGTTAGTCGGTCTCAGGCGTAGATAGCAAGGTTTTTTCCCTCAGAAACTGGGGTTTTTTCGTACAGAAAAACAGGCAAATCCACCAGAGAACACATACAATTTACAGACACGAATACGGGTTAATGTATTTAATTACGGGAAACCCTAAAATAATAATAATAATAATACCCTGAAATAAGAAAAAGAGAAAACAAAAACTTATAAGACGTAACTAAATGTTGTGTGCCCCTGCACCAATTGTTTCTTTTGTGATAAGGAAGTCATCGGTAGCAGACTCGCAACATACCAAGATATTGAATGTGAACGGCTAATTTTTCCACCACAATTTCAGCAGAAATCACAATTGTGCTACCACCACAAAGAAATGGAGAAGTATTCGAAGCTGACTGACGTTGGACTGTGATTCTGCCCCAAAACAAACGTTTTATTTGTGTGCCTACAATATAAGAAACAATGACTTTTGTGCTTTTCCCCCCTTCACCATAGACTTACCATGGACAGATTGGATCTTCGTAAACCTGCATGCAATACAAAAACCTGTGACCTACCATCGCTATCTGCGTTTTAGAAACCCCCCCAAAGAAATTAGTCCTGCCTCTCTAGAGCTATTTTCATACTTGGGTGTCTCGCCACAATCATTGGTGGGGGAATCAAAAAGTTTAGATTGACCACTGCTAGGCCCCAAATTGTGCCACAGCCTTACCATTGGCAACATTTGTAAAAATTTCCTAGACCCTGCTTGACTGTGAGATTCCGACCTCGATAATCCGGAGTAGTCTCGATAAACCCAATCTGTGACAAAATGAGTACCCAGATTCAGAAATTGACTGAACTTCAGACAACAACGAAGAAGGCAACCTACCCTAGAGCAAAATGATGATTTGCAAATTATGGAGAAGAATGGTCATGAAGACGGAGCACAGACACAACAAACTTCAAAAAATAAGTACAGGAAATATGCCGCCCAGAGTACAGAAAGGGTGACGAGATCGCAAAGCGAATCAAAAGACCAGCAAAACAACGAGGACCCCCAACCAGAGAAGAGCGAAAATTAAGTAAGCAGCCCCAGCCTACCATAGACCCCAGATTGCTGGAAGGAACGGTAGTGGACCAGGTTATTGCCCTCTGGGTGGAGCTTGAAAACAAACTGAAAGACTCTGCAAGTAGAATCTCAGCCACCCTGAGGGCTGATATTGTAGGAATATGGACCAAGCTGGAGACGGTCCTCCACATTGTTCGCAGTGAGGCAGAAAGAAATGCAGCCAAACTGGAGGTCTACCAGGAACGTAGCGTCACACAACAAATGCAACAGCGTGCCCCTACCTATGCAAATGCGCCGAGGAACCTATTTCCTAACAACTGTGATACAGATGCTAAGAAATGAATAGCCAAAGAAAAAGACACTGCTCTCAATGCCAAATCTGATAAAATTAAGGCCCAAAAATGCCGAGGAAATAAGCACAAATGAAGAAATTAAGGCGAAACTAATAAGCACCATGAAGGAAGACCTCAAGCAAACTCGAATCAGAGGAATACTCAAGATGAGGAGCATAGGACTAGTAATAGAAACCAAAACAAAGCAAGAGATGCAAGGAATAATGCAAAACCCCAAAATAGCCACTTTGGGACTAGCAGCTAACCATCCAAAAAGGAAAGGGCTAGCCATAATAATATACGACGTGGATAAAGACATCACACCGAATCAATTAGCGTATGAACTATACCATAGGAACCTATACGGTAAAATCCCTGACAAAAATCCACAAGAGATAGCAACGCCCAAATACTCCATTAAAACGAGGGATGGAATAAAAAAAAAATCTGGGTAGCTAGAACTCATCGTGGATGCCTGGCAAGCCCTGAAGAACCAGACAAGGGTGTTTATAGAATGGGGATGCTACCGATATCGCGAACGTTTGGTCGTTCCGAAGTGCTACCGCTGCTGCAAGTTCGGCCACCATACATACGTGTGCACAAATCAACCCAACGTTCGGCTACTGCTCAGAAAAGCCATGAATATAATGCCTGCCCCCACAAAGATATGGAACCTACCTGCGTAAACTGTAAAAACTTAAAGCTTGAGCACAAGCATTCACTGAGAAACCCCAAGTGTCCTATGTACCAACGAGCCAAGAGTTTATACCAAAGTAGGATCAACTATGGGGACGAAAATTAAAGCATACAATTCAAATAAATGTGCAGAGGGCTAGAGCAGTAGCCGACCAGATCCGGGTTAAAGCTGAAGAGGAAAACGCGGATGTCATCATATTACAAGAGCCATACTCACATGGGAAATGGGTTGTAGGCTACCCACTCGCCTACAAGGTGATACACACAGTTGAAGATACCCCATGGGCTGCTGTCCTGGTAAGGAATAGCAATATCACAGTGACTAAAATCACGCAGTTCTGCACGGAGTGGGCCACCAGTGCCCAGCTAAATACAGCCTTAACAAACCTCTACGTTGTGGCACTCTATTGTAGACCAGGACAGCGGATAGATTTCGCAATCGACTACCTATAGATTTTGCAATTGATGCCTGCAGGACACCCTACCAAACCAAAAAATCATCCTAGGAGCTGACGTGAACTATTGCTCCCTCACACGGCACAGAACTACCCCTGGCAGGCGAGGAACCCTGAATGGTCAACTCCTCCAGGATTACTTGGCAGGATTACAGCTGACTGCTAAATCAATCTCACCACTTGCCAACCTTTTGCAACACCCTCTGGGAGGCCACAATTGATGTATCCCTAGCCACTAGGAACTTGGCAGGATTTGTAACCGACTGGAGGAGGCATGGACTACCTCAGACCACCGTACAATCACCTTTAAAATAATCAGACAACTGACAACAGTAACACTAACAAACCAACAGAAAAACAGATATGCAGTTGCCAAAGCAGACTGGATGTTATTCAGAAACCTGCTCATCACAGCCATAGAAAGCAACCCAGCCAGTATAAACCCACAGAATGACCCGGATGGCTTCCTGAGGGGAACCACAGACCTCATACAAACCATTAGTGATCGAACAGCACCCAAAACCTGGTGCTGTTCCCTGGTGTACCCCAGAAATAGCTGTGCTTCGATGCCAGATGCAAAAAACTAGGAAAGATTTCCAGAGAGCCCGTAGGACATGGCCCGCACATGATGAAGTGGAGACTTTAAGGCAGCGCTACCGAGAAGTCAGAAATCACTATGCAGACACGATACAGAAAAGGAAGAAGCGTTCCTGGGAGCGTCTGGTATCCACGAGAGTATGCACCGATCCCTGGGGTGTAGAGTACAAGGTGACTACAAACAAACTGTCCAGGGCGAGGTGATCAGCACCACCACCAGGACTATGCAAGGAGACAATACAATCACTTGGGAGCAATCGATGGGTAATATACTCGACACAATTTTCTTCAAGGAATCCGCAACCCTAACTCTAAAAGAGAAAGATAACATCTGCAAAAAAAATTAAAAAATACATCACCCTTGTGCGCAAGTCCCCTTTCACCCATGAGGTACTCGGCACAGCTGCTACCAGGATCAGAAACCGCAAATTCCCGGAACTTGATATGATCGAACAGGAGATATTGAAAAAAAAAACAGTAGAAATTGCCCCGCAAATCCTACTCACCCTCTATAACAGATGTTTGGAAATAGGGAAGTTTGCAGTTTTCCATGCCTACGGCATGGAAAACTGCAAACACCAAGCTTATTCTCAAAACCCTTACTAAGAATCCAGAATGTCCAGCATCATACAAACTTATCGCGCTGCTCTCAGTGGTCAGTAAATTATACGAGAGGAGACCTGCTTAGGAAAGCACAAGAGTACAGGAAAAAAATATCTATGTCATTTCAGTCGATTTTGCCTGGACGTTCGACTCACTTTGGTGGCCAAGCATCCTGGCAGACTGAGAGAAGCTGCAGTATCCATCAACTTATACAAAGCAATGGAGGACTACCTTTCAGGCAGAAGAGTGCAAATAAATACAAATTATCAACAAATCACAAGAAACATACATAGGGCTGTCTGCAGGGCTCTGTCTTGGGGGCTCTCCTTTGGAACATGGTCTTGGACGAATTCCTGTGCCAGGAATTCTTCCCAGGCCCCGATGCACCAGAACTTCGACTCGTCAGACCAAGCAATTGTTTTCCAATCCTCGATAGTCCAGTGCTAGTGTTGCTGTGCCCACAGGAGGCATGCTCTCTTGTTCTTCATTCCTAACAAAGGTGCCATGTGGCCGTCGGCTGTTGTAGCCCATTCACAACAAAGTGTGACTAGTGGTCCGTTGAAATATTTTGTTCGGCGCACCAAGGTTGTATTCTGACGTGATGTGCGACATTGTGGCCCGTCTGTTTGCTTGCACAATTCTAGCCATCCTCCTCTGACCTCTCTCATCAACAAGCGATTTTCTTCCACAGGAGTGCCGTTGAGAGGATGTTTTCTGTTCGTTGCACCATTCTTGATACACCCTTGAAATTTTGGTGCGTTCAAAATTCAGGAGAACTATTGTTTCAGAGATGCTTTGTTCAGCACATCTTGCGCCTACTACCATGCCATGTTCAAAGTCCGTTAGATCACTCCTTTTCCCCATTCTTGCTACTGTTTCTACACTTAACTAATACTAGAAAGGTTTTTCTGCTGCATTTATATCAACAACTGTGGTTGTGGGACAAACCATTTGTGTGCACAACAAGGGTGTACCTAATAAAGTGGCAGCACAGCGTATGTGTATAAAAGAATATAAATATACTTTTTTTTTTTTAAGTCCTAGCTACTGAAATATCAGGAAATTAGGTGGCAGGACCTGCCAGAGTGAAACTAAAGCTACTGGGTTACTGGTCTGCCTCCACGGGTCGACGGTGGGGCAACGTTGGGCCTCAGCATGGGTCCAGCGGCTAAACGACCAGATGAACAACGGTACACGAACACTACACATACAATATTCATACACTTTAAATCTCTGGCATTTCCAGCAAACTGGTACACCCAGAATGAAAAGAAAAACTACTCAGAGATGGGGGAAAACCCCTGGTACCGTCTGACACTAAATACACCTTACATGTTACCAAAACATCATTGCTGACCAGGTACACCCTTTCAAGGCAACGGTCTTCCCCTGTGGCGGTGCCATCTTTCAGCAGGATAATGCGCCATGCCACACCGCCCGGATCGTTCGAGACTGGTCCGCGGAACATTAGGAAATCTTCCAGTATTCACCAGACATCAATCCCATTGAGCATCTGTGGTTTGTGTTGGAACAGCAACTCCGATCTGCAGCGTCTCAACCACTGACCTAGGAGTTAAAGGATCTGCTAGTTACGTGTTGGTGGTACCAAATACCACAAGACACATTTAGAAATCTTGTAGCGTCCATGCCTCGCCGGGTTCGAGCTGTTTTGGCTGCACGTGGAGGACCAACATCATATTAGTTAGGTGGTCATAATGTTTTGGCTCATCGGTGTGTATATTTCAGAAAACCTAATACACACCCAGAAACATATGTATGTATGTACAGGGTGTCTCAAAAATGCACGGCATAACTTCAGGAATGAGTTTCTCATATGTAGACAACAAAAATATTTTATAACAACATAGTTCCGGAAATGCTTGGTTTCCGAGTTTTGAAGGTCTGTCTATGACACTTAACCGTTCACATCACCTTATAGTAATTGTTCAAAATGTCCACCTTCTGCGTGGATACAGGCCTCACATCGACGTCTCATGGACTCGCGAAAACTATGCCAAATTTCTGGCATGTTAATCTGCTGGTGACAAGGCCTGTACCCGTTGCAGATGGTAAGAATACAGTTGATGTTCTCGCAACACTCTCCAAATAGTCGAACGTTGAACAGCCAGTTGCATTGCAATTCTGCGTGTGCTGATTCCAGGAGTGGCATGCACAACATCCAACATCTCCTCCTCTACTTCAGGAGTCGTAGATCTTGGTCGTCCTCTGTCGGCAGCACGAGGTGTAAAGGTCCCATGTTCACAAAGGCAGCGATGGATACCTTCAAACGTTTTCCTGTCTGGACATCTTCGTTCTGGGATCCTTTCGTGGTACAAACGACGAGCCTCCAGAGCATTGCCGTCCGCCAAACCGTACATAAAGTGCGTACCCGCTTGCTCCTGATTTGAGTACATGGTCAGAATGGAAAACCACCAGATTCTGTCAGTACCTTTTGATGAAGGAAATCACCTGTGGGAGATAGGACATTCCGGTTAATAACTCGGGAACCAAGCATTTCCGGAACTATGTTGATATAAAATATTTTTATTGTCTACATATGAGGAACTCATTCTTGAAGTTATGCCGTGTATTTTTCAGACACCCTATATATATATATATATATATATATATATATATATATATATATATATATATATATATATATATATAATGTATATAGTTATTTCTTTTTGTATTATCATTCTATTGTGGTTTATTTCGTCTTTGTTCATTTTCTTAATCACAGGTATTTTCTACACATAGGTATTATAGTTAATACATTACTGGTCTTTAAGCTAGCCTAATCTCGGTTATCTTAATTTCCCATGGCCTATACATTCAGGATTTTTCAACTTGTTACGTATTGCTAAAAAAATTCATATCAATTATTGATGAAAAACTGTAGCAATACTATTTTAAAACAATATGATATAATATTAAACATATTTATACATTTTTGTATTACATCTTTATACATTTTTGTATTACATCACATGGACGTCAATCCCAAAAATGTATAAAGATGTAATACAAAAATGTATAAATATGTTTAATATTATATCATATTGTTTTAAAATAGTATTGCTACAGTTTTTCATCAATAATTGATATGAATTTTTTTAGCAATACGTAACAAGTTGAAAAATCCTGAATGTATAGGCCATGGGAAATTAAGATAACCGAGATTAGGCTAGCTTAAAGACCAGTAATGTATTAACTATAATACCTATGTGTAGAAAATACCTGTGATTAAGAAAATGAACAAAGACGAAACAAACCACAATAGAATGATAATACAAAAAGAAATAACAATATGTACTCTGTTCGTACCCATGCATTGCTAAAACAGCTACTGGGACAACAGAAAAAGCTAGAGATAGAAATAAATTAAGTAAAACTACTATAAAAGCATATTAAAAATAAAATACAACATGAATTATCATATTAAAAAAGAATAATATAATGTTTGTATATATGTGTGTGAACATTAGGTTTTCTGAAAAGAAAATTCAAAGTTTTATGTTTAAAACACCTCAACTTTATTCTTATTTTTACATAAATATATAATAATAACTTTATTTATCATCAATTTGCTATACATAGAATGAATAATTTGACCAATTCCAGAGGGTTCGTTTCTCTAACCCTCTGGAACTGGTCTACGAACCCCCAGGGGTTCGTGGACCCCAGTTTTGGGAAAGGCTATTGAAGAAAAATGTAGTCTACATACTGCATTCTACTTTTTTTTTTTTTTTCTCGTGACCAGTTGATACATCTACTCTGTTCACAAATTATTATTTTTATTTACTTAATTATTATTAGAGAAACAAGTTACGAAATCAGTTTGTTATAAGTTGATCATTCCATAAAAGAGAAAAATTAAACCGTGTACACAAAAAATAAGATCGGCCGTTGTTACTATTTGAATGAAAAACATGACTCGAAACAGCCTACAACAGAGGCAAGAAAGCTTATATTTCCCCTACAGAAAATAGTACTAACTTAGGAAGACATAATCTATTTAACAATTACAGTATAATAAAATAGTGTGATTTTTAATATTGAAATTATTTAATATTAATATTTATTGAATAGCAGAAACAAATGGGAAAAAAATATGTGGTTGCAAATTCAGTTTCACATATAACTAATTGGTTTACATGGTGGCCGTAATAATAAAATTAAACTTGAAATACGTAATATGAATATATTTCCAACTGAAGTTTATCAAAAAAATGTTCCTTAGTAGCATTTTAAATACAATGTAAATTAGTTTAGAAAACTTAGTTTTAAAATCACTTCTAGAAAATAATTACAGTTAACGCGTAAACGTAATTTTTCAAACAATTATAATTATTTACATATCGATTTTTTTCACGATATGTAAATAACTTGGCCCTGACATACACCAACCATTTTAAAACAGTTTCAAATTTTCATTCAAAACTTCATTGATAATGAAGTGTTGCTACGTGGTCACTTGTGAAAGTAATGACCTAATTCGCTAGCAAAATAAATGTGATAATGGATGCAAGCATGGGCGCCGGCTGCATGGGGCAGGGTGGTTTTCGAAGTAATACACAATTTTTGATATTTTCATTAATTTATCGAAACTTAAGATATTGCATGTATTCGAAAATTTGGTGAGCAAAATTTTATTTCCACATGCACCACTTTGCGAAATATCCTGCCGGTGCCCGTGCATGCAAGGTTATGAAATATGTACGTACATGGGTGTAAGTCATTATTTTCTAAAATTTATGACTTACACCACTCTGATTCTCTGATTTTAAAATTCACTTTCATATAATGAAAGTGCATTTTACTGATTTATTCTAGATGAGGAAAGACGTCGTCGATAATTAGAAACTATTTAATAGAGTAGTGAGAATTAAAAGAGAACAAGGCTTGGAAAGAACCGTAAGGCTATTCTCGTTTGTCACACGTATCGGTAATGTCACGTAATACCTGATTATTAAAAATAAGATGTTACCAAGAATTCCGTTTTATACAATTTTCCATTTTTACCCCCGATAAGGGAGGGGGGGATAATATGTAATTCTCCCTTCATTTTGAAGTAAAATCAACATATTTTCTAGTTTGCAAGAAATTAATTCACCAGCAAACAATAAATTCATCAGCACGCATCAGTAAATGTTAGAAGAGGTTAAATATACTCGATTTCTATAATTACTTACTCCAAAATATGCGAAGTATAAGGCCCAGGCAGCTACTCCTCCTAAGGAAATTCATGGTTGCAACCAACAGCAGATGGTACTACCCTTGTGCTGGGTACAACCATCGTCAAAACAGCATATGATCACCTGACTCCGACTCCAGTTTCCTGCGTCAAACTAATAATGATATTTTTCTTACACCAGTCACAAGCTGTTTCAGTAGATAGACGTTCGTGTCAGTGATTATAAACAGTTTTTGTATTAGATGTGCATAGTTTTCTATCATCTGTTCATTCTGGATGAAGATTTATTTGTCTTTTTTGTTATTAAGAACAAATATTCAATACGAGAGGTGTTCAGTTGAAACATGTTTATTAAGGCGTTTATTTTTATTATTATTATTTTTTAATTCAAAATAAAAATCTCCTTTAGCATTTAAACTTTCGTCTCATTGTTTTTCATTCTTCAAACGCATTTATCGGCTTTTGAAGATTCTTAGAAATAGCGGCATAGTGTTTAGGGTAAGGCGCCACCTATGGTCTCCCATAACTGCACCATCTGTACTCTTGTGAAGTATACGGGACTCTGTAAATGCCAGAAATGTGTGTGGCATGTTGTATGTGTATAGTATTGTGTTGGGAACCCAACACAATACTACACATACAACGTGGCTTTTGGCCGCAGGGCTCCCGTAATGGGACCCTACGTTGCCCGCTACCACCACTGGGAAGTGAGACAGGCTGCTCATCATACTCTGGCTGGCCTCTGCCAGGGTCGCTTCGGCTTCCTGACAGAGGCCACAAAAAAAAAAAAAAAATAAATAAATAAATAAAATAGTTGAAGAGAGTTCACAGAGAGAATAAGAGAGGAGGACAGTGTTTTTGATCCTCATTCTTAGACACTGTTTTTGATCCTCAGTGCCTGAATTGAATTTTTCACGGGCAATAATTGTGCCCAGCGCTGGGCACTTAGGTTGCTTAGATGGGCCCTGATCTACTCTGAGGAACTAACCACCACTTATAGTATTGTTTCTAGGGAAAGATGCATACAGAACAATCTTAACGAACGAGCTTTTGAGACAGAAGAATTTCTAGTGCTTCAAATATAATATTCAAATCTACAGTGAAATTTCTCATAATTTTTGAAATCAGGAATCAAGTGTGTTCCCTGTAATATTATGGTGGATTATTGGGTATGATAGTAGCTGAATAAACTTAAGAGGGGTGGCGTGTATTTCTTTCAAGGGAAGAGGAAAGTAAGGTGGACACAGGAACAGTAGCAAGTCATAAGTCGATTTGGGAGTGAATGAATCCAAATAACTCCTAATTTACCTACTTGAGAAATGTGAAATACTTCCACAAATACGTTGTTTTACTGTTATTATAACTGTTAGCCTCATTGTGGTAAAATAATAATTATCACAATTACAGTATCAGTGACTCTTTCTATATTTCACTACCATACTGTTTGCTCAGCTTCATGAGCCCCTGTCACGTACAGGCCCTTTGGCGGCGCCCGTTCCTCACCCTAGTTCGAAGGTTCAGGTTTTCTCAAGGTTTTCTCAAGCTGTCCACAACAGGCCATGATGATCGAAGAAAACGGTCACCATAACTTTATCCGAAGAAATGTAAAGTCGGTATTTTTTTTTTCCATCTCTCGTTATTATTCCTTTTTTAATCTTCAAGTGCGAAAGTATTTTTGCTCTCATATTCACTGATATTTTCTCTGATACTAGGCATACCTTAAACGTTTCAGTATACACTGAAAGGACAGAATTTATGGCATACCTGGTTCCTGGGCTTCACGACGCTGTCACCCCCTCTCGCTAGTGGACGAACACATCGCTTGGCAAGTATATAGGTACACTGCATTCACGTAGATGGTAATTCGACGTTAGTATGGAATTCAGCGGTTTCCAACCAGTGGTTCGCGAACCCCTGGGAGGTTGGCGATAGTATTCAAGGGGGTTCGCACTAAAAATTCTGTAATGGCGTCTGCTTGGTTGCAGTTTACAAAAATATACATAGATATATTTTTGCGAACTGCAAAATATAACTAACAATAAACAATGAAGTAGGATAAGATTAAATATAAAGTAAAGAACTGCTAACGAAAGAAATCACACTCCCGTAATTCCTTATAATTAGTTAACTATCTTACAGTATACCGTGTTAAATAAATATTTTTTCATACTAATTTTTTTTTTTTTTTTTTTCATTCTCAAAGACCATTGTTATGTATAGGTACTTAATAATAATTTTATATTACTACGCAATATCGCTTATAGAAATGTAGTACTGGAAATATTTTATGATAAAAATTCAGAACAATTATACGATTTCCGAGAATATAGGCTTAGTTGTTCGCAATAAAAATATTACCTTGAAAGTGGTTCGCGAGGCAAAAAAGGTTGGGAACCGCTGGATCACTAGGGATAAATGTTGTGAGTTAACCGACTTTGAAAGAGGGATGATGGTGGCTGCCCGACGCATGGTTCACCCTATCGCGGAGTGGTACAGAAATTGCACTATCCTCGTTCGACAGTATCAAGCGTGTATTGGGGATACGCCATTTCTGGAATAACATGTCACCGTGGACAGCGCTGTGGGCGAGAAAGGTGGTGGATGAACGAGGCCGTCGACGTCTGTCTCGCATTGTTTCAGCCAACCGGAGACCGACAGTGGCACAAATCACCGCCGACTTTAACGAGAGAGGTGCGAGAAACGTCTCCACCAAGACCATCAGGCGATCATTAGTCGCAATAGCCTCGGACCCACCAGAGTCCCAATGCTAACAGCACGACACAGGTCTTTACGCCTCGGTTGGGCGAAATAACATCGGCACTGGACCATGTATGATTGGAGATGGGTCTCATGGACCGATGAGTCTCGTTTCCAGTTATTTCGAGCGGACGGGAGGTTGCGTATCTGGCGGAAATCACACGAAGCCCTGCATCCGTCATGTGTCAACAAGGAACTGTTCAATCAAGTGGACGGTCGGTAATGGTCTGGGGCGTGTTGAACTGGCACACTTTGGCACCTCTGGTGTGGCTAGACGCATCTCTGAACGGTCCAGGTTACTTGTCCATCCTTGCAGACCATCTGCATCCCTTCATGGTCATCGTGCACCCACAGGGCAATGGACTATTCCAACAGGACAATGCGCCTTCCCCCCCCCCCCCCAGAGCAGTGGTGACTAGAACATGGTTCGAAGAGCATTCTGCAGATTTTACTACCATGGAATGACCTCCCAGTTCACCGGGCATGAATCCTGTGGAGAATCTTTTGAGATGTTGTGGAAAGGTCCTTTCGAGCTGTGGATCCTCCACCCAGGAATGCGATGGAATTATGGACAGCGGTGCAGCAAACATGGATGGAAATACCCGTGGAACGCTTTCGTGAACTAGTGGACGCAATGCCTCGCTGTGTGACTGCCCTTATCCGTGCGGAAGGTGGGCCTGCCCGTTACTATGTAGTTATCACATGATTTTTGTCCACTATATATAGCAATGTTTTGCTGTTACCTTGTTTGCCATTTGATAGATTCAAATGTTATTTAAATTGTTTTCGTAACGACTACCCTTTTAGTTATTATAAATGTTTAAAAACGTTCAGTTGTTACTACTTAATATTCATTGAAAAGCCCGTCTCTAAAAGTGCTCAACCACTAAGTATACTTCTCTAAAATCGGAAAACTTGAAATTCCGCCACCTTTTAATTAGTATTAGTAATGGCCGCATGGTGCAAGAAAGACTATGGCTTATGCTGCACCAGCCAAAAAAAAAAAAAAAAAAAAAACCCGAATAAAACAATGATAAAAAAATAAAAATAAATAATAATAATTAATAAAAGAAAAGGAAATTAAACCTATCAGCCTATGCGCTTCCCTCACCCGAAGGTACTATCCAGATGACCTTTGAATTTCCCCAAACTGTCAGCCTCTACCACCCATGTAGGCAACTTATTCCAGTAATTTATAACTCGCTGGCTAAAATAAAACTTCCTGCAGTCCAATCTAAACATTCCCCCCCCCGTAACTTGAATTTATGTCCCCTAGTTCTAGCATCATTTATAATCTTGAAAATTTCGTCCTCATTCATTCATTTTACTGATGCCTCTCAGAGCCTTAAACACCTCAATCAAATCTCCTCTAAGGTGTCTAGTTTCCAAACTCTGCAACCCACATATTCGAAGTCTTTCTTCATAAGGATGCCCTTTTGCCGATCTCACCAGGCGAGTTACCCGTCTTTTCAGCCTTTCAAGAAGCTCGATGTCTTTCTTTAGGTGCGGTCTCCATACTTGAACACAGTATTTCAAGTATGGTCTAATAAAAGCCTTATATAATGGGATTATCACGTCCCTATTTCTACTTGCAAAAATTCGATAGATCATCGATAGAACACCATGGGCCTTCCTTGCTACTTGTTTACAATGCTCAGAGAATTTCATGTCTGACCGTATCGTAACACCCAAATCCCTTTCCTCCAGTACTGGGTTTAGTTGAACTCCACCAAGTGAGTAAGTTTTTGTGGGATTACTGTTTCCCAGGTGTAATACTTTACACTTTGTTGGATTAAAGCATAGCTGCCATTTTTCTGACCATTCCTGAAGTCTATCTAGGTCTCTCTGAAGAAACTCAGCTTGATAGTGATCATTAACTACTCAACCAATTTTAACATCATCTGCAAATTTAGACATCACGCCCTCTATCCCTTCATCGATGTCGTTTATGAAAATTAAAAACAACAGTGGTCCTAATAGTGATCCTTGGAGAACCCCACTTCTTACATCAACCCAATCTGAGGAATAGCCATTTATCACAACCCTCTGCCTCCTGCCCTGAAGCCATCCTGCTAACCATCTAAGGATTTTCCCAGTGATTCCAACCTGTTCCAGCTTATAAAGCAACCGCTCATGTGGGACTGAGTCAAAAGCTTTGCTGAAATCTAAATAAACAATGTCGAAATTATTCCCTAAATCCAGCTAGTGAGTGACCCTTTCGAAATAGCGAACCAGATTTGTTAAACATGATTTTCCCTTTACAAAACTATGCTGAGTATCCTTGAGAATTTCAATTAGATCCAAATGATCCTGAATTCCACTCTTGATCATTGCCTCCATGATTTTCCCTACCACTGAAGTCAGACTGACAGATCGATAATTTCCTACTTCACTCTTAGAGTCATCCTTGTGTATGGGAGATACATTGGCACTTTTCCAATCCAAGGGAATCTCCCCAGAGTCTAGTGATGCTCCCATAATTAGCCTCAGTGGTTCAATGCACTCACTTGCCGCCTCCCTTAAGGTTATAGGATATATTCCATCAACTCCAGGAGCCTTACTGGCCTGTAGGCTCGAAAGTTTTTTCATTAAATAATCTTGCGAAATTTTAATATCATTAATTACATATTTTTCAACTTCGCTCCCACAATTTCCCATTGCCACAGAAGGTTTTTCATTTGTAAATATCGACGCAAAATAACTGTTGAGTTCATCTGCAACGGCAGCTGGTGTATTTAATACTATCCCCTTTCCCTTACGTAAAGGTCCGATCTGGTTTGTCCTGCTCTTCTTGGCATTTATATATGTGAAGAATTCCTTATCCCCTCTCTTTGCTCTGTTTGCTAGTGATTTCTCATAAAGTGCCTTTGCCTGTCGAACCTTTTCTGATGCTCTATTACAGATCATCTTGTAGCTGTTATAGGCTTCAGTACTTTTTATTGCTCTGTAACCTTTCCATGCCACATTTTTCTGATCAAGTAATGTGGCAACTTCAGTATTCATCCAACTTGGAACCCTCCTCGTGGAGAATTATTTTAATGGGAAATACGCATTCAAGGCATCTGTGATTAATGTTTTTAAAAGCATACCACAGTTCAATTGTATTCATTCTCTGTGCGATATCTACCCAGTTAAAAGGGGTCATGTAGTACCTTAAGGCATCGTAATTTCCTTTTCTGAAATTATACCCCATTCCTTTGCCTTTTACTACTGATACCTCTCTCTTCATTATTCACCGTAGAACTCCGTGATCACTTCCTGCTACTGGTTCCTCTACTGTCAGCCCTGTTATGTCATCTGATTCATGGGTGATGATGAGGTCTAGAATATTCTTTTCTCTAGTACTTTCCCTGACATGTTGATACAAATAAGTCATCTAGTTGATTTAAAAATTTTGTTCCCCATGTCGAGTTTCCTTCCCATTTACTCCAATCAATTAGAGGCAAATTGAAATCACCCATAATAGACATTTACGCTTACTTGCCCATCCCATTTGCATGTAGAGGCTTTCGTTATAATCTTCACAATCACCTGGTCTGTAGATTACTCCTATCCGCGAGATTTGGGATGGTAACTGAACGCCTTGGACAGTGTTCATTGCATTCAGGCTAAATTGCCGTAGCTCTTCTTTGTTGTTCGTGAGACACACTTCGTCGGTTTAAAATTTTCTCAGTTTTAGATGGATTTGGTTTTATAATGTATTATTGATTAATAATTAATATTTTATAATATATTATTTAATTTAATTTTAAATAATTCATTCAGCCGATTGAATGCATATGTAAAATTGTATTAGTATTTTATGTTAAATTTTATTACTTTATTTTATATATATCGGTTAACTTATTAAACAAATTCTAAATTGAAAGTTATTAACGCATATGGACTTCGGTCCTGGAGGCGCATTTTAGTGAAGTGCCTAACATGAATCCATTCAAGGCATTAAATACCTCAGTCAGATCTCCCTGCAGGTGCCTAGTCTTGAGATGCTGCAGTTTGTAGAACTGAAGCCTTTCTAGGTAAGAGTACCATTTTGTTCCCTTCATCAGTCTGGTTCCCCTTTTCTGCACCCGTTCCAGCATATCTACAACCTTCTTGAAGTGAGGCCTCCAGACCTGTATACAGTACTCAAGATGCGGCCTAAACGTGGTCTTATACAAAGGGATAATCACATGTTTATCCTTGCTAGCAAAGTTTCTGTATACAGTATCATTGACAAAACCCTGTAAGCTGTCCTGGCATCATCTCTGCACTGCTCAGAGAATTTCATATCTGAATGTACAGTTACTTCCAGGTCTTTTTCATTCTCCACTACCCTGAGTGTAGTACCTTGTTGAAGTTATTAAATTTCAACTGCCATTTCTCAGCCCATCGGCCCAACTTCCCTAGATTTTCCTAGGTATAGATCTAGGAAAATTTCCAATTTTCCTACATCCTGTTGCAGTATCTCACCCCGATGACTGCCTTTAACCACCCTGCCAACCTTTGTATCATCTGAAAACTTACATATTAAGCCTGATAAAAATCATTGAAAAATATTGAAAAGAACAATGGGTCCAGCACTGAACCCTGTGAATTTCAATAATAACATTAGTCCACGAAGAGCAGTGCCCATTGATAACTACTGTCTCCTTCCACTTAACCATCCCTTTATACATAGCAGTAACTTGCCTTTAATGCCACGTTGCTCCAGTTTGTACAACAGTCTTTTATTTGTAACAGTATCAAAAGCCTTTCTGAAATTTGAGTATATGTCAAAATTATTATTTGCATCCAGTTTCTTGGTCACTACATCATAGTAAACTATCAGATTGGTTAGACAAGACCACCCCTTAAGAAATCCATGCTGTGATTGCGATATAATTGCATTCCTGTGCAGATGGTCCTATATTACTTCTTTAAACAGTGATTTCATTATTTTCCCTAGAATAGGTTGTAACCTAACAGGTCTGTAAGTACGTCACCTTTTGATCCCCTTTATTAATTAGGAATACATTCGCACATCTACAGTCTAAAGGGATCTCCCTCGAATCCAAAGATGTTCTCGTAATGATTTCTTAGGGTTTGCTTACCGCCTTTTCTGCCTACCTTAATATAATTGGATGGTCTCATCCACCACAGGTGCCTTTTTTATAATCAATTTCCATAGTTTCTCCTCCACTTTCCTTTCAGTTATCACAAAGTCATTTAGCTTTTCTAGAGTTTGACACACGTCTGGCATCCCCCTTCCCTAAAGAATTCGTAATGTGTGAATGTAGATGCAAAATTCGTATTCAATTTGTCTGCACCCTGAGAAAGATCATCAACAGTTAACTCATACTTATCAAGTGGAGCAATGGGATTCATCCCCTTCCTTCTGATTATATAAGCATAGAAGTCATTGCTTTCTTTGTTAGAGACTATGCATAATCTGCCTTATCTGCAAGCGAATGCCACACACTTTCCAATCTAATTACATTCGCCCATTAATATTTCCGGCCTTTCAAATCCTAGCGTTATCCCCACTACACGATTATTCCCTCCCCTTTTTTTTTAGGTCCATGCCACTGAATCTCAGGAAATTAGGTGACAGGACCTGCCAGAGTACTTAGTTAAAATACTGGTGTATGTGGTCTGCCTCCACGAGGCGAAGTGCGGGCAGCGTCCGGCTTCAGCACGGGTCCTGCGGCTAAATGGTCAGAAGAACAACGGTACACAACACTATACATATACAGTACCCATATACTTGTCTGCGTGGGTAGCACAGTGGTACCGTCACCGTCCTCCCCACACCGGGTGGAAAAGGCCCGGGTTCGAATCCCGTCGATGACGCAAAGAACTTTAGTGGGCTTTTTTCACTCCGTGGCTGAGTTAGTCGGTCTCAGGCGTAGATAGCAAGGTTTTTTTCGTCCAGCAAAACAGGCAAATCGACCAGAGAACACACGCAATTTACAGACACGAATACGGGTTAATGTATTTAATTACGGGAAACCCTAAAATAATAGTACCCATATACTTTTAAATCTCTGGCCTTTACAGCGTTCTGTATCACAAGACAGTGTATACTACACGGAGATGGGGGAAGCCCCTGTGCCGTGAAACCCTAAACACACTTTACACTTTACTAATCTGTCTAGTATCTCTCAGACTAATATATACAGGGTGTTTCAAAATGATGGTCAATAATTTAAAGGCGAAAAGTACAAACTAAAATAAGCAAAAGAAGTCCTAGTGAACCTCGGGCCGCAAATGAACCGTTTTCGAGATAATGCACATTTTCTGTTAAGATCCGTCACTGACTATGGGAGCACTAGTTTAGCAAAAAGCTGTGAATCCTTTGCTAAGGGTGATTTTATTAAACATAAGATAATACATTTTTAATTTTTGGTTTCAACACCACAGGATTTTACTGATGTTACATGTTACAGGATGTTCTTTCTAACACTCTTTCCTCAACAGCAGGTGTTATGCTTCTGGGCCTGTCCGCTTGCACTCTATGTGCGAAGTGCCCATGTTCTCTAAGGCATTGATATACCCTGATGAATGTGCACCTGTTGGGTTGCCTTTGGCAGGGAAATGCTTCTTGGTACAAACGTGCAGCCTCGAGTGCACAGCCGTTGGCTTTACCATACAGGAAGTGCATGTCCGCGTACTCTTCGTTGCTGTAATCTCTTTCCACGGTGCCCTTTGACAAGTACTAGTATGCCTGCTACGTCTCAGAGCATTGAGTGAGGGAAATAGAGAGAATGAGCATAATCTAACCTAAACAAACAAGTCAGTGGTGAATCCGAACTCTGTACAGTTCACCTTGTCAGTGGTGGATCCCAACTAGAAATGTGCAGCCTCTCGAAAACGATTATATACATCCCATGCACTTTTCTTCTCTACCACGTATCTCAGTAGTTCATCTGACGTCCATTTTGGTCTAAGCCTTGAACAGTATTTCGTCGTTGGTATGAAAAGCCTAGTACATTGATCCACAAAATTACCAGAACACGTAGAGTAACTGGTGCAGCTTGCGATAAAGGGACAAAATGTGGTACGGTGGTGTATCTAAAGGATAACGAGGAAATGAGGAGACAGCAAGTAACTTTAGACAGGTATAAGAGACACTTGTAGGGATCGTATAAGAATTACCAAAAAGGTTACATTACAGAAATCGATACAGAATGCTCGAAAATATGGTTACCTAACATCAGTATGCCGTACATCCCCTCCAACGGCTAACCAGGCGGCAAACCATGCTCGATATAAGGGTCTCTACAAGATTCTGTGGCAACAAATCCCATTCTTAGCTCTCCATGTTACCAAGGGGTCAGCTGTCGGTGTGCAATGCGATGCCCAAGGGCGTCCCACACATGTTCGATCGGATTTAAGTCTGGTGATCACGCTGGCCATATTAGTCATTGGATTTCTTCAGATACAAAATATTCCTCCACCACTTGAGCTCTATGTGCAGTGGCGTCGTTGTGCATGACTTGAAAATCTGGGCCAACCACACCCATAAAGAGTCGCAAAGGATTTGTTCTCCTTGTCTCTGCGCATTTACGTACTCCTATCAAAAACATGAATAGGGTTCCACCGTAAGTGGCTCTTTCCCTGACGTTGGAGGGATGATACCGCATTTCTTGTCTCCAAATGATTTAACATCTATAATCTGATTGTAGGCTAAAACGGGGCTCATCAGAGAACAGAACTGAACCGAACCCCATTTTTGTCAGGGCTCCGAGTCGCATGTTAATGGCACCAATTTTGGGGTGCTTTGGAGTTAATGGGATACAAACCACTGGCTTCCTTACATAGAGTCTACTTAAATTGAGCTCTGTTAAAACAGTCCGGTTTGAAATGTTTTTAAATGTGGTCCTAATGTCCTCAAGAGACAGTTCATGATAGAACATCTTAGGGTCTGTCTTGCTGTTAGAGCCAGATAGCAGTCTGTTTTGGTTGATGTAGCCCTCGGGCGATCTTGGCAAGCTGTTCTTGTAATGGTTCCTCTCTCTTGAAACTGCTCCCATAGTGCTGAGACGACACTGCCTGACACATTAAGTCAATGTGCCACCTTTGCCTGTGATTGCCCGGCTTCAAATCGTCCAACGGCCTACTATCTCAAAGAATGATCTAAACGAAGATGAACTGGGTACTGGAGATGTGCTCTTCACTGAGCAAGCCAGAAAAAAGGAATGAAGTGATGTGGTTGCAACCTGCTTTTATATGTATGAATAATTTGCATAATGTACTACTCTCACAGTAGTTCATATAACTTTCGAGTATCGAATAGAAATTATCCAATTTCTATTGGATTATATCAATATTCTCCTTCGGCGACATTCTTCACAATATAATATTGATGAAAAATATTTTATTCTTTTAACTTTGTCGAGCAGTGTAGCTTCTTTGATTATCCTGAACTGGTAACATCATCAGTTGGTCCCAATATACAGAATTTAAAAACTCTGAGCCCATGTCTTTTATTAAATTCCACATGGGTACACTGTGATCGCTGCCGCCCGTCGGGTATTTTACCTGCAGATTCTTAATGCATGAAGAATCACTGCTGATAACCAGATCTAGAGTAATGCTTCCTCTTATTGTGCTGGAAACCACAAAAGTCTTTGAGTGTGTGAGTGACCAATCCACAAATTCCAGTCAACATCTGGAAAGTTAAAATACCCCATTATGAGACATTCTGATTTGCTGGCCCACTCCATTTCTTGGTATTAGACATTAGGCTTATAACACACTCCTACTCTCAATTTTATTTTCGCATTACTTATATCAAACCAAGCTGACTCATCACTGCACTTGTCACCCATGTCAACTGGATGCACTGCCTTAGATTTAATGTTTCTTAACTAATATAATTCCTCCACCTCTCCAGGCCTGTCTGTCTTTCATGTATACATTGTACTCCCCATATTCAAATTCAGCATTACTTGTCTGAGTGACACCATATTTCCACTACTACTAGTGTCGGCATTTGATGACGTAATCATTACTTCAAATTCATAAAATTTATTTACAAGGCTCCTAGCATTGGTACATGCAAATATCCATGCACATTCTTACTCTTGGTTACCCTAACAAATAAATACCCATATATTTATTTGTTCCATGATGACCCATGGCAGGGTCTGAAGTCCCAGACACCTTGCTTTCCAGGGTACTGCTTGTACCAATAGTAGCAGTTCAAGAATCTCTTTGCCTCTGCCTGCAGCTCTATCTAATCTATTAGTCTGTGTATCCCCCCCACAAGCTGGCAGTTTTCTGTCCCACCTATCACTGCCATAACACCAGCAAATATTCTTTCACCCCTTCTGTACAAGTGTATCTCATCTGGGTAAAAACAGTCTCTCCTGTTAACAAGCACAAATTATGCTGAGAAAATTTCTACATTTCTACCCCATGTGCTGTGCACAATCTCTCCAGAGCGGAATTGATTGAAAAGACTCTCAACATGTGCTCCCTTCTATCGTATTTGGGCAGATTTGTAGATAATTTCAAATTCAATCCAAACTCGCGATTTTTTCCCATCATTGCCCTGTACTTTTTAAGTAAGTCCTCAGATCTACTCAGTATACGATTCCAACGTGTTCTACTCTACTCGTAATATATGAGTGCCAATGTGTTCTACTCTATTCATAATATATGAGTGGCAACGTGTAGAATATCACTTTTTGTTCCCTTAAAAGATGATACATGCTCTATAACTTCGCCTACTTTTTCCACTGCCAGACATACCCTGGTCCTATTCACCTATCCTTCTTGCACAACATATATTCCTTTTCCGTGAAAATAATCGCCTCTTGTGGGATCAGCGCAATTTGCCTTGGAAATTGCTGCAGTGTTGTGTGATGCACAACTGTGAGCTCTGGCATTAAGTTGGGCAGCTGAGTGCTTGATAGGCCCTCATTTTAATTCCTTCGAGAGCATCTACACTACTCTTCAAACTCTCATAAATGCCCACAAGGATGGTGACGTGGCGCATAAAGTCTTCACACTCTGTGCATCTAGCACATACAAAGACATCCCCCTTGGTTGGATCATGTCCTATTCCATAAAGTCTGCAAACATTTCACAAGTTGTACATTTTGTTACCACTCAGACAATAGAGCTCCACGTATTTTATTCTACTGGTGTGAATACCTGTAATGGGTAACTTAATTCTTTAGAAAGTTTTGCTCAGGTGGCATAATATCTATTAAAGTGTTTCTCCAAAATAAATAAATAAATAAATAAATGAACAGGAAATTCAGAAAACAAAACTTTATTTTCTTTCTGAGCGATTTCAGTAATCACAGGGTTAACATTTCTCTGTCGTGGCAAATATGTTTCAGTATTGACTTAGATGTCATATACTAGTCACATGTAATACGTAGTATCAATGAACACTTCATTCAAAAACTAATTCCTTTGTTAGTAAGCATTTTAAGGAGCTTTGTGTGTCGTTATGAAAATGATCGAATACAGTACAAACATAAAACGGTCAACAACAGTGATTATCATCTGCCACTCCTCTTGGGGTGTTGCTTGAGTCTGCAGCATGACCTTCTCTTCCTGCAGGCTTGCTTTGCCCTCAAATTTATACATGCGATGCGAACAGTAGACACACAGGATCTTCCCCAGAGCACTATTCACCAAATCGACAAGTAAGGGAGGAGGATGGCGGTCAGCCATCATTTGGAGAAGACTGTAGAGGAGTACCTCGACGAAGATTGCCGATGTGATGATGTACATGGTAGGCAAAAAATACGACACTGCATGTAAAAATAAATCAGTGCATTAATACTATATGAACTGATTTGTGACATTCCTAATGACTAAATACTGTAATTAAATATAGGTAATAAAATTATTTAATATCAGTATCGTACAAAAATGTAATGGAATTTTTGAAAAAAAATGAAAATGTATTCTGTCTTGTATCAGGAGTATATTACATTTATAATAATAAATGTGAAAAATTTAAATATTAAAAATTTAAATTTAAATCTAAAATTTAAATGTTAAAATTTCTCTCAATAGAGAGAAATTCTTAGTAAACAGCACTAGTGAAATATTCTTTAATACATGTACTATATTTCTTTTTTTCTGTTTGCTTGAAAAGTCACTGACCTCACTCGTGTAAATTCCACTATTGTGCACCCGTGTAGGATACTCTGGAAATACCTGAAAACTTTATAGTACTGGGGAACGTTTGAGAGAATTTTTTTTTTTTAATGCAAAACCTTAAATTACAATGTTTCAACATTTTAATTTAATTTAAATAAATTCACGAAAATGTTTTCCCAGCTTTTCTCTCTACTGTTCAAATTTTCAGCATTACCGTAAAGAAAATGATAGAAGTATTTCAAGAACCCAGCCATCCTCATAGTCCTAATCTTCCCAATTAAAAATGCTAATTAGATACTTAATGTTGAAAATCATATCATATTAATATTACAGCTCAACATAAAATAAGAATTAATTTGGTATATTTCTGCTCTGCTCAGAAATCCCGGATACGCAGCAGTTGTTCATAATCGTTACGTTGAGCAGATGAGTGTCCAGATTTTACAAGTTTGGGATTAAATTTACATTTTAGTTTGGAGTGAAGAAAATCTCAAAAAAGCCACCAAAATGCCCCTGCCCCCAAAGTGCGCTACATTTCAGGTGCATTCGATTTTTTTTCTTTATGTTGATTTCCTTGTTTTCTAAAACAAAAACCAAAGTTACCAGACAAAAAAACATGATGTCCTTGCCTGAAACCAACTAACTCCTAACTAACTAACTGGTCCTTGAGGTTGTCACAGACATTCTCTCAGATATGTCAGACAAGCTGTACTTGCTACCTGGGAGTCTAAAACGCTGATGGAACTGATATTCGGGTGACACTCAAGTCGTGGACCCAATTTCGGCGAAGTCCGGATGGTCTGTGACAGCCAAATCCTCTGCTTTCACGATGGTGGGACTGTTAGTAATCCTGGGTATAACCTCCATGCACAAGTACATGGTGGGTGACCACCCAGGTGTGAACCAACGTAAGCAGGGGTTGAGGTGTGGCACCCACACCACATGGAGGAACGCCGCCCCTCTATGTTACCAGGCAGTACTAGGTGGTAGATGACTCTCATCAACCGGTGAAATACCACCACTTTGCTTATTGGAGGCTTCAAGTGGTGGAACCCATGTTTAGTCTCTGGAGCTATGTTCCAGTCAACCCTTCCCTATCTCTTCCATCATGCAGTATGATTGATGACTTTTGAAGTTATGATGAACGTCGTGGCGATTTCCAATATTCCTTTCATTTCGAGGGTACAGCTCTAAAACGGTGTTTGCAGGCCGGCCGCCAGTTAGTACACCGGACTGAACCTATTGGTAACTCTATAGGAAGCTTCCGGATCAGCTAGTGTATAATCTTGCTACCTCTATTCTGCCAGATAGTGACTGGGGGAAGTCCGAGTAGTGTGTATGCAGGGAACATTGTCGAGGCCACGTTATGTCAAGGATCTGGGTATATTCTTACCACATGTATACCATATCCAAAAATTTCATTACTTCATATAGCATGTCAAACCCATTTTTTCTTACTATTGAATACACCATGAATTGTCAAACTAATAGAGCAAGCTTATCTGAAAAGATCTAAACCTCCCAAGCACTTCCTAATTCATTTCACAAATATACGTGGGCTCAAATCTAATCTCAACGATGTCCATTTCCACTTGCAATCTGCCAAACCCCATGTACTTTTTCTGACAGAAACTCAGTTATCGGTTGATTCAACTACTGCTCATCTCAGATGCCCAAATTATTCGCTGATGATTCCTTTCACCTCAAAGGTGGTACTTGTGCATATGTCGGTTCTGATATTCCCTGTCAGAGACTTGGCAATTTGCAGGCCTTCTTCTCTGTGATCTTCTCTGGCTTAAAATCTCTCTACCTCATTGCGTCAAATTCATCTGTTGTCTCTACCATTCTCCCAACTCCACTAATCACTTGGAGATCTTTGACTTCCTCTCTTTGCAACTTGACTTTCTCCAGTCCAACTTTCCTAACAGTGAGGTAATTTTCCTTGGTGATTTTAATGTTCACAACTCCAGCTGGCTTCCGTTTTCTAGTCACACCGACCCAGCAGGTCGAGATGCTGAGGCTTTTGCAATTACTAATGACCTAGCACAGATTGTTCATTTACCTACAAGAATACCGGACAATCCTAATCATACAGCCAATACGCTTGATCTTTTTCTCACAAACAACCCTTCTAAGTACACTGTCGAAGTGAGAGGTCCTTTAGGCACTTCAGATCACAACTTAGTGATTGTCTCTTCTCCAATGGAACATTTATCTCATGGCTATTCCCAACCTCGTGTTGTTTGGCATTACAAGAATGCAAAATGGGATGACCTACGAGACTTCTTTTCTTCCTTTTCTTGGTTGAATTACTGTTTCAAAACTTCTTATGTCAACATTTGCTCAGATCGTGTGAGTGAAATTATTCTTGCAGGAATGGAATCCTTTATCCCACACTCCACTTTAAAATCTCATCCTTTATCTAAACCTTGGTTTTCCAATAAATGTGCTAAGGCTGTTCAAGAGAAGAATGTTGCATATCGTAATTGGCTTGTTTCTAATTCTTCAGTTTCATTTGATGCCTACACCAAAGCTCACAACAATTGTAAAGCAGTTATTAATCAGTCCAAACTACAATTTCAACAGGCTAAGAGTAGAAAACTTGCTTCTTGCCCTAATGGTAGCCGAGCATTCTGGTCTCTTGCCAAAGTTATTGGCTGTAACTTTTGCCCATCTCTGTTCCCACCTCTGTCCAAACCAGATGGTTCTGTTGTCACTTTAGCCAAGGATAAAGCTGACCTGCTAGCATCCCATTTTTCTTCCAGCTCATGTATTAATGATCTTGGTAAAACACCTCCCACCATTCCCAACATGCTCCATTCAATGCCTCCTGTGGTCTTCCGGCAAAAGGATTTCAGAAGGATTTTGATGAATCTTGATGCTAAGAAAGCTCCAGGTCCTGATGGTATTTCTCCCCCTGTTCTCAAAACCTGTGCTCCTGAACTTACTCCTATTCTTTGCCGCCTTTTTTCACTTTCTTATTCCAAAGGTGTTTTTCCTTCTGCTTGGAAATTTGCTCACATCCAGCCAGTTCCTAAAAAGGGTGACAAATCCCTCCCATCCAATTATTGTCCCATTGCAATTACTTCTACTCTTTCTAAAGTAATAGAGAAATCAATTAACCACCTAGAAACCTTCCGTCTGATCAACGATCGCCAGTATGGATTCCATCAGTGTCAATCCACTGGTGATAGTCTGGCTTATGTTACTCATTTATGGACTAATTGAATGGAAAGGTTCGGTGAAACACAAGTAGTTGCTCTTGACACCTCAAAGGCTTTCGATCGTGTTTGGCATAAAGGTCTTCTAAAGAAGCTTCCATCTTATGGTTTGCCAACTGTTTTTAGTAATTCGTTATCCAGTTTTCTCTCTGATCGCTCACTGAGGGTGATGGTAGATGGCTCTCTGTCTTCTGACTTCTCCACTAATGCCGGTGTCCCCCAAGGTTCAGTTCTTTCCCCCACTCTTTTCCTCTTGTATATTAATGACCTTCTTCCATTGACTGGAAATCCAATCCATAGTTTTGCCGATGATAGCACATTGCATTCCACTTTCCATTTTGAGAAACCTTGTCCTGCTCAATCTGCTTCAACTTCTCGAAAATCTGCTACCAATTCCTTAAATGTCGATCTTCATGTAATTCTCCAGTAGGGCAAAGACAACTTAGTTGATTTCAACCCTTCTAAAACTCAGTCTTGTCTTATATTTCGCAAAAAGGATTCTTCTGCTCTTATGCTTATCTTTAGTGACACTCCGATTTCTAGGCAAAATGATATATCTCTTTTGGGGATTACCCTGACTTCTAATCTCTCTTGGCACAAGCACATTACAAATATTGCTTCCTCTGCATCTAAAAAACTTGGTTTTCTCTTTCACTCTCGGCGTTACTTTTCTTCCAAACAGCTGCTCACTCTGTATAAATCGCAAATCCGCCCTGCCATAGAATATTGTTCCCACATCTGGGGTGGTGCCCCCAAAACCTCTCTCAGGCTTCTTGATTCCATTCAGAAGAGGGCAGTTAGGCTAATTAATGATTCATCTCTAACAGAGGCTCTCCACTCGCTTTCTCATAGACGTACTGTTTCTGCTGCATGCTTCTTCTACAGATACTTCCATGGGCACTGTTCTTCTGAATTGGCTTCTATAATTCCCGCTCTCTCTTTCAAAACAGTCTGAACACGTGCCGCCACCAGCCAACATCCATTTACTGTCCAACTTGAAACCCACAGAACCAACTTTTCATCTTCCTCATTTATTCATTCAACTGCCGTTTTCTGGAACAACCTTCCTTCATACGTATTTCTTGAAAATTACAATCTACAGAAGTTCAAGTCCAATGTCAACAAATATCTTCTTTCATCTTCTCAACCTCCAACCCAAGCACGGTACTAAGTACTATAGGTTCTAATACCTCTCGTGTTTGGGGTTCACATAAAAAAAAAAAAAAAAAAACTCGGCCAATGTTTTGAAATAAAAAACCAATAAAAATTCCTCATGTGATTGACAGGATTTGAACCCAGCTCTTTTTCACTTAGATTGGTGCGAATGAGTACAACTGCCTTGAGTTATCTGGGTTTAAGCCCGTGACTGCTAAATACAGTGCATTTTATTGTATTCTCTCTATCTTGTGAACACTTCTGACCATGTGATCATCCCAGAGTCTAAACAGAAAATTTATTTTATTTAATAGTGCTTATAAGCACTGTGCACCCACAAGTTCCCAAATAGTGGACCTCTTCATGTATTCAGATGGGGTGTCATTTTCTGGTTTGCATCCACAACTTTAAAAATACCTGACTCGCGGTAGCTTGTACGGCCCTGTACAGAGTCAAATTTTATGGGCCAGTGAAGAGGAATGTTGTTTGAGATTAATAATTTTATAGGGCTGCAAAATTTTTGCATCATACTCTGTAAAATTGGATATTTTTCAATATTTAGAAAGCCACTACTGTGAGAATGAAGGAAGCAGCTGCAGTAACTTTATGATAATATAGTTTTTAATGTTGTCAAGGTTAGGGATTGAGTTTGGGATTGAGAAGTTGAGGCTGTCAGTCTTTTTATGGTCCTCCAGTTTTTTTATATGAATTATATAAAAATCTATAGCTTCTTATCATTTTGATAATCTGACTCATTTGTAGATAAAGCTTTTCATTTAGTTATTATCTTATTCACATGTACAGCTTAAACATAGAAAAAAATATTTAATGGGTAGTTATAATAAAACAGTATTGGTGAGTTACATTATAAAAAAAAAAAACAGAAAAGGTGTGAAGCTTAAAATCCTAATGGCAACACAAAAAAAAAAAAGAAAATTAAGTGGCAAACAGCACCCATCATCACTTCCAGATCATTTCCAATGTCTGTTAGCCAGGGCCTGTGGAACACGGTAAGCCTGGGGCGGAAATGTCTGGGGGCACCAAAATTCAAAATTTTTATTATAATAATATTTAATGAAAGTATCTCAAGGGCGCTAAATACATTTCTGTCTAGGGGCACCAAAAATCCTAGGACCACGCCTGCTATTATCATTCGTAATTAAGAGAGAACTCCAACGTGGGTACTCACGGTAGATTGTATAACTGTCTATTCAGAACAATATGTAGAATTAAGCATAACTAAATCACGAACAGGCATAATATGGCCCAAAGAGGCCCTAGTGCTGAAACCCACAATTACAACAATAACCTGTGAAAGCACAGTGATTATAATCAATGTCTTCTCCCAATCTAGCAAAAAAACCTTCAGCTGGAATCCCATCAATGGTGTGAGAATATTTTATGGGCTTTTTCACAACATGGCTGAATTCATCAGCCATGTTGTGAAACATGGCTGATGAATTCAACCATGAGGAGTATGTGTGTTCCTTTGGAAATCAGCCAGATGAGGAGTATGTGTGTTCCTTTGGAAATTGTTTTTCTTATAACAAACAGCAAACTGGCCGAAGAACTGATTGCATTTCTTTACTATCTCAATTACTTAATAGAAATCATAATGAACATTAAATTATTGCTGCCGATCCTAAAGAAATAGGAGTCACACAGGATATTATCCCATGAATGGAAAAGCAAGTTCCACTTCTTCTTTCTTCTTGCTTTGATTTCTTATATTTTCCAACTTCTAAGGCCCTCAACCTGATCATCTCTTTTCTATCCTTTCCTCCCACAATCCCAGTTCCCAAACTTCTCCTTCTGTAACCCTCTCCTTATTTCTCTTATTTGGGCTTTCTTGGGACTTTGCTCCAGGTATGCCTAGCAAGTGATAGTAGATCCTGGCACATCTCCATGAGGCAGGGATGGAGGGGGGAATGTGGTGACCAAGTGTTGCTGCTTCCCACCTGCTAAGATGCCAGTCATACAACACTACATATGCCCAGATATGCCGAAGGCCTCTTCACAAGATGTACAAATACAGCTAATGGGGAAACCTTGGGGGGGCCCTCAACAACAACACTTGAATCTCCTGCATTTCTATACAGCAAAAATACAAGTACAAGCAATAACACAAGACATAGGATTGTAACTTACCTGCTTGAATGGGCATAACTGGAGACCTCATAGAGTAGGCGACATACAACATGCATGCTGTCATCAAAACTAACGTGAACACTCCAAGAAATATCTTTTTGTCAGAGTCAGCTGGAAGCCAGAACATAGTGATATTTAAGATCATACATAATACCACAATACTCCAGGTTACTTGTAGATTTGCAGGTGGTTTTCTCTTCAGAAGAAAAGAATATGTGACCATTGTGTACGGTTCTGAACAACAATTAAAATACCTGTCAATTTTGTGCACAGTTGCATTTGTGATCTTCCAGAATGGATTTCCATCTTCCAGGTAATTTAAGTATACCAATTTAGAAGTAGAGAGGTCAATAGCATCTCGTGAATGACTCCACGAGCCAATAGTCAGAGTGCATAGATGTTCATCGTTTGGGTATTTTTTTACTTCGATTTTACAACTGGCAGTGATTGTCACGGGAGGAAAGTAAGCAATTCCACCAGTGTAATAAATTACAAGGTTTGTGCTGGAAGTAAGCTTCAAAATACTGTTAGCCCTGGGAAATAACAAAAAAAAGAAAAAAAGAAAACTGTAGCCACAAATGAATGAAGAATATCATCCAAATTCATATATATTTTCATAAATTGTAATGTGTATGAAATACATCATCCAATTTCATATACACTCATAAATTATAATGAACATGAATACATCATCCAATTTCATATACACTCTCATAAACTGTAATGTGCATTTAGTAGTTCACAAGAAATACTGATTGACTTACAGATATAATGTAATCATAGTTTCATAACTATTTTTGCAAATTTCGTTACAGCTGTGCACATTTAATAATAATGGACTAATTGCTACTCTTCAAGAAAGATAAACATATTTGATTACTAGCTGCTAAGAGTATCTTTTTATGTTACTTGAAAATGCTGGCATCTACTCAATAGATATGAATGACATAAAGAATAAATCCAGTACCTTAGACATCTAAGCGAACTTTATGCGACGACGTTCCTTGAACTGTAAACTTTCCCAGTGTAACAATATTCACTTGTGTTTTTATTAAATTTTGCAGTTTCTCAATATGCCTCCAGTTGTAATCACACACAATGATTTACTGGAAAGATCTAAGAGTGAATCCATAGAATCATCAGTGAGGTTCACCGGCATTTTTTCTCGAACCAGAATTAGACAGTCATATTTTAAGGTTTTCTGCTTCTAGTTCCTATTTTTCATCCTGCCAAAACCTTTAGGGCACATTCAATTTACAGTAATGGTGTATGTATGTACATTGATTTTTGTAGCTGCGGTTGCCTTTGCGCCATCTGAAGTACCCCAAACACAGGCTATAAGGGGGATAGTTTAAATTTTTTATATTTTGCAATTATTAAAAATACCGTGTTTCAGAAAAGTTTCAACTTCCAATTTTTTCACTGATGGTTTATACAAGGAGTGGCATGCACTAACAGATAGCTTCCTTTCAAAGTAGATGCTGATGACTCAAAGCAGAGTGGATGGCGACTTCAACGTCGTAATAATAATAATAATAAACATCGCCAAGGAGCCTGGAGTGTCTGATGACACATGTCGACAATGCCACCTGGCCTCCGCATGATGCAAGGTGATTATCCAGACTGAGTACACTCATAGAGACATGACCAGGTAGCCAGGATAATACATCAGAAGCTAGCAAGGAAATTCCAGCTGATTGAAGAAAGTATACCATACTACAAGTACATAGATTGCACTAATACCGAGCTGGAGGATATCATGAGAAAGACAAGTACAATGATGACCAAGAGCCGCCAACACCCCACAAAGTCAGCCATGGAGGGACTGACAATTGCTCGGAAAGAAGGAGGAAGGGGCCTGATGGACGTCATCAAGCAACAGAAAACAGCAGTTGCCAACCTAAAGGATTACTTCCGGAAACATATAATCCTTCCAGAAACACACAAACAAAAAGGCCCTATATATAAGGAAGACACACAAACAGTATACCCCACTCAAACTAAGCGAGAAGTCCTCTCCCAACCAGAGGCACAAATGAAGCTAGAAAGATGGGAAGAGAAGACATTAGCATTAGTAGAGGCATTTGATGCAAGAAAGCAAGCTTATGAAGCATCAGCCAAAAAAAAAAAAAAAAACCACTTCCACTTCACCCCTCTGTTCGTTCAAAATACCTGTCCAGCTGAGCCTTAAACTTATTTAGGCTATCAACCTCCACTATAAGGGTTGGAAGTCTGTTCCACCAACCAACCACCCGCTGGCTAAAGGCAAATTTCCGCACGTCTATCCTATATCTGTCTTTCCTCAATTTGAATTTATGCCCTCTCAGGTGATTATTCTGAGCTAGAGGAAGAATCCCATCAGCATTGAGCATGCTCAAACCATTCAAGGCTTTATACACCTCTATCAGATCACCTCGCTGGTGCCTAGTCTCCAGACACTGTAATTTGCAAAACTTAAGCCTTTCTTCGTAAGAGCACCCCTTTGTTCCATTCACTAATCTTGTTGCCCTTCTCTGTACTCGTTCCAGCAGCTCTACATCCTTCTTGAAATGAGGCCTCCAGACCTGTATACAGTACTCTAGGTGTGGCCTGACCATTGCCTTATACAAGGGAATAATCACCTCCTTATCCTTGCTGGAAAACTTCCTGTATATCATTGACAATACTCCATGAGCTACTCTTGCAGCCTGTCTGCACTGCTCAGAGAACTTCATATCTGCCTGCACAACCACCCCCAAGTCCCTTTCATTCTCTACCACTGTCAGTGTAGTACCACAGAGTTGATACGTTGCTCTGGGGTTGCTGTTTCCCATGTGTAGTACTTTACATTTGTCAATGTTAAACTTCATTTGCCACCTCTCAGCCCATCTGCTCAACCTTTCCAGATCCTGTTGCAGCAGCATAGTGTCAGTAGTGTCCTTGACAACCCTGCCAACCTTTGTATCGTCTGCAAACGTGGACATTAAGCTTGATATACCATCATCCATATCATTTATAAATACAGAAAACAATAATGGACCCAACACTGAGCCCTGAGGGACTCCACTAATAACATTAGTCCACGATGAGCAGTGTCCATTGATTACCACTCTCTGTCTTCTCCCCCTCAACCACCCCTTTATACATAGCAGCAATTTGCCTCCAATGTCACACTGCCCCAATTCGTGTAGCAGTCTTCCATGTGCAACAGTATCAAAAGCCTTTCTAAGATCCAAGTATATAATATCAAAGCTATTCCCTGCATCCAGTTCTTTTGTGACTGCATCATAGTATCCAATCAAATTGGTCAGGCAAGACGTCCCCTTAACAAAACCATGCTGTGTCCGAGCTATAACTGAAGTCTTGTCTAAATGATCCTGCAGTGCTTCTTTAACCAGTGCCTCCATTATTTTTCCTGGAACAGAAGTTAAGCTCACAGGTCTATAATTACTTGTGTTAGCCTTTGATCCTCCTTTGTGAATTGGGGTCACATTTGCAGATTTCCAGTCTATGGGTACCTCCCCTGAGTCCAAGGAAGCTCCCATAATTATGGCTAAGGGTTTGCTTACTTCCTTTGCTGCCTCCTTTAATATAACTGGATAGATCCCACCCACCCCGGATGCCTTTCTTGTGTTTATCTTCAACAGTTTCTCCTCCACTTTACTCCCAGTTATTTCAAGGTTCTGTAGCTAACTGCTAGAGTTGAATACACCTCTGGCATTCCCCTGGCTGAATAACTCCTCATGTGTGAATGTCGATGCAAAATATTTATTTAGTTTGTTAGCTACCTGAGCAGGATCATCAACAGTTGACCCATCAATATCAAGTGGACCAATCTGATTCATCCCCTTCCTTCTAGAGTTTACATAAGTAAAGAACTCTTTGCTGTTTTTCTTTGCATCCCTTGCCAAGGATTTCTCGTAATCTGCCTTCGCCTGCCTAACCTCCTTTGTAACTTGGTTGCATATCAACTTGTATCTATCATAGGCTTCTGTGTCATGTGTTAAATTGTAAGTATCCCATGCATTTTTCTTCTCTGCCACATGCCTCATTAGTTCATCTGACATCCATTTTGGCCTAAACCTTGAACAATATTTCTTAGTTGGTATGTAAAGCCTAGTAGCTTCCAGATAAGTTCTTTGAATGCTTCCCATTTTGAATTTGCTGTTGGTAACATCATCAGTTGGTCCCACTGTATAGAATTTAAATACTGTCTCAGTCCATCGTAGTCGCCTTTACCGAAGCAATAACCCTTCCCTTTACCCCTAATGGTGGTTACCTCTTTGAGTAAATCCCACTTCAGCACACTGTGATCACTGCCACCTAGTGGTTCATTTATCTGCAGATTCTTAATGCATGAAGAATCACTGCTGATAATCAAATCAAGAGTATTACTCCCTCTAGTTGCCTCCTGAACATGCTGATGTAGAAAACAATCATCCAATAAATCCACAAAAGCCCTGCTAGTGTGTGAGTGACCAGCCCCCAAATTCCAGTCAATATCTGGGAATTAAAATCTCCCATTATAAGACTCTCTGATTTACTGGCCCACTCTATTTCCCTGTACAGTTTCTTATTATACTCATCAGAGTCATTAGGCCTATAGCACACTCCTACTCTCAATTTTGATCTCCCAATGCTTATGTCACACCAAACTGACTCAACACTGCACTGTCCAGCGATGTCGACTGGCTTCACTTCCTTGGTTTTTATGTGTTTCTTAACTAATAGCATAACCCCTCCCCCTTTTCCTATCCTGTCTATCCTTTCTGTAGACGTTGTACTCCCCAAGTTCCAGTTCTGCATCCCTTATATCTGTGTGACACCACGTCTCTGATATCCCAACAATAACTGCCTTTGATGTTTTGAGCAATACCTCAAATTCATCAAATTTATTTACTAAACTCCTAGCATTGGTGTACACGCAAGTATACCTGTACCTGTTTCTATTCTTAGCTACCCTAACACAACCCATATGTTTACTTGTACCGCAACGGCTCCCAGCAGTCTCTGAAATATCATGCATCTTGTTTTTCAGCCTTCTGCTCATTCTAATAGAAGCAGTGCAAGAATCTCTTTCACCTCTGCCAGTGGCTACTGTCAATCTATTGGTCTTTGTCTCCCCCCAAGCTAGCAGTTTTCCGACCCACCTAACAGTGCCTCGATAGCATCAGCAAACATTCTTGCACCCTTTCTATTTAAGTGTATCCCATCCCTGTAGAAGCAATCTCTCCTGTTAACAAGTACAGTCCAGGCTGAAAAAAATTCTACCCCTTGAGCCTTGCACAATCTTTCCAGGGCCGAATTGATCAACACGGCTCTCATCATATACTCCCTCCTATCGTGTCTGGGCAGAATTGCAGACACTTTCAAATTCAACCCTAATTCTCGGCTTTTGTTCAACAGTGACCTGTACTTGTTAAGTAATTCTGCCGGTCTCCTACTCTTAATATCATTAGTGCCAACGTGTACAACTATATCACCTTTTGTGCCCTTAAAAGATGATATTCGCTCTACAACGTCATCAACCTTTGCCCCTGGCAGACATACCCTGGTCCTGTTCCACCTATCCTTTTTACAAAGCATGTTCCCTGTTTCCCTGACAATAGAGTCACCAACAACTACTAGTTCCTTCGGGACCAGCGCATTCTGCCTTGGGGGTTGCCTCTGTGTCACGTGATGCCCAAGTGCAAGCTCTGGCGTTGATGTGGGCAGCTGAGAGCTTGATGGGCCCCTCAATTTAGTTTCTTCGAGGGCATCCACCCTGTCCTTCAAGCTCTCATATAGGCTCACAAGAACGCTGAGTTGTTGCCTGATATCGATACACTCCTTGCATCGCGCACACACAAAGACATCCCTCATGGCAGTATCCTGTCCCATACCCGATTGCTCTGCAAACATCAAGCAAACAGTGCATTTTATAAAGCTGTGAGTCATAGGACAACTGCCCCCCTCAGTTCTGCTCTGAGCCACAGCACTTCCATTAGCTTGAGCCTTTTGCTTTGCTGCTCTGATCTGAGTCATGATTCTATTAATTTATTAATTAATTATAATTAATTATGTTATGTTATTAATTATGTTAAATATAATTAATTATGTTACGTTTGTAATCTAAGTCGTTATATGTATTTATTTAAAAGTACAATTTAACTGCTAACGAATTTCAACTAACGCTATCTAGTACAGTATATAACTATCGTATCACAAAGGCGGGAAAGTTACGAACGGTAAGTCTACGGACACTTAAGTATTAATTAACCTTCAAATCTCGCTGTCTCAATTCAGAATAAACTAACGATCCTTACTAGGTCTATAAGCTACTTACAGAAATAACTCGATGTAAAAAATATTCAATCAAGCGGCTAAATATGGCTAAAGAACTTCTCGTTCAGCGGAGTTGCAAACACGTGGATACCCTTACCGATACTTTTATGCAATTACAAGGCCGAGTAAAGAATAAATACACCAAATTAATCAGAAAATCACAAAATAATGTTATACTACTAAATTTAAATCAAAAGTTTTAGAAAAACAATAATTTCAAATCAATAAATAAGAAAAATCCACTTAGCGGCTTTGAACACGACCGTCTCCTAGTCAAATTGTTAAAAAAAAAAGTCATTTTAGTGTCTGCCACGGAATGGCAGACACTAAAATGACTTCTATCAAGACCACATGGAAAAAATGGATTCCAATGCATGGCTCACAAGCGGGAAGCTCTTCCCTGAGACTGAAGGATTCATGCTCGCCATCTAATACCAGGAAATGAACACCAGGAATTATAGAAAATGCATCGCCAAGGAGCCCAGAGTGTTCGACGACACATGTAAATGATGCCACCTGGCCTCATAAATGATCCAGCACATTACCATGGGATGCAAGGTGATCACACAGACTGAGTAAACTCATAGACATGACCAGGTAGCCAGGATAATACATCAGAAGCTAGCAAAGAAATACCAGTTGATCGAAGAAAGTGGACCGGACTACAAGTACGAACCCCAGGCAGTACTAGAAACCCCAATCCACAAACTGTACTGAGACCGTGTCATAATAGCTAAAAAGACAATCCCACAAACTAGACCAGACATAACCCTTGTAGACAGAAGGAAATGGCTACTTATCTGATTGACATAGCAGTACCCAACACTGGCAACCTGCAGAAAAACCCATGGGGAAAAAAATCAGGAAGTACACGAACCTAAGACAAGAGATCAAAGAGATGTGGTATATGCAACAAGTTATGACCATTCCGATTATTGTGTCAACCACAGGTATGGTGCCAAAGAACCTACATAACAGCCTAGAAGCAATAGGTCTCCCAGCGAACACTTACATGGAACTCCAGAATGTCGCAATCCTGAATACCTGTAGGACAGTCAGAGAGTTCCTCAACCAACAGTAACACCAGACATAACAACAACCACCCTGTGTACTTGGTAGCAATACTCATCACGAGGTGGAACCCCCAATCAGGGAGAAATAATATCAGAGCAGTAATAATAATAATAATAATAAGTTTACCGTAATAAAAGTGCGAACCCCAGGCAGTACTAGAGACCCCAACCCACAAGCTGTACTGGGACCACACCATAATAATGGATAAGACAATCCCGCATAACAGACTGGACATAACCCTTGTGTACAAGAAGGAAAAGGCTACCTATCTGACTGACATAGCGCCCAACACTGGCAACCTGCAGAAAACCCATGGGGAAAAAATCAGGAAGTACACAAAACTAAGACAGGAGATCAAAGGGATGTGCATATGCAACAAGTAACATCCATCCCGATCATCATGTCAACCACTGGTATGGTGCCAAAGACCGTACATAACAGCCTAGCAGCAGTAGGTCTCCCAGCGAACACTTACAAGGAACACCTGTAGAAAAGTCATAGAGTTCCTCGACCAACAGTAACACCAGACATAACAACAACCATCCTGTGTACTTGGTAGCAATACCCGTCGCAAGGTGGAACCCCCAATCAGGGAGAAATAATATAAGAGCAATAATAATAAAGATTAAAATTAAATCAATGCCTTCAATGCATACAGTCTCTGAGAATGTCAACCAATTCAGCTTCAAATATATATAATATAGCTAGCTACTAACTTGAAACATGTGCGCACACACACACATGCGCGCGCGCGCACACACACACACACACACACACACACACACACACACACACACACACACACACACACACACACACACACACACACACACACACACACACACAAGCAGGTTTCTCTAATTTTAGTTGTTTCTGTTAGATTTTTGTAAATCTGTGCTTATCACATTTATATTACCAAAGTAGTACAGTAGACTTTCTGAATAAGGGCACCTTCGGGGATTCAAGGTGATGTTATTTTGCTTTTTCTGTTATCTAGAAAGTTTTATTTTTAATATATTTAATGCAGAAATAATGAGGCTAAATAAGAAATAGATAGATTAAGAATGCAATTTTATTAACTGCACATAAAAAACATAAACCTGTTGAAGATCCAATGTTACCTTTTGTCATTAGTACACTCATGCTTATGCCCCGTTCCGTTTTCTTTATTATATTATTTAGTATGTGCAGTAGCACAGTGGTATCATCACTGCCCTCCCAACACTGGGTGGAAAAGGCCCGGGCTCGAATCCTGCCGATGAGAGGAAGAACTTTTATTGACTTTTTTCACTCTGTGGCTGAGTTAGTCAGTCTCAGCCATAGATAGCAAGGTTTCCCCTTCCAGAAACTGGGGTATTTTTTCCAGCAAATCAGGCAAATCGACCAGAGAACACATGCAATTTACAGACACAATAGACATGGTTATATGAATTAACTTTTCAGGTGACCCTAATTATTATTATTAGCCTTATGGTGCAAGGAAGCCTGAGGCTTATGCTGCACCAGACAAATAAAAAAAATATTCTGAATTACGCTGAGAGAGAGAGAGAGAGAGAGAGAATCACCAAGAAAGAGAAGAATGATGATATCCAGCTCAGGAACCTGGGTGTGCCAAGCCCATAATCACTAATCACAGATGTGAACCCCTGGGGTTTTTGTAATAGTTTGGATTATATCAAGTTTGTCACTAAGCTTTAATGCTTAGTGAAGCTGGCAAGCTTGCCAGTTTCTTTCCAGTTTCCAATTCACAAAGGAGTATCAAAAGGCGACACAAGTAATTATAGACCTGTTAGTGTAACTTCTGTTCCAGGGAAATTAATGGAGGCACTGGTTAAAGAAGCAGTGCAGGATCATCTTGACAAGACTTCAGTTATAGCTCAGACACAGCATGGTTTTCTTAAGGGGAAGTATTGTCTGACCAATTTGATTGGATACTACAATGTGGTCACAAAGGAACTGGGTGCAGGAAATCACTTTGATATCATATATTTGGATCTTAGTAAGGATTTTGATACTGTTGCATGTGGTAGACTGCTGCACAAATTGGAGCAGTGTGGCATTGGAAGAAAATTGCTGCTATGGATAAAGGGATGGTTGAGTGGGAGACAGAGAGTGGTAATCAATGGACATTGCTCTTCGTGGACTAATGTTATTAGTGGAGTCCCTCAGGGTTCGGTGTTGGTCTATTGTTGTTTTCTGTATTTATAAATGAGATTGATGATGGCATATCAGGCTTACTGTCCAAGTTTGCAGATGATATGAAGGTTGGCAGGGTTGTTAAGGACACTAATGACAGTATGCTGCTGCAATAGGATCTAGAAAAGTTGAGCAGATGGGCTGAGAGGTGGCAAATGAAGTTTAACATTGACAAATGTAAAGTACTACATATGGGAAGCAGTAACCCCAGAGTGCCTGGCAACCCAAAAGTTGCGGGTTCGAATCCCGCCTCGGGCTTTTGGATCAGAGTAAAATGCAAAAACTTTGGGAGGGGCATTATGGCCACAGAAGCCGATGCACCAACAACTAAAAAAAAAAAAAAAAAAAAAAAAAAAAGAGTGGTACTACATTGACAGTGGTAGAGAATGAAAAGGACCTGGGGGTAATTGTGCAGGCGGATATGAAGTTTTCTGAGCAGTGCAGACGGTCTGCAAGAGTAGCTCATGGTGTCTTGTCAATGATATACAGGAATTTTTCTAGCAAGGATAAGGAGGTGATTATCCCCTTGTATAAGGCAATGGTCAGGCCACACCTTGAGTACTGTATACAGGTCTGGAGACCTCATTTTAAGAAGAATGTAGAGCTGTTGGAACGAGTACAGAGAAGGGCAGCTAGATTAGTGAATGGAACGAAGGGTTGCTGTTACGAAGAAAGGCTTAAGGTTTGCAGATTACAGTGTACAGAGACTAGGCACCTGCGAGGTGATCTTATTGAGGTGCATAAAGCCTGGAATAGTTTGAGCATGCTCAATGCTGATGGGATTCTTCTTCTTGCTCAGAATAATCACCTGAGAGGGCATAAATTCAAATTGAGGAAAGACAGTTGTGGGATAGATGTGCGGAAGTTTGGCTGTAGCCAGCGGGTAGTTGATTGATTGGTGGAACAGACTTCCATCTTTTGTTGTGGAAGTTGATAGCCTAAATAAATTTAAGGGTGAGCTGGACAGGAATGAACGGAGGGGTGAAATGGGAGCGTTTTTTTTTTGGCTGTTGCTGCATAAGCTTGCTTTCTTGCATAGTATGCCTCTACTAATCCTAAAGTAACGCTTGACCAGTAGAGAAGACCATTATTACGTATTCTCAGAGGATATCACCACGACCATTTCAAGGCTGTTTGGCCCCTCATTGGTGGGTGCAGGGGCATATTCAGGGGTGGGAAGAGGGGGATATGTCCCCCTTAACCAAATATTTGAAATAAAAAAAAAAGAATGCAGGCGGTGTTCTAAAAAAAACTCCCAAAATCCTGGTCGCCGTGTCTCACCCTACGATGATACCTGGATACGTAGGTGGGTTTACCCTGGTGTTGCAATAAGTGACAATCCAGTTATGAAGTTTAACTTCACAATATGAGAGATGCCAGATGGTGTACAACAGTATAGACTGAAAACATTTAGAGCTATAGCCTCAACTTACTGAAAGTTCACTAAACTTAACAGGTCAGTGCATTAGCATCATGTTTGTACATAGTGATTACCGAAAATAGTAAAATGCCATTTTTGTGAAAAGCTTCATAATGAGTTGCCTGATATTGCTCTACCTCGAATAAGTAAAACTTCACCAGTAGAGAAGACTGTTGTTACTTATTCTACTGAGAATAGTTCAATAGAAGAGAATATTCTGCACACATGTTGGAGCTTTGTAGAAAGAATGTGATGATTTCTTTTTTACCAAATTGTGATGACAGATGAATGCTGAGTACATCATTCATCTTTACCACCTCCAAAAAGGCAAAGTTCAGTTGTGTTCAAATAAGGTCATGTCAATTTATTGGAACTCTAATGCTATTATTGTTATTAGCATTAACATTAGTAGAGGCATATGATGCAAGAAAGCAAGCTTATTAAGCATCAGCCAAAAAAAAAAAAAAAAAAAAAAAACAACGCACCACCCCCATTTCACCCCTCCGTTCGTTCGAAATATCTGTCCAGCTGAGCCTTAAATTTGTTTAGGCTATCAACTTCAACAACAAGTGATGGAAGTCTGTTCCACCAACCAACTACCCGCTGGCTAAAGGCGAATTTCCGCACATCTATCCGACATCTGTCTTTCCTCAATTTGAATTTATGACCTCTCAGGTGATTATTCTGAGCAAGAGGAAGAATCCAATGGCATTGAGCATGCTCAAACCATTCAAGGCCTTATACACCTCTATCAGATCACCTCGCCGGTGCCTAGTCTCCAGACTCTGTAATTTGCAAAACTTAAGCCTTTCTTCATAAGAGCAACCCTTTGTTCCATTCACTAATCTTGTTGCCCTTCTCTGTACTCGTTCCAGCAGCTCTACATCCTTCTTGAAATGAGGCCTCCAGACCTGTATACAGTACTCAAAGTGTGGCCTGACCACTGCCTTATACAAGGAAATAATCACCTCCTTATGTCTGCTAGAAACATTCCTGTATATCATTGACAAGACACCATGAGCTACTCGTGCAGCTCGTCTGCAATGCTCAGAGAACTTCATATCTGCCTGCATAAATACCCCCAGGTCCTTTTCATTCTCTACCACTGTCAGTGTAGTACCGCAGAGTTGATACTTTGCTGTGGGGTTACTGTTTCCCATATGCAGTACTTTACATTTGTCAATGTTAAACTTCATTTGCCACCTCTCAGCCCATCTGCGCAACCTTTCCAGATCCTTTTGCAGCAGCATAGCATCAGTAGTGTCCTTAACAACCCTGCCAACCTTTGTATCGTCTGCAAACTGGGACATTGAGCTTGATATACCATCATCAATATCATTTATAAATACAGAAAACAACAACGGACCCAACACCGAACCCTGAGGAACTGCACTAATAACATTAGTCCACGTTGAGCAGTGTCCATTGATTACCACTCTGTCTTCTGCCACTCAACCATCCCTTTTTCCATAGCAGTAATTTGCCTCCAATGCCACACTGCTCCAATTTGTGCAGCAGTCTTCCATGTGCAACAGTATCAAAAGCCTTTCTAAGATACAAATATATAATATCAAAGTTATTCCCTGCATCCAGTTCTTTTGTGACTAGATCATAGTATCCAATCAAATTGGTCAGGCAAGACCTGCCCTTAACAAAACTATGCTGTGTCTGAGCTATAACTGAATTCTTGTCTAGATGATCCTGCAGTGCTTCTTTAACCAGTGCCTCCATTAATTTTCCTGGAACAGAAGTTAAACTCACAGGTCTATAATTACTTGTATCAGCCTTTGATCCTCCTTTGTGAATTGGGGTTACATTTTCACATCTCCAGTCTATGGGTACCTCCCCTGAGTCCAAAGAAGCTCTCATAATTATGGCTAGGGGTCTGCTTACTTCCTTTGCTGCCTCTTATAATATAACTGGATAGATCCCATCCACCCCGGGTGCCTTTTTTATGTTTATCCTCAACAATTTCTCCTCCACTTTCCTCTCAGTTATTACAAAATAATCTAGCTCACTGCCAATGTTTACTTCACCTACGACATTCCCCTTCCTGAATAACTCCTCATGTGTGAATGTAGATGCAAAATACTCGTTTAGATTGTTAGCCACCTGAGCAGGATCCTCAACTGTTGAACCATCAATATCCAGTTTACCAATCTGATTCATCCCTTTCCTTCTTGAGTTTAAATAGGTAAAAAAACTTTTTTCTGTTTTTCTTTGCATCCTATGCCAAGGATTTCTCATAATCTGCCTTTGCCTGCCTAATTTCCTTTGTGACTTGGTTACAGACCAGCTTATATCTATCATAGGCTTCCATGTCACCCATTAATTTGTATGTATCCCATGCATTTTTCTTCTCTGCCATATGTCTCATTAGTTCATCTGACAACTATTTAGGCCTGAACCCTGAACAATATTTCTTGGTTGGTATGTAAAGCCTGGTAGCTTCCAAGATAAGTTCCTTGAATGCTTCCCATTTTGAATTTGCTGTTGGTAACATCATCAGTTGGTCCCACTGTACAGAATTTAAGTGCTGTCTCAGACCATCATAGTCGCCTTTACGAAAGCAAAAACCCTTCCCTTTACCTCTGATGGTAGTTACCTCCTTGAGTAAATCCCACTTCAGCACACTGTGATCACTGCCACCTAGTGGTTCCTTTATCTGCAGATTCTTAATGCATGAAGAATCACTAATGAAAATCAGATCAAGAGTATTGTTCCCTCTAGTTGCCTCCTGAAGTGCTGGTGTAGAAAACTGAACATGCTGGTGTAGAAAACAATCATTCAATAAATCCACGAAAGCCTTGCTAGTGTGCAAGTGACCAACCCACAAATTCCAGTCAATATCTGGGAAATTAAAATCCCCCATTATAAGACTCTCTGATTTACTGGCCCACTCTATTTCCTTGTATAGAGTCTTATTATACTCATCAGAGTATAATAAGACTCTATATTCTATACTCTCAATAAGACTCTATACTCTCAATTTTGATTTCCGTATGCTTATGTCACACCAAACTAACTCGACACTGCCCTGTCCATCGATGTCGACTGGCTTCACTTCCTTGGATTTTATGTGTTTCTTAACTAATAGCATAACCCCTCCTCCCCTCCTGTCCTGTCTATCTTTTCTATACACATTGTATTCCTCAAATTCCAGTTCTGCATTCCTTATTTCTGTGTGACACCACACAGATATAAGGAATGCAGAACTGTGTGACACCACGTCTCTGATATCCCAACAATATCTGCCTTTGATATTTTGAGTAATACCTCAAATTCATCAAATTTATTTACCAAACTCCTAGCATTGGTGTACATGCAAGTATACATGCACCTGTTCTTATTCTTAGCTGCCCTAACACAACCCATGTGTTTACTTGTTCCACGATGACTCCCAGCAGTCTCTGAAATATCCCGCATCTTGTTTTCCAGGCTGCTGTTCATTTCAATAGAAGGAGTGCAAGAATCACTTCCACCTCTGCCAGTGGCTACTGTTAATCTATTAGTCCTTGTATTCCCCCCCCAACTAGCAGTTTTCCGACCCACCTAACACCGCCTCGACAGCATCAGCAAATATTCTTGCACCCTTTCTATTTAAGTGTATCCCATCCCTGTAGAAGCAATCTCTCTCTCTCTCCTGTTAACAAATACAGACTATTATAGATTATAGATTACTTCCCAAAAGGCAATAGCATCACTAGGGAGTATGTCAGAAACCTCTTGTGAAATGAGAGGCTATCAAATTGAAGAGACATGGGAAGATATCCAAAAGTGCCTGCCTCCTAGCTGATAGTGCTTTTGCCCACAGGGCTACTCTTACAGTGAACTTTTCAATCAAGTGTGGCTTTGAAAATCTGCAGCACCTACCTTATTCCCCTGACCTGTCACCTTCAGACATCTTCCATTTCCCCAAAATGAAGAAACTATTATGGGGCTGTAGATTTTAGACTGATGAGTAGTTAATGAAGTGAAACCTGGTTTCCTTCTCAAAGCGAGGAGTTGTAACGTGGAGAAAAATAAAATTGTCAGCCAAGTTTAAAATCCCTAACTCAATTATTTATTTACAGGTGAGGGTACTGATTGCTCCTTATAAGTATATCAGATCGAAGAGATCTCTATTGGAGGATTCACCTGTTGTACTAGATCATAATTGTTTATATCGTTTATGGTTCAACAGTTGAGGATCCTGCTCAGGTGGCTAACAATCTAAACGGGTATTTTGCATCTACATTCACGCATGAGGAGTTATTCAGGAAGGAGAATGATGTAGGTAAAGTAAACATTGGCAGTGAGCTGGATGATTTTGTAATAACTGAGAGGAAAGTGGAGGAGAGATTGTTGAGGATAAACATAAAAAAGGCACCTGGGGTGGATGGGATCTATCCAGTTATATTAAAGGAGGCAGCAAAGGAAGTATGCAAACCCCTAGCCATAATTATGAGAGCTTCTTTGGACTCAGGGGAGGTACCCATAGACTGGAGATGTGCAAATGTAACCCCAATTCACAAAGGAGGATCAAAGGCTGACACAAGTAATTATAGACCTGTTAGTTTAACTTCTGTTCCAGGTAAATTAATGGAGGCACTGGTTAAAGAAGCACTGCAGGATCATCTAGACAAGAATTCAGTTATAGCTCAGACGCAGCATGGTTTTGTTAAGGGCAGGTCTTGCCTGACCAATTTGATTGGATACTATGATGTAGTCACAAAAGAACTGGATGCAGGGAATAACTTTGATATTATATATTTGGATCTTAGAAAGGCTTTTGATACTGTTGCACATGGAAGACTGCTGCACAAATTGGAGCAGTGTGGCATTGGAGGCAAATTACTGCTATGGAAAAAGGGATGGTTGAGTGGCAGAAGACAGAGTGGTAATCAATGGACACTGCTCAACGTGGACTAATGTTATTAGTGCAGTTCCTCAGGGTTCGGTGTTGGGTCCGTTGTTGTTTTCTGTATTTATAAATGATATTGATGATGGGATATCAAGTTTAATGTCCAAGTTTGCAGATGATACAAAGGTTGGCAGGGTCGTTAAGGACAATACTGACGCTATGCTGCTGCAACAGGATCTGGAAAGGTTGAACAGATGGGCTGAGAGGTGGCAAATGAGGTTTAACATCGACAAATGTAAAGTTCTGCATATGGGAAACAGTAACCCCAGAGCAACGTATCAACTCTGCGGTACTACACTGACAGTGGTGGAGAATGAAAAGGACCTGGGGGTAATTGTGCAGGCAGATATGAAGTTCTCTGAGCAGTGCAGACGAGCTGCAAGAGTAGCTCATGGTGTCTTGTCAATGATATACAGGAATTTTTCTAGCAGGGATAAGGAGGTGATTATTCCCTTGTATAAGGCAATGGTAAGGCCACATCTTGAGTACTGTATACAGGTCTGGAGGCCTCATTTCAAGAAGGATGTAGAGCTGCTGGAACGGGTACAGAGAAGGGCAACAAGATTAGTAAATGGAACAAAGGGTTGCTCTTACGAAGAAAGGCTTAAGTTTTGCAAATTACAGAGTCTGGAGACTAGGCACCGGCGAGGTGATCTGATAGAGGTGTATAAGGCTTTGAATGGTTTGAGCATGCTCAATGCCAATGGGATTCTTCATCTTTCTCAGAATAATCACCTCAGAGGGCATAAATTCAAATTGAGGAAGGACGGATGTCGGATAGATGTGCGGAAATTTGCCTTTGGCCAGCGGGTGGTTGGTTGGTGGAACCGACTTCCATCACTTGTTGTTGAAGTTGATAGCCTAAACAAATTTAAAGCTCAACTGGACAGGTATTTCGAACGAACGGAGGGGTGAAATGGGAGTGGTTTTTTTTTTTTTTTTTTTTGGCTGATGCTGAATAAGCTTGCTTTCTTGCATCATATGCCTCTGCTAATGCTAATGCTAATGCTAATATTATAATGCATTGGTGTTAAAATCATGATTTTTTGAAAGTTGACCTATTTTTGTGATCTGTCTCCCAATACTATAAATGATAACTGTAGATTTAGATGTACATTTCACTTGATCTAAATAATTGCCCAGTCCACTTTAGTAGGTAAGTATGACAAAAATGAAGAGGATCAAGATTTAGTTTTTATAGATGTGATTTTGATATATACACCTTTCTAAGGGTGCAGTAGCTGAGAGAGAATTCTGCTTTTCAGAAGATGGATAAAATCATTCAAATCATGTTATAAGTACTTAAAATAATAATATTCATTATAGTCTGATTTTTTATTAAGCTTTAGCTATTTCGAAGTAATATTTTGGAATTATAATCTTTGAATGTATTCTTTATGTAAGTGCTATAGCTGAGAGAAGGAGGGATGCAAAGCTTTAGGATTTGAGCAATAATTTGTCTTTAAGTGCATTGATTACTGTTCCTGTTGGCAATTTCTCTTTATTAGTTGTTATATATTGATATTTGTGATTATATGAGACACAAAATAATTATAATTTGGGTATTTTATTTTTAATATTCTCACATATAGTACCAAAAGCATCATTTAATCTGTAATACAGTACTTTCCTATAATTACCAGATCAAATCTAGGAATGAAATTTTTTTTAGCTTTAACTGATTTTACCACGTTTGCATTACAGGGATTTTACTGTATTGTTGTATTAAATTTGCTAACTTGGTATGTTGACTAAAATTTTTTAATATATAGTAAGTAGTTATTGTGTACCTGGTTTTTCTTTTTAATGTGGTCATCAGTTGTTAATTCTTTAACTTGGAAAGGATATGGTACATGGAAGAACTCAGTATAATTAGATTAAAAAAAATAATAATAATTAGGTCCTCCATAGTGGCAACCAGGATGTCTGGTAAATCACTGGCAGAGGAGTTTGAAGAAATAAGGCTGCCACAATTGCTTTGTTAGCAGCAGAGTTAAGAGGTTGGAGCAGAGTTATTGCTTTGTTGGAGCAGAGTTATTGCTTTGTTGGAGCAGAGTCAATGCAACTTAGCAATAATTTGCAGATGTGATAGTGAACCTGTAAGGAGAAGATGGGGGTGGGATTTCTCCCCTCTTGCACTGAGAGTAAAACGAGAGTCATATCTAGGTGTAAAACACAAGGGAACTTAAAAATTATGTGCATCCACCCATTATGTTAGTTGAGAAATTAGTTGATAATCTAAGAATTGGTGAATTACATTTTTCCCTTGAGGTATTACTTTTTAACTGTTTTATTAAAACAGTATTTATTTTTAATTCGAGGTTTTGATAAATTGAATAGTTCAGTAACAAGTCTAGCATTTTGGGATTTGGCTATTATGAATTAATCATTATCAGCCTTATTTAATTCGTCTTAAAAATGAGAATTAAAGCTTTAGTTTAGTCATCATAGTCTGAAGTTGATCTCAAAGAAACTTGTTTGCTCCAATTCTTCATGAATATCAACCAATAATGTCAAACTGTAGTGTTCAACTGATACGATAAGAATTAGAAAATGAGAATTGTTTTATAGTGGTGGAGATAACTTGTTCAACTGCACTGATTGAGTTTCACAACTCGTTTTCTAATCATGATACTTTTTTAATTCATAGCCTTTGATGGATTGAGATTATAACTGGGGCTTTTTTATCTTGATTTAGCAGTGACAGTTGAGTAAAGTGTTTCATTTGACTGCAGGATTTTCATATAATAGAACGGTGTAATCTGCGTGTCGGGCAGATGACACAGAATTCTCAAAGTCACTACAAAAATGAATTATTTTAATTAAATAATGAATCAAAAATGAATCTTAATTTAATTAAAATGCAGATATCAAAAAACAGCTACAATGAGGGTGTTTGGCAGATAGGTGTGCTTCTAGAATATTCCAACTACTTAATATTTTGGAGGTGGAAAAGGAATCGTAGTATACAGACTGTTTCTTGCAGTGTGTGCAGGTGCTGGAAGTGTTTGTTTTTCTCATGCCCACAACTGATATTTTAGGCAGTTCCATATTACTTACACTGTACCAGTTCTGAAAATGTAGAACTTATATGTTCCATCAAGATAATGCTATGGGATGAATTACCCATCGGTGGGTGGAAACCCACCCACCGATGAGTGGAAACTTAACTTAAAAAAAAAAAAAAAAAAAAAAGGACAATTGCAGAATTGTTATGGTCCGCTCAACCTTTATCTTAATCTGATGGAATGCCCTTTGATGAGTTGTAATGCAGATCATGGTTAACACAGTCCTCTTTGGATGGTAATCTGACAACTGTTTAGAAGGAGGAAAAGAACAAATATCTATCAAGAACTGCTCTAAATTGATTTGGAAGGCATTCTTAGAGAGGAAGAATGTAGCAGTGAATGTTCTTCCATGATGTGTTTAACCAAAGAATGTTCCATGATGTGTTTAATCTGCTGACCTTTTGAACTATTGTGACTGATTATACCATTCACTTTCTTAATTAATTTTGCAAATATTGTATTTTACTTCAAGTTAACAAGGCTCAGTGTTATGCAGTAGGCTGAAGGACCATGATAAATTAGAGCATTTCACAATAGAAATAGATATTACTGAAATTTCTTTTATCCACCAAACTCGTGCTAGTATATATCAATTTTTAATTATGTATCTAATAAGATAATTTACACATTTTATTTTGACTTGGAAAGAATAAGTATGCATTTTTTCCTAACTGTAGTTTGGAATAAATGCATACTTATTCTGTTTTCTTATACATAGAATATGCTATTAAAATATGCTCATATTATTAAAAAATTTAGTACACAGACTTACGCATTGTATACCACTAGATCCGGCTGCCATATAGTGCGTTCCTTAACGGGAAAACTTTGTAGTCCTTCGTATTCTGAAATGTTCCAGGATAAACGTTTATCATACCACCACTGAAAATAGAAATAAGGGTTAATTTGAAGATGTCACAGTTACAATACTTTTGCCAATGAAGTACACTGGGCAAAAGGTAAGGTATAAATCTGTCTGTGCTTCCCCCCCCCCCCAAGTTTATCCCATATGAGATGCTGTGGGCCGAGAAGATAAATTTTAAGTTATGAACCATTCCTTTCCTCACTCTGAAGGAAATTGTTCACCGATTACACCATATGTGGTAGAGCATTACTGCTGGTTAAAAGGAACTGTATGCCTCTTGGTGACTCTATTGTCAGGGAAACGGGGAACATGCTTTGTAAAATGGATAAGTGGAACAGGACCAGGGTATGTCTGCCAGGGGCAAAGGTTGATGACGTTGTAGAGCGGATATCACCTTTTAAGGGCACAAAAGGTGATATAGTTGTACATGTTGGCACTAATGATATTAAGAGTAGGAGACTGGCGGAATTACTTAACAAGTACAGGTCACTGTTGAAAAAAAGCCGTGAATTAGGGTTGAATTTGAAAGTGTCTGCAATTCTGCCCAGACACAATAAGAGGAAGTATATGATGAGAGCCTTGTCGATCAATTCGGCCCTGGAAAGACTGTGCAAGGCTCAAGGGGTAGAATTTTTTTCAGCCTGGTCTGTACTCTATTGCATTAAGGGCTTATGCCTCAAGCTGCAAAAGAGTTAGACTATGTATATTTTAGTGCACTTGCATCATTTATACACAGCCAATTATAGATTAGCAAATTTGCAATAGCGGCATCGTTTAAGTTACATCTCATAGTGTGAATACCTTCACAACGAGTTGCCATGACATTGCACTACTTAGAATAAGTAACGCTTCACCCGAAGGAGAAGACTGTTGTTATTTATCCTCAATGGATACCACCACCACCCAGATGGCACCGTTTCAGGGCTATTTGGCCCTTCTTCTGTGGGTGGGTAGGTACCCAAATGATGTACCTACTTAATATCATCACTTGGGTACCTACCCACCCACCCACCCACCAAAGAAGGGCCAAATAGCCCTGAAACGATGCCGTCTGGGTGGTGGTATCCACTCAGAATAAATAACAACAGTCTTCTCCTTCGGGTGAAGCGGTACTTATTCGAAGTAGTGCAATGTCATGGCAACTCGTCGTGAAGGTATTCACAATATGAGATGTAACTTAAACGATGCCGCTATTGCAAATTTGCTAATCTATAATTGGCTGTGTTATAAATGATGCAAGTGCACTAAAATATACCTGGTCTGTACTAGTTAACAGGAGAGACTGCTTCTACAGGGATGGGATACACTTAAATAGAAAGGGTGCAAGAATATTTGCTGTTGCTATCGAGGCAGTGTTAGGCGGGTTGGAAAACTGCTAGCTTGGGGGGGATACAAGGATTAATAGATCAACAGTAGCTACTGGCAGAGGTGAAAGTGATTCTTGCACTGCTTCTATTGGAATGAGCAGCAGCCTGGAAAACAAGATGCAGGATATTTCAGAGACTGCTGGGTGCATTGCGTTTACAAGTAAACACATGGGTTGTGTTAGGGTAGCTAAGAATAGTAACATGTGCATGTATACTTGCGTGTACACCAATGCTAGGAGTTTGGTAAATAAATTTGATGAATTTGAGGTATTGCTCAAAACATCAAAGGCAGATATTATTGGGATATCACAGATGTGGTGTCACACAGATATAAGGAATGCAGAACTGGAATTTGGGGAGTACAACGTGTACAGCAACTACTGCAACAGGATCTAGATAATTTGGGCAGATGGGCTAAGAAGTGGCAACTGAAGTTTAACCTTGACAAATGCAAAGTACTGCATATGGGTAGAAGTAACCTCAGAGAAACTTACCAACTGTGTGTACTACACTTAAGGTGGTAGAAAATGAAAAAGACCTGGGAGTAATTGTGCAGTCAGATATGAAGTTTTCTCAGCAATGCAGACAGGCTGCCAGGGCAGGTCATGAGGTTTTGTTAATGATATATAGGAATTTTGCTAGCAGGGAAAAGGAAGTGATTGTCCCTTTGTATAAGGCCATAGTCAGGCCTTGAGTACTGCGTACAGGTCTGGAGGCCTAATTTTAGAAAAGATGTAGATTTACTTGAGTGTGTACAGAGAAGGGCAACAAGATTGGTGAGGGGAATGAAGGGATCCTCTTACTAAGAGAGGCTTAAGTTCTGCAAATTGCAGTGGCTGGAGACTAGGCACCTGCGCGGTGATCTGATTGAGGTGTATATGGCCTTGAATGGGTTGAGCACGCTGAATTCTGATGGGATCCTTCCACTTGTTCAGATTACGAACCTAAGGGGGCATAAATCCAAATTAAGAAAGGACAGATGTAGAATAGATGTGCAGAAATTTGCCTTTAGCCAACGGGTGGTTAATTTCAGCGGGTGGTTAATTTCTGAATTTACACACCTGTCGTTGTGGAAGTTGATAGATTGAATAAATTTAAGGAGGAACTGGACATGCAATTTGGAGGAAATTATGTGATTTTTTTTTTTTTTTTTTTTTTTTTTTTTTGGCTGATGCTGCAAAAGCTCATACACTTGCTTTCTTGCATCACATGCCACTACTACTACAGAAAGGACAGACAGGACAGGAAGGGAGGAGGGGTTATGCTATTAGTTAAGAAACACATAAAATCCAAGGAAGTGAAGCCAGTCGACATCGCTGGACAGTGCAGTGTCGAGTCAGTTTGGTGTGACATAAGCATTGGGAGATAAAAATTGAGAGTAGGAGTGTGCTATAGGCCTAATGACTCTGATGAGTATAATAAGAAACTGTACAGAGAAATAGAGTGGGACAGTAAATCAGAGTCTTATAATGGGGGATTTTAATTTCCCAGATATTGACTGGAATTTGTGGGTTGGTCACTTACACACTAGCAAGGCTTTTGTGGATTTATTGGATGATTGTTTTCTACATCAGCATGTTTGGGAAGCAACTAGAGGAAGTAATACTCTTGATCTGATTATCAGTAGTGATTCTTCATGCATTAAGAATCTGCAGATAAAGGAACCACTAGGTGGCACTGATCACAGAGTGCTGAACTGGAATTTACTCAAAGAGGTAACTACCATCAGGGGTATAGGGAAGGGTTTTTGCTTTCGTAAAGGTGACTATGATGGTCTGAGACAGTATTTAAATTCTATACAGTGGGACCAACTGATGATGTTACCAACAGCAAATTCAAAATGAGAAGCATTCAAAGTTGTTTGTTATTTGGTTTTTAAGAGCATTAGCAACTAAGGCCATATTGCTCGTGGATTTGCGGTGGTCATTCCCTGACCTTTCTGCATCCTCCGTATTTGGTGGTGACGGGCTCGAACCCCGGTTTAATCAAGGAGCATGTGCTACGCACTGCTGCTCCTTCCCACCTGGCTACAGAGGCGCCGCGGCATTCAAAGAACTTATCTTGGAAGCTACTAGGCTTTACATACCAACTAAGAAATATTGTTCAAGGTTGTTCAAATGGATGTCAGATGAACTAATGAAACATGGCAGAGAAGAAAAATGCATGGGTGACACAGAAGCCTATGATAGATATAAGCTGGTCTGTAACCAAGTCACAAAGGAAATTAGGCAGGCAAAGGCAGATTATGAGAAATCCGTGGCATAGGATGCAAAGAAAAACAGAAAAAAGTTTTTTACCTATTTAAACTCATGAAGGAAAGGGATGAATCAGATTGGTCCACTGGATCTTGATGGTTCAACAGTTGAGGATCCTGCTCAGGTGGCTAACAAACTAAACGAGTAAACTACATTCACACATGAGGAGTTATTCAGGAAGGAGAATTCCAGAGGTGAAGTAAAATCTGGCAGTGAGCTAGATGATTTTGTAATAAATGAGAGGAAAGTGGAGGAGAAATTGTTGAGGATAAACATAAAAAAGGCACCCGGGGTGGATGGGATCTATCCAGTTATATTAAAGGAGGCAGCAAAGCAAGTAAGCAAACCTTAGCCATAATTATGAGAGCTTCTTTGGACTCAGGGGAGGTACCCATAGACTGGAGATGTGCAAATGTGACCCCAATTCACAAAGGAAGATCAAAGGTTTACACAAGTAATTATAGACCTGTGAGTTTAACTTCTGTTCCAGGAAAATTAATGGAGCCACTGGTTAAAGAAGCACTGCAGGATCATCTAGACAAGACTTCAGTTATAGCTCGGACACAGCATGATTTTGTTAAGGGAAAGCCTTGCCTGACCTATTTGATTGGATACTATGATGCAGTCACAAAAGAACTGGATGTGGGGAATAACTTTTATATTATATATTTGGATCTTAGAAAGGCTTTTGATACTGTTGCACATGGAAGACTGCTGCACAAATTGGAGTAGTGTGGCATTTGAGGCAAATTGCTGCTATGGATAAAGAGATGGTTGAGGGGGAGAAGACAGAGTGGTAATCAATGGACACTGCTCATCGTGGAGTAATGTTATGAGTGGAGTTCCTCAGGGTTCATTGTTGGGTCCATTCTTGTTTTGTGTATTTATAAATGATATTGACGATGGTATTTCAAGCTGAATGTCCAAGTTTGCAGACGATACAAAGGTTGGCAGGGTTGTTAAGGACACTACTGACGCTATGCTGCTGCAACAGGAGCTGGAAAGGTCGAGCATATGGGCTGTGAGGTGGCAAATGAAGTTTAACATTGACAAATGTAAAGTACTACATATGGGAAACAGTAACCCCAGAGCACCGTATCAACTCTGTGGTACTACACTGGCAGTGGTAGAGAATGAAAAGGACCTGGGGGTAATTGTGCAGGCAGATATGAAGTTCTCTGAGCAGTGCAGACGGACTGCAAGAGTAGCTCATGGTGTCTTGTCAATGAAATACAGGAATTTTTCTAGCAGGGATGAGGAGGTGATTATTCCTTTGTATAAGGGAATGGTCAGGCCACACCTTGAGTACTGTATACAGGTCTGGAGGCCTCATTTCAAGAAAGATGTAGAGCTGCTGGAACGAGTACAGAGAAGGGCAACAAGATTAGTGAATGGAACAAAGGGTTGCTCTTACGAAGAAAGGCTTAAGTTTTGCAAATTACAGTGTCTGGAGACTAGGCACCGGCAAGGTGATCTGATAGAGGTGTATAAATCACCTGAAAGCATAAATTCAAATTGAGGAAAGCCAGATGTAGGATAGATGTACGGAAATTTGCCTTTAGCCAGCAGGTAGTTGGTTGATGGAACAGACTTCCATCCCTTGTTGTGGAAGTTGATAGCCTAAATAAATTTAAGGCTCAGGTGGACAGGTATTTTGAACAAACGGAGTGAAATGGGAGTGGGTTTTTTTTTTTTTTTTGGCTTATGCTGCATAAGCTTGCTTTTTTGCATCATATGCCTCTACTAATGCTAATGCCTCAAAAATCTGATATAAATACAGTACAAAGATTTTGTCTGTCTCTCGAACTACATCACAGCAGAGCCTTGCAGCATTTGGTTGAAACTGTTGCCATTCCACATGATGTAAATCAGATTTTGGTTCAGATCTGTTGAAAGGGAAGAACTTTTAATCGATTTATTTTTCACATCATGACTGAGTTACAGGAGAGTGTTTCATAATTTTACTCTTCTCCCGGAAACTCGAATTTTTCATCTAGCAAGCTGGCAAACCAGTCATACAACACACAATTTACAGACACGTTACAGTAATGTCTAACGAGCTACTTGTCTTGGTGCAAAATTGTCCAGTTTGGACCAGTCTCTCTCTCTCTCTCTGAGATCTGCACTTCTATACGTACATTGATCATTATGTCTTCTCAGACCAACTACTCCATCCGTAGTAATCCATTTCCATGATATTTATGGACTAATTTGTGAACATAACATTTGGACCATTTCTCCTTGGTGAAGTTAACATGTCAGTAATAACAGTTGAAACAAGCATTCTCTGTGACAAGGGTAGGACATCTGTCATGAGGCACCTTGCTTACAGACCTCTCTTTACTCATATAAAGGCGTCTCCGTAGCCAGGTGGGAAGGAGCAGCAGTGCGTACCACACGCTTCTTGTAGAGTCCTGTGTCGTGGTGTTTCCGTGGCGTTATTCCGGAAATGGTGTATTCTCAATGCACTCTTGATACTGTTGACCGGGGATAGTAGAATTATTATTATTATTATCATTAGCCATATGGTGCAAGGAAGCCTGAGGGTTTTGCTACACCAGCCAATTTCTGTACTACCTCTGCGATAGAGTGACCCATGTATTGGGCAGCCACTATCATCCCTCTTTTAAAGCCTGTCAAACTCACAACATTTTTCCATACTGACATCAATTACCGTCTATGTGGATGCAGTGTGCCTATACACCTACCAAGCAGTGGGTTCTTCTACCAACGAGAGGGGTGGCAGCATCGCATTGCTCAGGAACCAAGTATCCCTTTTTTTTTTTTTTTTTTTTTTTTTTTGGTAGTTGTTGGCGCATCGGCTTCTGTGGCCATAATGCATCTCCCAAGGTTTTTTTTGCAGTACTTTGATCCAAGCCCGAGGCGGGATTCGAAACCGTAACCTTTGAGTTGCCAGGCAGGCACTTTACCCACCTGGCTAGCCCAGTCGGCAAGTATCCCATGAATTTTGGCCTTCCAGTGTACTGTATATCAATTTATACAAGTACTGTATGTATATTCATAGCTGAATTTTTTGTCAAATCTGTTCATTTTCGCTTGTTCTGGAACATGGAGTGGTGCATGAAATTTATGAAAAATTTTAAGGAGGCTCAAGGTATAAAAGTTTGGCAACCTCTGACTTATACCATTGTATTTAACTTTATTTTTAAATATAGTATATCTGAATTTACACACTGTCTCTTTAGTTTTTTGCACTACAACACTGATACCAGGGATCTTTCTTGAAGTTTTTAATAGCTGTCTGTGTGATGGGGTCTTTCCATCACCATGGAAGGATGCCTTATTAAAGCTGGTACTAAAGGGACCATCTAGGCCAAAGAATGATCCACGATCTTATCGACCTATTGCCCTCCTCTCTGGATTAGGAAACGTGTTTGAAAGGATGCTGGCGAGGCAGATTACTGACTATACTGAAAAAAAAAATTAGGCTGGTCTGGCAGACAATATGGGTTTACTCCAGTTCATGGAACAGAAGATGCGCTTCGGGCATTGTGAAACTATATATTAGGCTCGAACAGTAAGTATGTCCTTGGAATCTTTATTGACTTTGAGGGAGCTTTTGACTCCATTCAATGGAGCAGCATTCTTATGATGTTCAGACTTGCAGGCTGTTCAACTAAGATCTTTAGGGTAGTAAAGGACTACTTTATGCACTGTGCAGTGACTGTTAAGTTCTCAGTTGGTTCTATTGTATGAGAGGTGACCAGGGGATGCCACAAGGATCGATTTTTGGACCACTAATGTGGAACCTAGTTTTGGGGGACTGGTTGCGTTGGGACTTCGAACATACAGAGATGGTGGCATATGCCAATGATCTTGTGCTGCGTATTGAAGGAAATTCATGGATGCAAGTAGAAACCAGGTTACAACAGGTTTTGCTTGAACTTAATAACTGGTGTAGATTACATAAACTGACTGTATTAGGAACAAAAACAAGGACAATGCTCTTCAAGGGTCATTTTTCGAGTTGAAGACCCCCAGTTATGAAAATGATGGGTTGAGCCTAAAATCGGCAAGGCAATTAAAATATCTAGGAATTATGTTTGACGGATCTTTGACTTTCAACTCACATGTTACTTGTCTATCAGAAAAGGTGAGGAAATTTATTGGGATGGTTACTTGAATCACTAGAGTTGGCTGGATAATAAAAGGTAAGGCGCTGAACTTGCTATGAATGTGTATTTATCCCCATGGTAACGTATGGTGCACCAATTTGGTTTGAGCGTATAAGTCGAAAAGTGTTTACTAGAAAGCTCAGTTCCATTCAAAGAGTAATTGCTTCTTAGGATGTGCATGGCATGCAGAACTGTGTCGACCCCATCTTTGCAGGTTATGACTGGAAAATTGCCTATTGATCTGCATTTGGTGTATTGTGCATTGGCTTACTTCATCCGTCATGGCATTCCCTGTTCTTTTCTGAATATACAGGTGGACATCTTGGCAGATCCCAGGAAGGAAAGTCGAAGAATCTGGGATGCTTTGTAAAAGTCTCGCAAGAGCGTTTGGAGTGTTTGTGATAAAGGGCCGATTACACAATAATTTTTCCCAGATTTAAGAAATGCAGCCTTGATAAAATTCAAATGGTTTGCTCCAAACTTACAAGCTATGTTCTTATTGACTGGTCATAGTTCGATTAATGCAAAGTTGCATGATTTAAGAATTACTGAAAGATCTAGTTGCCATTGTGGCGAAAGAGAATCATGAGAACATATTATGTACAACTGTGAGGAGTACAGCAACTTAGGAATTGAATTTGTATCTCGGGTTAGTAATCTCAATCTTATGGCAAAAGGCTGCGAGACAATTCTAGTTGATAAACAGAACTTCTTGGCTTTCCAACTTTGCAACTGCAATATTTCTTAGGCGGAAGACTCTTCTGCATCTGGAAGCCTTGGATTTGTAATGTGGTATGATGTAGTGCCGAATTACCTAAAGTTCTGTGAAATTGTGGAGTTGAGTCTGCTATATCCACTGCAACTCCAGCTCCTTGTGCTGGCATTTCTGTTCCTGGCACTGCTGACTTTCCAACGGACTGTGAACAGATGTAGCTCTTTCCAACGAAGTTTGGACTTTGTCTGAAATTTAATTATATGTATATTTATTTTTTATGTAATTTGATTATTTCTAGTTAGTTCATATCAATCTTTTTAGTCCTGGCAGGTTTTTTTCCCTTCCCTGTACTTGGGAAAACAGGAGAGGGAGTATATAAGAGTACTGCTAAATCATGTGTAACTGACAGCGGGGTTGCCATTGGTTGGCTGTGACCGCTTTAACTAATAAATATCAGTATAACTACAACACTACATAAAAATGGCCAGCTTTGGCGTTTTAGCTCCACCCCAAGATGAATAACAGTGGCTAATGGGGGAAACCCTGGGGTCCGCTTCTCAACACTTGAATACTTGTCTCTTTAGTTTTTTAAAGTTTTACCCTGACCTGCATCGTCTTTTTTGCGTACAGCATACTTGTCATAACCTGTATTTGGTGTATCATGAATTTGGATGTCGCTGCATCATAAACATTCATTCATACACACATCTAGATAAAGGAGAAGATTTCGTGTTTCTGTTAGCACTGCACGAAAACACACGCCTTGCCCAGAGTGTAGATTACTCATAGAAGCTTTGTATTAGATTAAATTTTAAGAAAAGTGAATAAACACCAGTCATGTTATTGCCGAAGAAACATTTGCAAAGGAAAAATTTTGCTAATTAGAATATGATTAAAGAAACAAAATGCATTAACTGTTAATATGAAAAGTTTTCTTCAGCATTTTCCTTACCAGACTGATTTTCCTTACCATATGTATCCAACAGTCCATGGTAAAAGTCTGTTGTGCTTCATTCTACAAAATTAAAAAAATCAAATTCAGTGAAACAACTACTGCTGGGGTGTTTGTTGTCTGTTCATTAAGTACTGTACACAAAAAAAACCCGTAAACATTGCGGTTTTTTTTTTTTTTTTTTTAATTTTTAACTTAGCGAAATTACATTGCAATATTTTATTGTATCAGTGAATGAGGACATTCCATTGATCGTTTGGAACAGCGTTTCCCAAACTGGAGTCCACGGACCCCTGAGGCAGTGGGGCGTTATACGTTCATGGGGCCCAAGGCAAAATGGGATTTGGGGGCCCCATCTAAAGAAAAAACTAATGTGGAACTTTTCTATTTCATTTCATTGTGACAACAAAACAAACAAATTATATGACATAAGAACTAAATATAAAATTTCAACAAAATCGGTAAAACCATTTTTGAAAAAAAAAAAAAAAAAAAAAAGCGTAATTTTCAAATTAATCTTCAATAAAGTTCATGGACCTTGGCAGGTAGAAAGTTCATTTTTCCGATAAAAATCACTTAAAAATGAGTAAAAAATAGTAATGAGTTTTTGAAACAGTGATTTTGGGCCCCCCTCTGATCGGAACCCTAGACAGATGTCTTTTTTGCCTATAGGATAACGCGCCACCGCCTGGGGATCCGTAGACCAGTTCCAACCCGACCGTGAAACGACCCTCTGGAACTGGTCCAAGTATTCGTTCTATGTATAGCAAATTGATGATAAAATTATTATATATTTATGTAAAAATAAGAATAAAGTTTTGTTTTAAACTTAAAACTTTTTTTTGCTTTTTACCGTAGATCTCAGTAGTTTGGAAAATAATTCTTTCCACTGAAGATGATACGGTTTCTGTGAGTGACTTTTTTTTTAGCCTACTTCGGAAAAACTGGGATTTCAAATTCCATTGATCACTGGAAGTATTTTTTAAAAGACCTTTTCACCGGGGTCTATAGTTAGCTCATGCGGAGGTTTACCTACACTTTCCGATTTCTTGTGTTATCCCGGGTTAAAAATTGTTTTGGGTAATAAACAGTTGATTCCGGTCTCTTTTCCCATAAGAATAGTATTACTAGTTCCACAGTAATGGACAATTGTAAGTGAATGCTGAGATTCTTATTTATTGTACAACGGGGAATGCGGATTGCATTAAAGCCTATTGTATTCATTCTTAAACTCAATCTCGACTGACTTAAAACGCATTGGCAGCAGTTGAACGCTTTAAGCTAATCGTTATGGAGGTAAGAATAGTGTGAATCCAAATTAATATTTCTTAATACGGTGCTAGAAGTAGACAGAACGCATTTCCAGTTGATAAGGTTACTTTTAAAAAAAAAAAAAATAGATCGTGTTAAACTTTTTTTATTTTGCCGCTCCACAAAATGTTGAAATGATTATTATCGAGTTGGAACACTAGTAATTAATAATGATGTCGGAACAATGAGAACTGTTTTATAATGTGTAAACATTGCATATATGGATAAGCCTTTGACAGAAAATTAATGTTGTTTTTGTTATTAAATATCTAGCGTTCTACTATTTGTTGTTATTTTTCAATTCGAACGTTGTTGTCATTTTATTAGTAAAAAATTATTTAGTGTGAAATCAGAACCAGTTTAGTATTAAAGCATTAATTCCTGTATTAAGTACTCATTTACCATCGCCAGTTTTCATTATTTCGCGTTTTCAGATTCTGATTTTGTTCATTGCATATACACCGGCAGTTAGTTTATTTTCTGCCTTAAATCAGGTTCTTGTTTGCCGCTTATATTTTGTTATCATCAACTTCACTGCATTGTCCCTGATGTGATTCGTTCCTGTTACTGTTATGTTGGTATCCAATTAGCTTATTGTATATACTGTGTGTTGTTCACACACAGAGGCTTGTTTAAGAAGAGTCTGTTTTACTATGCTTACTTGTACATTGCCACATTCTTTCAACCACTGATAATTTTTTTCGGTTTCGTTATTATTATTATTATTAGCAGCCATATAGTAGTAGTAGTAGCAGCAGTGGCACGTGATGCAAGAAAGCAAGTGTAGGAGCTTATGCAGCATCAGCCAAAAAAAAAAAAAATCACACCATTCCCTCCAAATGCTTGTCCAGTTCCTCCTTAAATTTATTTAACCTATCAACTTCCACAACGACAGATGGAAGTTTGTTCCAGCAATTAACCACCCGCTGGCTAAAGGCAAATTTCCGCACATCTATTCTACATCTGTCCTTTCTTAATTTGAACTTATGTCCCCGTAGGTTCGTAATCTGAACAAGTGGAAGGATCCCATCAGAATTCAGCGTGCTCAACCCATTCAAGGCCTTACAGACCTCAATCAGATCACCGCGCAGGTGCCTAGTCTCCAGCCATTGCAATTTGCAGAACTTAAGCCTCTCTTGGTAAGAGGATCCCTTCATTCCCCTCACCAATCGTGTTGCTCTTCTCTGTACACGCTCAAGCAAATCTACATCCTTCCTAAAATGAGGCCTCCAGACCTGTACGCAGTACTCAAGGCGTGGCCTGACCATTGCCTTATACAGAGGGACAATCACCTCCTTTTCCTTGCTAGCAAAATTCCTATATATCATTGACAAAACCCCATGACCTGCCCTAGCAGCCTGTCTGCATTGCTCAGAAAACTTCATATCTGACTGCACAATTACTCCCAGGTCTTTTTCATTTTCTACCACCTTAAGTGTAGTACCACACAGTTGGTACGTTTCTCTGGGGTTACTTCTACCCATATGCAGTACTTTGCATTTGTCAAGGTTAAACTTCAGTTGCCACTTCTTAGCCCATCTGCTCAAATTATCTAGATCTTGTTGCAGTAGCACACTGCCATGATTGTCATTAACAACCCTGCCAACCTTTGTGTCATCTGCAAACTTCGACATTAAGCCTGATATACCTTCATCAATATCATTGATAAATACACAAAACAACAGTGGACCCAACACCGAACCCTGTGGGACTCCACTAATAACATTAGTCCACGAAGAGCAGCACCCATTGATTACCACCCTCTGTCTTCTCCCACTTAACCATCCTTTTATCCATTGTAGCAACTTACCCTTAATACCATTCTGCTCCAATTTGTACAGTAGTCTTCCATGCACAACAGTGTCAAAAGCTTTCCTGAAATCCAAGTATATGATATCAAAATTATTTTTTGCATCCAGTTCCTTTGTGACCACATCATAATAACCAATCAAATTTGTCAGACAAGACTTTCCCTTAACAAACCCATGCTGTGTCTGAATTATTGCTGCAGTCTTGTCTAGATGATCCTGCAATGCATCTTTAACCAGTGACTCCATTATTTTACCCGGAACAGAAGTTAAACTAACTGGTCTGTAATTACTCCTGTCACCCTTCGATCCACCTTTGTGAATTGGGGACACATTTGCACATCTCCAGTCAGTGGGAACCTCCCCTGAGTTCAAGGATGCTCTCATAATTATGGCTAAGGGTTTGCTTAGTTGCTTTGCCGCCTCCTTTAATATAACTGGATAGATCCCATCCACCCCAGGTGCCTTTCTTATGTTTAACTTCAACAATTTCTCCTCCACTTTGCTCTCAGTTATTACAAAATCATTAAGCACACTGCTACAATTTGATAACCTTCCATTTTCAAACTGTAATAATTCCTCACGTGTGAATGTAGATGCAAAATACTCATTCAGTTTGTTTGCCATCTGAACAGGATCATCAACGGTCGAACCATCGATGTCAAGTGGACCAATCATATTCAAACCCTTCCTTTTAGAGTTTATATAAGTAAAGAAATCCTTGCTGTTTTTCTTAGCATCTTTTGCCAAAGATTTCTCGTAAACCGCCTTAGCCTGCCGAACCTCCTTTGTGACCTGATTACAGACTAGCTTATATCTACCAGGCTTCTGCGTCGCCTGATAATTTATATGCATCCCATGCATTTTTCTTCTCTGTCACGAGTCTCATTAGTTCATTTGATAACCATTTAGGCCTAAACTTTGAACAATATTTCTTAATCGGTATGAAAAGTCTAGTAGCTTCCACGATTAATTCCTTGAATGCTTCCCACTTAGAATTTACTGTTGGTAACATCGTCAGTTGATCCCACTGTACAGAATTTAAAAACTGTCTGAGACCACTGTACTCCCCTTTACGGAAGCAAAAACCCTTTCCTTTACCCCTGACGGTAGTTACCTCTTTTGAGTAAATCCCACTTCAGCACACTGTGATCACTGCCACCTAGTGGTTCCTTTATCTGCAAATTCTTAATACACGAATGATCACTGCTGATAACCAGATCAAGAGTATTACTTTCTCTGGTTGCCTCTCGAACATGCTGCTGCAGAAAACAATCATCCAATAAATCCACAAAAGTCTGACTAGTGTGTGAGTGACCAACCCACAAGTTCCAGTCAATATCTGGGAAGTTAAAATCCCCCATTATAAGACATTCCGATTTACTGGCCCACTATTTCTCTATACAATTGTTCATTGTACTCATTCAAGTCATTAGGCCTATAACACACTCCTACTCTTATTTTTCCTTTCGCAGTGCTTATCTCACACCAAACTGACTCAACAGTGCACTGCTCATCTATATTAACTGGGTGCACTTTGATTTTATGTTTTTCTTAATTAACAGCATAACACCCCCTCCCTTTCTGTCCTGTCTATCCTTTCTGTACACATTGTACTCCCCAAATTCCAGTTCGGCATTCCTTATATCTTTGTGACACCACGTCTCTGCTATCCCAACAATACCCGCCTTTGATGTCTTGACCAACACTTCAAATTCATCAAATTTATTTACTATACATCTAGCTTCGATGCTATACATGCAAGCATACATGCTCCTATGCCTATTCCTTGTTACCCTAACACATCCCATATACCCAACTATTCCATGATGACTGCCACCCGTCCCTGAAACACCCAACACCCCTCGCTCCAGGTCGCTTCTTATTCTAATAGAAGTTGTGCATGAATCACCTCCACCTCTGCCTGCAGTTACTGTTAAACTATTAGTCTTTGTATCCCCCCAAGCTAGCAGTTTTCCGACCCACCTAACACTGCTTCGATGGCATCAGCAAATATTCTTGCACCCTTTCTATTTAAGTGTATCCCATCCCTGTAGAAGCAATCTCTCCTGTTAACAAGTACAGTCCAGGCTGAAAAAAATTCTACCCCTTGAGCCTTGCACAATCTTTCCAGGGCCGAATTGATCGACAAGGCTCTCATCATGTACTCCCTCCTATCGTGTCTGGGCAGAATTGCAGACACTTTCAAATTCAACCCTATTTCACGGCTTTTTTTCAACAGCGACCTGTACTTGTTGAGTAATTCTGCCGGTCTCCTACTCTTAATATCATTAGTGCCAACGTGTACAACTATATCACCTTTTGTGCCCTTGAAAGATGATATCCGCTCTACAACGTCATCAACCTTTGCCCCTGGCAGACATACCCTGGTCCTGTTCCACCTATCCCTTTTACAAAGCATGTTCCCTGTTTCCCTGACAATAGAGTCACCAACAACTACTAGTTCCTTCGGGACCAGCGCATTCTGCCTTGGGGGTTGCCTCTGTGTCACATGATGCCCAAGTGCAAGCTCTGGCGTTGATGTGGGCAGCTGAGAGCCTGATGGGCCCCTCAATTTAGATCTTTCGAGAGCATCCACCCTGTCCTTCAAAATATTGTGCAAGTAAGCCTGAGGCTTATGCTGCACCAGCCAAAAAACAATTCAAAAGTTATCCTGAGAGAGAGAGAGAAAGAGAGAGAGCGCAGCGAAAGCGTCAGAAGTAGAAAGGAATCATCAAGAAAGAGAAGAATGACGATGTTTAGCTCAGGACGACCCTGGGTGTGCTAACTCACCATATAATCCCCCCCCCCCACTCTGCCTAATACGCCAGCGTATAACCCCACACAAACTGTAAAAACTTAACTTCGTCCAAATTAAACTGCATAAACCTGACCTGGCTTTTCTAATTCTCACCCTTAAACAGAGTGTTTTTTTTTTTTTTTTTTTTTTTTTAGGCCGATGGGCCCTTCAATTTAGTTCCTTCGAGGGCATCCACCCTGTCCTCCAAGCTCTCATATAGGCCCATAAGAACGCTGAGTTGTTGCCTGATTTCGATACACTCTTTGCATCGTGCGCACACACACACTGAGATTTCAGTGACTAGGGCCTAAAGTGTGGGCAACGTTGGGCCGCAGTAGGGGTCCAGCGGCTAAACGGCTTGATGAACAAAAATGCACAACATTACACATATACAAAATGCACACACTTTTAAATCTCTGTCCTTCTCAGTGAACTGGCACACCTACAATGAAAGCAACGCGGAGATAGGGGAAATCCCTGGTGCCGTTAGACATCAATGCACTTTACACACTCACCAGATGTGAGCCCCTGGAGTTGTAGACGTGTTATCAATTGTTCAGTGGCAACTCTTGGCTGTGCCTTTTGTCTATGTCAGTCATTGGTAAATTTAGTGTCCTATAGTTGTTATGGTCATCGTCAGTGGTCTGCCAAGGACAGACCCAAGCACACAACTCAAAAACCACTCTCCATATCTCCCTGACTCCCGTCGCCTTCATTTCCCCATATCGACCATCCCATATTCAATTCATCAATCACAGTTTTCTTCAATCAGTCACCCTCTAGACATCTTCCCCTCAGCTTTTCCTTGCATCACATACTTAAACAAAATTGTTATCTTGGTCAATATAACACAGAGTGGCCACTAAGCCCACCAACACTTTTCATGAAATGGTGCACTCCTAGAATAACAGCATCGTGTTCCTAACAATTCGATTTAAGGCAATTGATACACATACGGCTGTTTGCTGCTCATTAGTCCTGTCTAATTAGTGAAAATTGTGATGAGTTGCCAGGTCACTGAGACAAAACTCGCGAAAGGTACAGTGCCTTTAATATTTGATTTTCTTCTTCTTCTTCTTCTTTTTATTATTATTACTAGCCACATAGTGAGAGGAATCCTGAGGCTTATACTGCTCAAAGTTACCCTGTGAGAGAGAGAGAGAGAGAGAGAGAGAGAGAGAGAGAGAGAGAGAGAGAGAGGAATCACGAAGAAAGAGAAGAATGATGACTGAACTTTGATATCCAGCTCAGGACCCTGGGTGTGCCAAGCCCATGCTCACCAGATGTGAGCCCTGGGGATAAAGTAATAACCAGTATCTCACTTAAACTTACCGTTTAGATATCGCGACTATATTTATATTTAATAAATATTTTTACCAGCTGTAGTTTTGAAAAATACTTATCTCCAGTTCTGAAAATGCGATTACTGTATTGTGTTGTTTCGCATAAGTATATACAGGGTGTTTCAGTTAAACGTTTCAGAACTTCTAAGAGGGGTAGGGTACATCCTGACAACTCGAAATCATATAGCAATGTGGGGTCGGAAATGCTTTCCTGAAGCGGTGTTGTACACAGAAGCACCATAAAGAAAAGAGACCGTAAGTGAGAAATCGTTTTAATAATACATGAAAAGAAGCAAAAGGTACATGGATTAAAGTAAGTGTTCGAAGTTTCTTCCACGGGCTACAATGCACGCCTCACATCTCCGACGCATGGACATCCGAACATTCTGGAATACTCCAGGCGAATTTCGAATTTCTTCGGCAGCTACTGCGATTCTTGCAACCAGCTCCTCAGCATTGTCAACAGGGTTGTCATAAACTAGCGATTTCATATGACCCCAAAAATTCCGAGCTTTAGTGCAGGGAATCTTAATTTCGCACAAGAACGCCAAGTTAGTAGGATGGATGATTACACGAACGCAGAGTTAGCCGATATGCATTTGGCGTACGGGGCTGCAAATTGTAGTGGGCCAGCCGCACAGCGTTTGTACGCGGAACGATATCCGAAGAGGCGTATTCCCAGTCATAATTTCTTTGCAACACTGCACCAGAGGTTAGCTGAGAGAGGTTCATTTGAAAGAGCTGACAGGGACAGGGTAAGAACAGCACGGACTCCAGCCGTCGAACAGAATGTGGTGCAGCATGTACAGGGGAATCCAAGAACGAGTACACGAAGTCTAGCAAACGCAGTCGGGGTTTCCCATTGCAGCGTCTGGAGGATTCTCCGAGAACAAGACATGCATCCGTTTCACGTGCAGCGAGTCCAGACACAGCAACCGGAGGATTATGCACCTCGTATTGCTTTCGCACGGTGGTACCTTGGAAAATGTGCTACAAATCCCCTTTTTCCTGCTGAAGTGTTGTTTTCCGATGAGGCATCCTTCACAAGGGAAGGAATTTTCAACACGCATAACGACCATATCTGGGCGGTCGAGAACCTGTATGCAATACGACGTCGTGCAGCACAGATTCGATTTTCGGTCAATGTATGGGCCGGTATTATGGGAGATCACCTCATCGGACCTTACCTGTTACCGTGTCCTCTAACCAGACCTATCTACTTGATCTTTCTGCAGCAAGTATTGCCACAACTTTTGAGAGATGAACAGATTTCTGCATCGACGCAACAGACAATGTGGTTCCAACACGATGGAGCCCCTGCCCATTATAGCGGAGATGTTCGTAACTACCTGGATGTCACATTTGGTCAACAGTGGATGGGACGTGGTGGTCCCGTGCGTTGGCCTGCTCGGTCACCCGACCTATCATGTCTTGATTTTTATTTCTGGGGTCATATGAAATCGCTAGTTTATGACACCCCTGTTGACAATGCTGAGGAGCTGGTTGCAAGAATCGCAGTAGCTGCCGAAGAAATTCGAAATTCGCCTGGAGTATTCCAGAATGTTCGGATGTCCATGCGTCGGAGATGTGAGGCGTGCATTGTAGCCCGTGGAAGAAACTTCGAACACTTACTTTAATCCATGTACCTTTTGCTTCTTTTCATGTATTATTAAAACGATTTCTCACTTACGGTCTCTTTTCTTTATGGTGCTTCTGTGTACAACACCGCTTCAGGAAAGCATTTCCGACCCCACATTGCTATATGATTTCGAGTTGTCAGGATGTACCCTACCCCTCTTAGAAGTTCTGAAACGTTTAACTGAAACACCCTGTATATATGCGCCTGTATTGTCTTCACCATGTCGCCGTTCGTCCGCCTCCCGAATGTAATAGAAGGCCTCCGCTGGATGAAATTTTGTTTGAGCTTTTTAAAAATATTTGTCGAATCATTCCAAACTTCATTAAAATCGGCCAAATAGAAACTCGTAAATTATTTCTTTTTCTATAAAAATTTATTAAATGTAGTTTTAATTAATGTATTGATTACCTTTAGTCAGTTCGTGCGCGCCTTCGCGTGGTATCGCCAGATTCGTGACTCGTGTGTGCGTCTCTCTCTCTCGAGAACGTAAAATTATAGTTTACAGTTTTATTCACTGTTCTATAAAGTTATAATCTTTATAGAACACTGAATAATTAATTAAATGTAATTAATTGATAAAGAAATAACTATATTAATTTTTCTGTTCAATTTAATCAATCATTGAAAAAGAAAAATTCAATTAATTTAAGGAAAAAAAATAGCTGTTATACTTCATAACCGGGTTGGTACTTATTGTACCCACACACCGATGAGCGGCCAAAAATCCCCGAACGGTGCCGTCTGGGTGCTGGTATCCGCCGCGAATAAGTAATATTATTGTTCTCCACTGGCGAAGCGTTGCTTATTCGAGGTAGTGCAATGTCAGAGAAACTCGTTGTGATGTCATTCACAATATAGAGGGCCAGTCTAGTTAGCTGAGCGATTTTCTCTAAAACAGTGATTTATCGGAATCTGCCAAACTGTCAATATTCTTCAGCAGTAGTCCAGAGTCCTGAGAAGTAATAAGATTTTTTTGGATGCAAGACTCCAGAGATAAATATTTTAATTTAAATTTTGTTCTAACTTTCGCATGCATAAGATATACTCACTGTGTCGCTTCAATTACTGCCTATGGTCGCAACAAGGTGATCGCTGACCATTGGTCTCTTTGACTGCCTAAGGACTTTTGAGTATCCTAGAGTCTAGACTATTGTTCTCCTCCTGCTATAAAGTGATTTCTTTCCTGCTACCCCTAGCCTTTTGTTTCCGATCATCGAAAGCAAAAGCTGACGTATTTCGCCCAAGAGAAAACAATAAAACTGTATTTCTTGACCTGAATTTAACTCGCACAAAATGCACTGCCTAAATCTTAAGAACGACAAGTGTGCACGTCATTTTGCTTCTTGCAGTTGGTAAAAACGAAATAAACTGAAATCTGCCCGCTTATCCTAAGTGCCTGTAAATCCGTACTTGTCCATATATCAAAACTGACAATCTCCACTATGTCGAACAGCGAACCAGAAAATGAGGAAAGAACATTGACTGTCCCCCAACAAGATCCCGGGGTGACTTTGCACAAAATGAATCTGTGGAAGATCAAGAAGAAACTAGGCCTGACCTTACCTGAAAGAAACGCAATAGGGAAACTGCAGCCAAAGTGGGGAGAGAGAGAGAGAGAGAGAGAGAGAGAGAGAGAGAGAGAGAGAGAGAGAGAGAGAGAGAGAGATCTCACGATGCCATTAGAGAATAGCGATTCCACAGATATGACAGCCATATCAAATACCGACCAAGCTTACCAGTACATCATCATCATATTTACACTCATTGGAGCGTTCCCTGAACAAAGGCTCATCAACGCAATTTAGCTGTTTTCGACCTATTTAGCCTTCTGAACGGCAAGGACTTGCCCTGCCGCTGGGAAGTTTACCATCCCTAGCCCCGTGGAGGCAGGTCGCTACTACCTTTATATTTACATTAGCTTTGAAGCTCTAAGTTTATTGAATTCTGATTGCTTTGATAAAACCACAATCTAGAAGACTACATCAATTTAGAACACAAAAAGTTATATATATACACATCAATTTAGAACACAAAAAGTTATATATATACACATCAATTTAGAAGTCAAAGAGTACCATATACATATTGTACAAAACTAAATAAGCAACGACAAGCAGTTGCAACTCAATGCTAACATCCGCAAGCATGCAGGGATAAATTGAACCTACTTGGTTAAAGTTGTGCCCTGAGCACTACGGATAATACATCTTTTAGGGATGTCAAGAAAACTTTATATATACTTTCATCATCAAGAAGCCTTTGCATTTCATGGGGAGAGGAAACCTCTAATCGGCCAAGAAGCCTTCGCCTGTCATAATTGACATTGAAAAATTATATGCTGATTATCCTCAATCTGCCCGCAGTGACAGCGGTCACTGTCCGCAAGGCCTAGTTGATGTAGCCGCAACCGTAGTCCGTGTCCAATGACAACCATGGCTTGAAAGACTCCAAGCTTAGGCCACCTCCGTATCTGTTCCAACTTTGAAGCATTAGGCAGTATTGCGAACGTCACTCTTCCCTTGGAGGACGTTGCCCAACGCTCTTGCCAGAGGTGAAGGACCTCTTGCGAAATACGCTTGCCTTCTTTCTTCAAGTCGGGTCTGCCGTAAGTTCTTCCCGCATCGGGGCAACAACGGACACCCATCAAAGCTTACCAGTACAATCGTGAATCTGGACACCTGTACGCACAAACTGTAACTAACGACGTCTTTTCCCTTAGATCCGGCTTGGAAGCTCTCAGGGCCAAGCCGACCAACCGGATTATTTATTTTATTTATTTATTAAATCTGTTTATTGCTCTGCCAAAGAGCCACCCCCTGGACAGCTAGAAGCTAGGGAGGTGATATTACACACAGAGGTTAAGACAGGTACATGTGCCTGGCGGTTACATGGGGCCCATGTATGCTTAACCCGACAGGTACAGAACTTAGTGTTTATTATTTTACATAATTAAAAGAATTAAAGGGATATTATTTTCTCTAAATTGCTATAAATTACATAAGCATGAGGGAAATATACAAAATATAAAGAAATGAGGCAGTCCTTCACCGGTTCTTACACGTGGTATCTCTTCAATTCTTCAATCTTGAACGTAATAGTGCAGCCAGGCGTCTTTGGAGTAGTAGATTCTAAGTAAGAGAGGACCAGTGGTGGCTTCACCTATCTTTAACGGGATGCATTGTGGTGGCATTTTCCTTCTGGTGGCGTCTCATAAGTGTACGTTTGCATATGTGTCCTTTAGCTTCTGACGTCTGTATGAATGCTGTTCGCAGAATCTATCCAGGTCGATGGCTAGATTGTTCATCAAATCTACCGTGTTTCCTGGGAACATGCGTCTCAATCCTTTCAGGTTGTTCAAGCTGATTGTGAGTGGGAGCCTTGGATCCATTTGATTCCTTCCGGCAATGCGTGGAGTTTTTATTAAATCAGTGATGTCAGGGGTGTCGAGTCGCCCTGTGATTAGTCTGGCAAGTGTAAGAAGGTTTGCTGCCACAATCTGTTGTTTCCATGGGGTGACTTCCAGATTTATGTAGAACTGAGCCCTAGAAATGGTGTATTGGTTGCCAGTCCGCCAGTTGAGCCATTTCAGGAGCCAGTATTCCAGGCTGAGGAACTTGTTGAAGTGTGTTGTGGGAGCAGAGGACCAAATGGTTGCGGCATAGAGAGGTATGGGATAGACACATCGGACAACACGTCTGCAATTTGCGGAGATATAATAAAGATATGGAGTCGGATGGAACGCATCCTTTTTGACCTTCAGTTCAACGACGAGCGGCTCAAAGCCAAAGTGGAAACCTACCAGGAAGACAGTGGAAATGAAATGCCACAGTGCACCCGCTCTTATGCAAATGCGCTAAGGAATCCTTCAAAAAAAGAATACTGAAGCACACAAGCCCACCCAGATAAAGAAAACGCTACTAAAGGAGCAACATCTGGTTTTATTAAAACCAACAGAAGACAGCCCCATGACGAGTGAAGCTGTCAAGACGGCCATTGTACAAAAATTAGCAAGCGACTTAAAGAACACTCGTATCAAATCGATAAGAAAAACCAGGAACATCGGATAATTGAGATTTTATTGGAATCAGAGGCGGATTTAACGGCGGGCGCGCGCCCTGGGCCCCGACTTCTGAAGGGCCCACGCAAAACCCCAACTTTATGCACAAAACCTCAACAAATTAGTTGAACATATTAGTTCAACTAATAGTTGAACTAATATGTTCAACTATTAGTTCAAAACTTTGTGATTATTATTATGCTATTATTAATTATATTATACATATATTATATTTAAATTTTATTGGAAATAAAACATTAATAGCACATAATATTTTTTATTTATTTAAAAAAATGATTAACATGTATTTTTATTTTCCCTGTCTCTCTCTCTTTTTTTTTTTAAGGGGCCCAATATTTTCTTCTGCGCCCGGGGCCTGAACCGATCTTAATCCGCTCCTGATTGGAATTGAGATAATAATTGAGACTGCAACGCGACACGAAGCCCAGACAATACTAGACAACCCAAAAATTTCCACCATGGGACTCACAGCTGAGACCCCCCCAAAAAGAAAGGTCCAGCAATTATTGTTTTCGGCATCAATAAAAACCTCACACTGGAACAAGTGGCTGAAGAAATCTATTGTAGAAACCTCCAAGGTGAAAGCGAATTTACCAACATCGAAGATGCAGTACGACCAAAGTACCAGACTAAAGGAAAATCCTCCCAGAATGTAAACTGAGTCACTGACCTCTCGGCACAAGCTTAGCAAGCAATTAAACAGCAGGACAGGGTGTACTTCGAGCGGACCAGCCATAGGTTCAAAGAACACATAGCCGTCCCAAAGTGCTTTCGCTATTGCAGGTTCAGCTATACTACACACACACATATATACAGGTCGATTCCACGTGCAGGCACTGTGCCCAGAACGGGCATAACTTTAACATCTGCCCTAACAAAAACATCTGCACCAATGTAAACTAGCAAAAATGGATTACAAGTATTCGATAAGGGATTACAAGTGCCCGGTTTATCTGCAAGCAAGAAGCACACAACAAAAAAAAAAAAAAAAAAAAAAAAATCAACTATTGCCTCATGTAAGACATTTAATTGTACAATCATGAAATGTATGCAAATAAATGCTCAGTGAGCGCGTGCTGTCATGGTCAAAACAAGAATAAAGGCTGACGAAGACAATACAGAAGTCCTGTTTATCCAAGAGTCCTATACAAATGCAAGAAAAGTCAGGGGATATCCGCTTACGTACAAAATTATACAGTCAGAAGAAGACACTCCCTGGGCGGCTATCCTTGTTAGGAACCCACACATAACTGCCACCAAAATCCACACCCTCTGTACCCATGAGTGGTGTGTGCCCAGCTTATAGGGCCTATGGGATCGCTCCAAGTCATCTCATTGTACTGTCGTCCAGGCGAGGACATAGCCCCTACCATCGGGTATCTGCAAGTAGTCCCAGATGGGAAGATTATTCTCTGTGTTGACGTCAACTGTCGTTCTGCAATGTGGCACAGCAACTCGGAAGACTGGCCGGGCAACCACAACGGCCGGCAACTTGAGGACTTTCTCGCTACATCCTCTCTTGTAATCCTTAACAAACCTAACATGCCCACCTTCAGTAACACTCTATGGGAGTCCACAATAGACATCTCAGCAGCCACAAGATCCATTGCCACTAAGATCACTGACTGGAAAGTCCGTGAGGCTCGGACAACTTCCGACCATGAGGTGATTACTTTTAACCTTCAACGCTCAATAGAACCAGCACCTCCACCTAGAAACAATATCTGTTTTTAAATCTGGATGTTCCAAATGTCATTACACAGGCATGCGCTGATGATCTGATTATGATGCTTCAAGGAGACAGCAGGGCTCAACTGGAGGCCATAATAGGCAATCATGCCACACACATGCTACAGGATTGGGGCAAGAGGAATCTTCTAACGATCTCAACCGAAAAAACAAACTCAATACTCCTCAGGGGTGCTCTTGACCCTGGTAGACCCCCACTAATCAAAATAAATGGGGCGACTATCAAACTCAAACAGGAACTAAAATACTTAGGAATAATACTAGACCGAAACTTGAACTTCACATCTCATCTCTGTTATCTCAGAACGAAAACAAGGAGGCTCTCGGCCATGATAACCAAAATCACCAGGAGGGACTGGGGGCTAAAGAAGAGGGCCCTCTCCCTTCTATACAAAGCTCTCTTCATCCCTATCCTTGCCTATGGTGCAGGCGCCTGTATCAGAAAGCAAACACAGCAGTCAACAAGAAAAAACTGGAGTCGATCCACCGATCCATACTATTGACAACTAGAGCCTGCTGCACGGTGAGCACCCATGCGCTCCAGGTCCTGGCGGGCTTCCTTACCCTGGACCTGGAGATTGTGCACTGTGGGCTGCTACACCAACATTCGAAAGGAAGAACCACAACTTATCTAGGCTACACAACAGTTCCACAGAAAAGTAAATCCTGAGAAAATAAGAGGTTAACGGAACACCTGCAATCTATCTGGCAAAATAGATGGAATCTTACCACAAAAGGGCAAGTCACCAAAAAATTTATACCCGATGTCAGTAGGGTATATCCTATTTCCCCTGGCTTGCACACAACCTTCTTTCTTACGGGACACGGTTCCTTCAGAGGGAAACTCCACGAGCTGGGAATCTTCGAAACCCGAGCTGTAACTGCGGTCACGAGGAAACCTGGGAACATCTTATCCGTCACTGTGACAACTATGAGGTCCTCAGATGTCAGCTATATACAAGCATCAACTCCTTGTTAAGAAACCGAGAAGAAATAATATTGCAAGAAGAAGATAATTACCGGGCTTTCACCGTCTTTTCCCGCGAACTCCTTGAAAGACAAAGATCCCTGCCACATCATCACTAACCTATGAAAACACAGACGTAACTACCTGAGATGACTGCGAAACTCTGAACTAGTGACCACCTGAAGCAGATACAACACATGAACGTAACAAACTGGACCTGACTTCTGGAACTGGGCCTCCACCGGACTAATGCAAAGACGAAGATTGCAACTTGGACTCGGACCTCGAAGATTGCATCTTATGATGCCATATAGCACCCCGGCTCTTAGCCTGCTTTTTACTCCCCTTTCCCTAGCAGGGGAGGATGGCCTGTTGTCTCCTCCCCCTCCTGCCACCCCTCTTTCTCCTCTGGTGGGGCATGGGCATGCCCCACTATTTCAACAGGGGTCATCTTCCCTATAGACCCCTTACTTCCAATTTCCAACCCCCCAGTCTTCCACCTCCCCTCCCATCTCTTTCCCCTTACAACAGCGCCTGCCCCACACGTACAAATTTAAAACACCAAAATTCATGCCCGACCTATTAGGAAATCTTATCACCTCCAGCGCTTATCCCTTATAGCCACTCTAAGCAGCGTATAATGTACCATCTGTGCCCAAAAGAAAAGAAGAATTTTTTTTTTTTTTTTTTATTAGGTCCTAGCCACTGAAATCTCAGGAAAATAGGTGGAAGGACCTGCCAGAGCAAACTTTAAGGGAACACCTGGCTGGCCTCCACGTGGCGGAGTACGTAAACGACAGGTCCCACCTGTGGTCTGGCGGCTAACAAGCCAGAGGAACAAGGGGCACAACATAGTACACAACACATGACCCACACATTTTTAAACCTTTGGCCTTGACAGCGTACTGTCCTCGATACAAAGAACATACGCGGAGATGGGGTAAATCCCTGGTGCCGTTAGACCCAAAAATACAAAAAAAAAAAAAAAAAAAAAAAATATCTGTTATGCAATTAACAAAGCAGACTGGAACCTCTTTAATTCAACAGTCCAAGCTTCACTTCAAATTCCTGGAAACACCAATTTCACCAACCTCAACCACAATCAGCATCAGAGAAAAACAACATCAATCATAACCAATGTCTGTGACAAAAAAAATCAAGAAGAAACACCCTTTCCCGAGTGCTGTCCCATCATGGTACAAACAACAGGAACAACTCTGCCATCAGGTGCATGCAGCACGGAAAGTATTTTTTTTTTTTTGTGCTCGCTGTACCTGGCCCCTCATGAAGTTGATGCCCTGTGTAATAACTACTGTAGGCTAAGAAATGATTACACTAGCTTAATTAGAGCCAAGAAGAAACAGTCATGGGAGCACCTGGTCTCCACGACTGGAAACAGCACCCCCTGGGGAGTTGTGTGTCGCACTGTTACGAACAAGCTCCTCAGGGGTGAGGTCATCTCCTCTACAGTCACCCCCGCAGGGCACCACAACCCTCACTTGGGAAGAGTCAGTAAACAACGTCTTGGACACCCTGTTCCCGCTAAACACAGATCCTCAATCCAGCCAGCAATAAGAAATCTGTGCTGAAAACGCATCCTACAGCACCACTTCTATAGAACAGCCTTTCAACTTAGATAAATTAAAACTTGCCATTGGCAATAAAAAAAAAAAAAGTCCAGGGTTAGACTTCATTGAAGCAGAAGTAATTAAGAAGCTTGCAGAGATGCTATCAAATTGCCTTCTTAGCCTGTACAACCATTGCCTGGAAGTTGGACTTTTCCTAGAAGACTTAAAGAGGCCAATCTATGCCTCATTTTGAAGAACCCAAGTAAGCCACCAGAGCAGCCAAGGTCATACAGACCCATAGCACTCCTTCCCGTTTTAAGCAAAATATTTGTACGTCTTCTCTTATCTAGATTGGAAAAACACTATGAAAATGCAAATCTCCACTCCCCAAACCAGTTCGACCTTCGGGCAGGCCGTTCAGCAGAAGATGCCTTTCGACAGCTCATGGATTCTGTCAAATATTCAGCCACCAATATCAGTGGATTTTGCCGGGACCTCTGACTTACTCTGGTGGCCAAGTATACTACGAAGACTCAGAGAAGCTAGCGTTCTAGCAAATCTTTACAGCTGCATACAGGACTATCTGCACAACAAAAGTGTTACAGTCAGAAATGCCTATTGGCAAGTCTCCAGAAATGTCTACAGAGCTGCCCCCAGGGCTCTGTCCTTGGCCCATTCCTATGGATGAGTTCCTGAACCTACCCCCGGGGGGGGGGAATGTTTCCACCCAAACCTTCGAAGACGACCTGATTCTTACAGTCACTGGAAACTCCAAAGCTTCCCTAGAAACAACAGCCAAGGAAGCCCTTACAAAGCTACAAGAATGAGCCAGCCTCCATAAACTCCATATATCCCCTCAGAAAACTACTTGAATTCTACTCAGAAGAATCCTTCAAATAAGCAGGCCGCCGCAGATTAAAATTGCTGGCAGAACCATCAAACTGGAAACTGAGACGGAAGTACCTTGGGGTAATTCTCCACCCCAAACTCACGTTATTATACTATTAATAACATTAATAGTACTATTAATAACATTAATAGTATAATAACGTGTATAATACAATCTCTCATATTGTGGAGTTATACTTCATAAATAAGCAATGCTTACTCGAGGTAGTTCAATATCAGGGAAACTCGTTGTGAAGGCATTCACAATAACAGTATAACAAAAAAGAGCCGTTTCACCTACTTCGGTGATTTACTATGATCTAACATGATGGTATGCACTATCTTGTTCGTTTAAGAAAAAAATGTAACGTACTGAGTACATTAACTAACGTGTTAAAATTAATCCTTGATTAACGTATATATGGAGTCACACAATTTAATTTTGTCCTTCAGATATATGAATGCAAAATATACAATTTTTATAATATATATATATATATATATAAGAAGTACCTTGGGCCGTTTGTCAAAATTTGAAACTCGCTGTGTAATCTCCTTGTAATCGAGCGAATGCTATGTCTAAATTTCGTTCTTCAAACTATACAAAGCACTATGCCACTAAAGCACTATACAAATATGTATAGTGCTTTAGTGGCATAGTGTTTTGGGTTGAAGCGCCACCGGTGGTTTCCTACAACTGCGCCATTATTTCTCGTCTACAACTGCGCCATTATTATTTCTCTGAAGTAAACAGAACTCTGTAAATGCCAGAAGTGGGTGTAGTGTGTTGTTTTGTGTTAGTTTTCTGGTGGTTTCTGCCAGGGTCGCCTGAGCTTCCTGACAAAGGCCAAGTTAAAAAAAAAAAAAAAGTGACTGAGGAAGTAGGAGTAGAGTGGGAGTGACAGTAGGGGAAAGAAGAATGAAGAAACATCCTTTAGTAGAGAGCGAAGTAATTGGGGAAGCCTTGGGTTGGGAAGCTCGTCCAACCCAGGGAAAGAGAAAGAATACAGAACGAGGAGCCTGTAAAGTGAGCCGTTTGGTAGTCAGCCGGGTTGCCAAAGCCCTGTCCCACATTAAATATTCGGGGGAAACTGTGGAGGGGTTTACAGTTTAATCTTACCCCGGAGGGAAAAGCTGGAAATCCAAAGGGTTTCAGCATGTCCCATCCCGGAAGGGGTTAGCAAAAAATCTTACCCCGGAGGGAAAAGCTGGAAATCCAAAGGGTTTCTGCATGTCCCATCCCGGAAGGGGTTAGCAGAAAATCCTACCCTGAGGAGAATACATCCTACTCTCTTAATCTGTAGTCATCTAGATCGTATGTATACCTTAGCTTAATTTTCAGTTATTACATTACATTCTAGTTATTACATTACAGCATATAAGGACTCCTTAAAAATCAAGACTGTAGTCATCTGTACTAAATGCGCTCCTGGCAGAGCTAGTGACCAGTAAAAAATTGTTTGGGAGCTGCAAACTGATTTTTCCAAAGGTCTTTGTATTCGCCTTCCTCCTATTTGTAGTTCGTGGTTATCTTTGGGAATGCCCCCCGCGAACGACGAGATTCAGCTCTAATACATACAGCGATGAGAAAAGACAGTTACCTATTTTAATTCATAGCGGTTGCAGCGGGGGCGCTATGGTTTATCCAGTTTTTTCCAATTAAATATATGTACAAGAATTTAGATAAAGTAAATTCTGCATGGTATAAATTATTTTTATTTTTGACTTTTAGTTCAGTAAATCTCGTTTCTCCTCCTTTCTTTCCTCCCCCCCTTTATTTTCTTTTCTGATGGGGTGTCCAGTAAACCTTGGTAAAGGAAAAGTACCACTTGAGGTCATGTAGTTAAGTTCATGGGTTGAGATTATGTCTGGTATGTGACCTCCGTAGTCAAGCCCCTGACTGCTAAATACGGTCGATCTGCCAACCCGCACTGGACAAGCGTGGCAGATTATGGTCCATTTCCCTCAACATGAATTGTTGAGGAGGCTTCCACCCTGCAGTGGGTTGATAATGGCTGCAATTTACCTTTTTTTTTTTTTTTTTTTTTTTTATGTAGCTGATGACACTTGGGGTCATATTTTGATAAGTCTGCTTAGAATTAAAGTTAGAGTGAAAAGAGTTTAGTAGCAATTTGAAGAATAGACTAGTTTTATTTTTAAACGAATTTTATTTTAAATTGAAACAATAGTTTCTGTTTTGAAACTACGCGCCTGGGGTGTGCAGTAATAGATTTCGTAAGGTACAGAAAATATAGGAGTAACCTTCCTTCACACTATCTGTGGACTGTTTAAGAGTTTTAAGTAGAAGTACCCGTTGTTAATTGTTTTTTTAAATACATAAATGGTTTTGTTGCCTGACAAAACAGCTCGCTTTGGTGATAAGGTAATATATGAGTGTTGTATAGTGCCTCTTGAGTTATCTATTTTTCCTAACGAGGTGCACCAAGAGAACTGGTAGTTGTACGCTCTGCATTGAGTATGGAATGAGATATTTTTAAACACGTGACAAAATGCAGTTTTATTGTGACAGCAGTGGTATTTGAGCAGGTATAATGTTTATTACCGATGTGCATAAATGTGGACTTTTCCTAAATGAACGGGTTTGGAATGTTATCTCAAAAGCACCCTTAAGTTTAATTAATGTTTATGTAAAAACCCATGAGTTGAATAAAACATACTAAAAAGAGAGCATGAACGTCTACAAGAGCAAGATAAACACTTCCGGCTCATTGCGTTAGAGCTTTAATTCAGTTTTGTATTCGTTTTAATAAGATTTTGTGCTTTTCTATAAAAATAATGAATTACCCTTGAATGCCATGTGCATAATTTTGAAAAAAAACTTCAAAAATCCAGCACGTGCTGACCGGAGCACTCTGGATTTATGAAGTTCTACTGTATTCCAAGCTGGATTGCATTTTAATTGAATAAAGCTGTATATATCGTTTATGATTGGATATGATTATGGTACCTTTTAAATTATATTACGTATAATGGAACATTAAATCTCTTTTTAAAGTGGTATCCTGAGGTGGTCGCTTCTATATTGCACCTGTAGCTAGTGTGCCCTGGACATATAGATATTCATAGCTCTCTTCTTTTTGTCTATTTGACTATTCAGTGTTCAAGATGAAATATTTAAGCGACTTCGAACGTGACATGGTAGTCGATGCCAGATTGCCGGTATGAGCTGGAAACTGCAATCCTGCTGGGGTTTTCACGGACGACTGGCTGGGTATTGGTCCAATCACCAAGTAACATCCAACCAACGGCAATCCTATAGTCGGAAATAGATCAAGAGACTGATGCAAAAGACTGATGGAAGCTGACAATAGCTTGTACAGTAGCAGAAAATCTGGCAGTCAGTCGAAGAGGTATTTCAGAACCCACAACTCATCGTACCTTGTCATGGATGGAGTATAGCACTCCTGTTCAGCAGTAAACACGAAGGCACACCAACATTCAGAATAAAATAAAACCTTATACTCCGGCACGACCACCAGACAGTGGAGCTTACAATAAATCATCAATACAAACGTTAATCGTATTTAGCAGTCATAGGCTTGAACCCGGTCCACTCAAAGAGCGCGTGCTACTGCACTCTTGCTCCTGACCTCGACTACGTCTGGCCTGTAACAAGAGCAACACTCACCCTCATGAACGACTCTACGTGCAAAGAAGCGATTGCTTACATCCACCAAAGCAAGAGTGGCATTTCATAAATAAACGGATTTAATTAAAGACAGAATTCACTAGCACCACCTCTTCAAGGGACATCAGCACTTGTTAACTCTGAAAATGATATTAGAAGAAGAACTCTTTATTGTATACAGAAGGCACATTGCTGTACACAGAACTCTTCACGGCTAGAAGCCAAGAATATACATAAAAGGAATAACAATATTATAAACAAAGATGAAAAAAAAAAAAAAAAAACAAACCCCAGCATTATAACCAATTATACGTGATTAAAGCTTGGAGCGCACAAATGACAAATCTACACATGAAAATATATTTACAAAAGAGTGTTATCAAGTGACGTTATTTCCAGGGAGAAGTCCTTTATAGTGTCTGAGCAGACGCAGAAAGGTTTGAACACTGGTGTGATAGATCCATGGCAGTGATGGACAGGTCCTCGGAAGCAGGTTCTAATGTCCTGTGACGTAGTCCTGAGAAGGACGTTGAATGAGTAATTTCTGCCTATATTTCTTATCGACTGCGAACTTGTAGAGATTGTCGTCCAAGGAGTGTATATACTGCAGCATTTGCATGGGTAAGAACCGATCGGATAACTTTAACCGTTTTGGAGTGGCCTAAACCATATTGTAGTCATTCACCGATATCCAGACAAATAACTGATGTGTCCATATGATCGACTATAGAGAGAAAGTAACGAACAGCTAAACGCAAATCGCAAAGTATGTCTTTGTCACCTTCCTCTGTACATTAAACAAGCAAACATATCAAATTAATGTAAGTTTGAACATTAACCCGGCCAATTGATTGGTCTAAACCAAACGCAGATGTGCATTAAGCTAAATCATAATTTCAGAATTAACATTTTAATACATAAAAGATGCTTACCACTTCTAAGAGAAACTTAGGCAGTAAGTTAAATCCTACACTCGTAGTATTTGAATGGTGCACTCCAGGTCTGATACTGCTATCATATTTGCTTAACAAATGGTCATGCAGGCGGTCAATATTGGATATCTGGCTGTCTTCTTCGCCAGCCGCATGACGAAAACCTATTAAAGTGTTCAACTGTTAATGCATCAAACGGATTACAAATTAAAATTATCTATTACTGACTACAATAATCGTGCTTCAATAAATAAGCTTTTCAATTTTCGTTTCTAAATATTAGATAGCTCCTTATTTTTCAAAATAATTAGCGCACCGCACCGCAACGCAACAGGCAAGTCTTAAACACAGCTGTGCAGACATAATATTCGGTAAACTTTATTGGCGCAATACGGCGAAAGTATTCAATGCACTAACCTTCCACCCCCCGCCCCAAACAACAATTTAGGAAGATCTCAGGAAACAAAATTTAAATAAATAAGAGAAGAGCCCTGAAAAACTATAACTTTGTCATTAAATGTAAAGCAGCTTTACACTACATTCATATACTAAATCATTAATCTCCCATCTTGTGATTTAAATTATTACCGCTGGATTATCATCTTGAGCATTATAGCCTCAGTTAATGATGCACCAAGGAACCCAACAACAAAAACTAGATTATCAAGTGCTGCACCAAGAGGTGTTTCACCATGCACTTTTAACTTTAGAAATTTTTACCATTAAATCGATCCGGATATTGTGAAGACACACGCGCTTGTGCTTTGCAAATACAGTGGAATCATACATGAAAATATTTTTAATCACACCCATTCTAAATTTAAAGTTTTTAACCCTGTAAAAACTGGTAGTGTCCGTTTTACACCATATAAAATCAATAAACATGATGTTAATCATACGTCTATCATCAGAGAAATACTAAGTTTAATGTTTTTTCATCCCACTTACATACATTGCGTTTGCTTCGTGGGGACCCTTATTAAGCTTGTAAATAGTTTGCGTGTTTTTGTTAACTTTGCTTTTTGAAAATTCTAAAAGCACGTGTGATTAGTAAGCCTAAGTTACTTGAGAGCAAAAAATTAACTGTTGACGATAAAAACTATCATCTTAATGCTTTCAGAATGTTTAAGTAGGCTTTAAGAAAACGCATTTGAAAAATGCGAGCGCGCGCGCGCACACACACACAAACACACAATTTTTTTAATTGCTAAACTATTGATGTTATTGGCTGGCCTGTTAAGAAGCAGATGTCACTGTTTAGTTTTTGAGAAAAAATCATTATTTGGTGGTCACTAAAAGAAACACAGGTCAGCTTTGCATACACTCTTCAATTGCTTGACAAAACTAAATGGTTTGTTAACCAAAAACAAACCAAAACGTGTATTTTGGTTTGTTTTTGGAAATTTAAGTAGAGTCAAAAACGACACTTGATAATGCTAAAATATAGTTTTATTCTTGAGGTAACATCGAAAATAACCTAAAATGCCAACCTTTTTAACGTTGGTAATTTTCACTTAAACTCGTTTAAACAAGTACACTTGATGTCGCTTAATATACGCTTTTATTATTGTTGTGACAGCTAAAACGTCGAACGTTTTAGCCGTTAAAACGAAGTTGAGAATTTCCATTCTTGTGCTAAAAACTAAAACGGCAAAATTACAATCTTAACGAAAAACTATGTAGTCACTGAGAAATAGTTTTGCCAAAAATTGCCACAAATGGACGTCAGAACCACTAGGGCTCGAGAAGAAATTATTTTGTACATGTCATCTAGCAACATTTTTAATAGTTTGGTTTGTTTCAAAGATACAAAAGACAGTTCGCTAAATTTTACACATCAAGTACATACAGAGGTTTCAGAAAAACAAAATCATTGCAGATAAACTTCATAAGACTTCAAACAAACAGTTTTAATTTTCAGTTTTTCAAGAATAGGTGGAACTTTGTATAGGTTTTCAAGGGGGGAAAATATCCATTTTAATTCCCGAAGAAGAACAATGTAATCAGAATAAAAGCGAATTCTCTAGTTCTCGATATTCACAAATTACAGCTTTTGAGATAATAACATAATCATTGCAGATAAAACTGACAAAACTTCAAGGAAACGCACAGGTTTAATTTTCAGCTTTTCAAGAACAGATGGATTTGGGAAGGAAAAACTTTAAGAATGCAGATAATTTTATTTCTAAATCTCAACAACAGATAGAAACAACAAGGAATTTATCTTTCAGGGAAAAAAAAAAAAAAAAAAAAGTTTTTCATTCCGCCCAGAAGGTTCCACGTCTGCGACACAGATGCGGCGGCCCTCCCCCCACAGCATAAGCATCCCCAAAATACGCCTTCCCTATTAACACCCACAATCCATTGCCACAAATTAACGTTAAAATTATTCACTATGACGTCACAATCTGCAAGGTAAGATGCCCGCTCACTAAACAACAGATCAGGGTCGAGCCCCGAAAAATAAATTGAAAATTATAATTCTTAAATTACCACTAACGCCATTTATTGAGAGAAAAACCAAACAAATGTCAGAAAAATACTATATAAACCAATTTTTTCCCCACACCCTCTGAGTGGCTAACCTACCATACCGACGTTTCGTTCATACCGTCCTCCGATACTACTTACACTCATAGACACTGGGGTATACCTCTTATTACTCATAGATAGTGGGGAATACCGCTTGTATTCCCCACTATCTTCCTTATGGCCTGGTGGACAGCCTGGCCCACCACCATGGGAGGTGAGCCAGGCTCTCCACAGTACTCTGGCTACTCTCCATTAGGGGGTCGCCTGAGCTTCCTGACGGAGAACAAAAGAAAAAAAAAAGCATGAGTGAGGGAGTAAAAAGGGGGAGGAAGAACCTCAGTGCATTTCGACAGGTGTGTATATTTTACGTATAAAAGATGACTTACTCCGTCATATCTCTACAATTTTTGTAGAAAAACGAACGCGGGGTTTGGCGAGCAAGGGGCGAAGCTCCCTAGTTACTATTGTTGCTCTTATATTATTTCTCCCTGATTGGGGGATTCCACTCCGTGACGAGTACTGCTACCAAGTACACAGGGCGGTTGTAATGTCTGGTGTTACTGTTGGTCAAGGAACTCTCTGACTACAGGTGTTCTGGATTGCGACTTTCTGGAGTTGCTTGTACGTGTTCGCTTGGAGACCTATTGCTACTAGGCAGTTATGTAGGGGTCTTTGGCACCATACCTGTCGTTGACACGATGATCGGGATGGTCGTTACTTCTTGCTATTATTATTATAGGAGATATACACTGTTGCGGATCTTATCTCTGAATTTACAAAGTTGGCATGATCATCGTTGGTTTTCTGTATTGTTTGAGCTCTCGGGTTCAGTTAAAGCAAAATGAAAAGATTTTATTTTTTCGCATTTATTAAAATTACAGTCACCATTTTTCTAGAAAAATCATAAAAGTATAGTTTTGGGTTGTTTCAAAAACAGGAAATGGAGAAAACGTCTTCGGCTTTAACTTGCTTTTCACAGTCCGGAGAAAGGTCGACCCGTTCGGTAGTTAGCTTTTCAGTTACTGAGGTTGAACGTTTGACCCGAAATTAAAAAAACAGAAAATGTTGGGATCGTCGCTTAAGGCGATTACAGAGTCTGAATGTTTCACATACTTTTTCCTTTACTTGTCAAAAGCTGTAATAGTAGATTTTAAAATCCTAGTCATGGAGTTTTTGTTTAAATGATAATTATTATTTTTTTTTATTTGGGAATAACACGAATAACATTTTCCAAGCTTTGGACATTCTCTAACTTTCCCATTTCACTGAGGAAAAGGAATTCTTATACACAAATAGTCAATGTTTAAGTGGTAGTCTTGGGAACAAATGGAATTCATGGATCCTATTACAGAAAAACTAAGAATTAACAGATACAACCAGGAAACAGCAGGCGTGCATCATTAAAATTTATCAACATTTTCACATCAGTACTACGCGAACTGAGGATTTCAAAAAATATTTTAAGTTTGTGACCATTCACAGTACAGACAGCTTCTCTTTAACAGCAAGACAAAGTACTTATCATTATTTCCTAGTGTTGAAATGATGATTCGCATGTTTCCAGCACTGAAGGCGTTTTATTTTGTGTCACAAGAAAAGCCACCAACGGTAATCAAATTTTTTTTTTTTTTTTGAAAATGAGTTCAGTGAATTATATCTTTGGTTAGTACGTTCAGATTAAAAAAAAAAATTGAAAGGGCAGCTCAATTGCTGAAGTACTGAGTAGTTCGAAATCAGTGAGGAAAATTTTTGAAAAACGCTCAACACAAACATTCATTGGTCTAAATATTAAATCATTACTTGCAGAAAAACGTGCACAGGACCAAGATAATATCTGAGAAAATTTCTGTGATAAGACAGAATCTATACAGTAATTTCCTGGAGTATTTGGATAAGTGGATGAAACCCCTAGAAGAATTTTCACGATTCACCTGGATGAAAAGCCAACATGGGAGGATGTGGAAAATAGTGTTTAGTATTTGATCGCTAATGAGAGTCAAAGTTGAGGTTAAATGTGTTGATCAATTAAGAAGCTTGAAAAATTTTATAGAAATAGAAAGCAAACACGAACCATTTAATCAACTGCTGAAAACTGACACAATTTTTCGAAAATTGCAAAAAGCCAGAGCGTACTCAGAATACTTTAAAACTTACAATGTTTTTCGCAATGACTCCTCACAACGCAAATATAGAAAGGATTTTTTTTTATTAATATATAGTCAGCGGACAAAAGAAAAAAAAATATGAACTGATACTATAAAAACATTAATTTTACAGCACAACTTGAAAGAAATGTCTTGATTTAATTTCTGTTCCTACTTATATTCTAACCCATCATTGTTAAACCAAATTATGTCACCGGGAAAATATAAACGATTACAGAAATAATAGAAGTTTCAATTTTTAATAGTTAAAGTGTCACTTTTAAAAATAATCACTTTTAGTGATTATTAATATATATTTTTGACCATACACTATCAAATACAATATTTTACAATTTTAGAAAGTTGAATATACACAAATATTATGTATGTATATTATGCACATAATGTATATTGATTATTAAAACTTGATTTTTTAGTGGGCCATCGTTTTTGTCCTTATTCTCTATTGATATATCATCTTTTTGTCTTTTTTTTTTACCCGATTCTTTGAAATGCCCCTTTTTTTTAGTGATTTTGATATAACAACCCTAATTTACAGTTAATGCATAAACGTCATTTCCTCAAACAGTCAGAACTATCGTTTTGTTAGCGATACGTAAATAACTGAACAGTTTTTTCTAATTTTCATTTAGTATGATAATGATGTGTTTCTCTCTGTGGTCACCCGTAGAAATAATTACCTAATTCGCTAGCAGAATAAAAGGAAGCAAGGTTATAGAATGCGTACGTGAGTGTAAGCCATTTTATAAAATTTATGTCATGACTTAACACCACTTTTATTCTCACTGCCTCATATAGCGAAAGCGCATTTTACTGACTTATTATTATTATTAGTCGTATGGTGCAAGGAAGCCTGCGGCTTATGCTGCACCATCCAGGAAAAAAAAAAAAAATTCTGAATTACTCCGAGAGAGAGAGAGAGAGAGAGAGAGAGAGAGAGAGAGAGAGAGAGTCAGAAGTAGAAGGAAATCACCAAGAAAGAGAAGAATGATGGTATCCAGCTCAGGACCCTGAGTGTGCCAAGCCCATACTCACCAGTTGTGAGACTTATTCTATATAAAGAAACACGTCATCGATAATTAGACTCTCTGTAATCGAGTATTTAAATTAAAGGAGAACAGGGCTTGGAAAGAACCGTAACGCTATTCTCGTTTGTCATACACATCGGCAATGTGACATGCATACTGATTATTAAAAATAAGATGTTACCAAGAATTTCGTTTCGTACTATTTTCCATTTTTACCCCTGAATGGGGAGGGGATATGTAATTCTCCCTTCATTTTGAAGTAAAATCAACATCTTTTCTAGTTTGCAAGCGATTAATTCACCAGCAAACGATAAATTCATCATCATGCATCAGTAAATGTTAGGAGAAGAGGTTAAATATACTCGATTTCTATAATTACTTACTCCAAAATATGCAAAGTATAAGGCTCAGGCAACTACTCCTCCTAAGGAAATTCATGGTTTCAACTAACAACAGTCCCTTGTGCTGGGTACTACCATCGTCAACACACATTTGGTCACCTGACTCGGACTCCAGTTTCGTGCCAAACTAATAGTGATATTCTTCTTACACCAGTCACAAGCTGTTTTATTAGACAGACGCTCTCCTCCGTATCAGTGATGATAAACAGTTTTTGTGTTAGATGTGCATGGTTTTCTATAATCTATTCATTCCGGATGAAGATTTCTTTGTCTTTTTGTTATTAAGAAAAATATACGAGCGCTGTTCAATTGAAACATGTTTAAGACTTTTAGTTTTTGTTATTATTATTTTTTAACTCAAAATAAAAATTTCCTTTAGCAATTAAAGTTTCATCTCATTGATTCACTAATGTTCCTTCTTCAAAAACGTTTTTCTGCTTTTGAAAATCATTCTTAGACAGTGTTTTTGATATTCAATGCCGGAATTCAATTTTCAGGCCATAGGTATGCCCAGCCCCGGGCACCTAGAGTGCTTAGATAGGCCCTGTTCTAATATGAGGACTAACCACCACGTAAGCATTGTTTCTAGGGGTAGATGCATACCGAATAATCTTAATGAATCAGATTTTGATGACAGAACCCATTCTTAATTTATACTATTTCAAACATAATATTCCAAGCTACAATAAAATTTCTCGTAACATTCTTGAGAAGATCAGGAATCAGGTGTGTTTATTGTAATTTGATGGTGGATAACTGGGTATGATAGTAGTCGAATAAATTTAAGAGGTGTGGCGTATAACAGGAACAGTAGCAAGTCACAAGTCGATTTGGGTATGAATGAATCCAAATGACTCCTAATTTATCCACGTGAGAGATGTGAAATACTTCCATAAATACGTTGTTTTACTGATACCATTGTGGTAAAATAATTATTAGTATTAGTAATGTCCACATGGTGCAGCTTATGTTGCACCAGCCAAAAAAAAAATAAATAATAAATAAATAAAATAAAATAATAACAATAAAAACAAATTAAAAATAAGAAAATTTTAAAAAATAATAATAAAAAGAAGAAAATTAAAAAAATAATAATTAATAAGAGAAAATGAAATGGACAACCTATGCACTTCCCTCCTCCCTTAGGTAATTATCCAGCTGACCTTTAAATTTCCCCAAACTGTCAGCCACTCATGTAGGTAACTTATGCCAGTAATTTATAACTCGCTGGCTAAAATAAAACTTCCTGCAATCCAGTCTAAACAACTCCCCCCCGTAATTTGAAATTATGGCCTCTTGTTCTAGAATCATTTATAACCGTGAAAATTTCGTATTTATTCATTTTGCTTATGTCTCTCACAGCCTTAAACACCTCAATCAAGTCTCCTCTAAGGTGTCTAGTTTCCAAGCTCTGAAACTCACATATTCGAAGTCTTTCCTCATATGGACGACCTTTTGCCGATCTCGCCAGATGAGTTACCCGTCTTTGGACCCTTTCAAGAAGAACAATGTCTTTCTTTAGGTGCGGTCTCCATACCTGAACACAGTATTCCAAGTGTGGTCTAACAATAGCCTTATATAATGGAATTGTGACGTCCTTATATCTACTAGCGATTGTTCGATAAATCATCGATAGGACACCATGTGCCCCCCCTTGTAACCATTCCATTTTTTCTCATTTATTTGTACACACAATTATTACATATATATAAATACAATACTTACAAGAAGATATAATATATATACAATTTTATATACATTAACATTCTCGTTACACATATATAAGCATTTATATTTGACATCCTGGTGCATGGCGTATGTGTATCCCAGAATCAAAGGTGGCTCCTAGGCAAAAGCCCATCCCCACCTAGTTCATCTACTTTGCCGTAGAACCTCTACAAAGCTAGCCTAAAAATATGTCTGAGGTACTATACCACCGCCAATACAAGGCAGCTGCTGCCCGGTGCCCTTCTCTGGGCCCGGGTTTACGTTATCTGTTTGTTGTTGTTGTTATTTGGTTTTTAGGAGCATTAGCAACTAAGGCTATATTGCTCCGGGGATATGCGGTGGTCATTTGCTGACCTTTCCGCATCCTCCGTATTTGGTGGTGACGGGCTCGAACCCCGGTCTAATCAAGAAGCGTGTGCTACGCACTGCTGCTTCTTCCCACCTGGCTACGGAGGCGCCTTATCTGTTTGTGCCGAATGCACAAGTCCTGCACCCACCGGATGTAGTGCAATACCAGTGGATGCCGACAAGTGAATTACTAGTGGAGAACTTCCACAAATTATCCTCACTACCACCGAGAAACAGTAATTATTATTACATTAAACAGATATACAGGGTGATTCACTACCAGTGCGACCAACTTGTAGGAGGTGTAGGGGGCACAAAGACGAATCGGAATCACATAGCATTGCAGGGTCCGAAATGCCTTCGTCATGCGGTAGAGGACGTTGAACGGGAGGTCGCGTGAACAGCGATCCCGCTGGAAGTCAGCATTTGTGAACCGTTTCTGTTGAAGAAACCAAGTAGCAAAAGTCCTCCAGAGTGGATAATCTGCAGGCTCCAATGATTGGACACGTTGCAGATGGTATGAACTCATTTGGTTTGTTAACAGTATCCTCCATACAGTGGATTGGGAAATACCCAATCGTTGGCCTATCGCTCGAGTACTCGCACTCGGATTGCCTTCTGCAAGACGTAGGACATTCTCCTCATTGTCTGGCGTCCTCGTCGTTCGCTCTCGATTCATGGTACCTCTCGTGAAACAACCAGTCTCACGTAACCTTCTGTGCACACGTGCGAAAATCGTATGATGAGGAGCACGCCTGTGCGGGAAACGTTCCTGGTACAAGCGCAGAGCGGCGCGCCCGTTACAGTCCGCAGCTCCACACGCGAGGTGCATGTCGGCCAGTTCAACGTTTGAATACCTCCATCCTACTGCCTCGGGTACCTGTTCGCAAATGCTGACTTCCAGCGGGATCGCTGTTCACGCGACCTCCCGTTCAACGTCCTCTACCGCATGACGAAGGCATTTCGGACCCTGCAATGCTATGTGATTCCGATTCGTCTTTGTGCCCCCTACACCTCCTACAAGTTGGTCGCACTGGTAGTGAATCACCCTGTATATATACAACACTTGTTTTAAATATGCTCAGTCTCTGAATTCCTGAGAACCAGGAAAACAGTATATAATTAAATTACATACAATGAACAATTAACAACACTGTCTGTCCGCTAGACTTTCGAACCTGCCGACGAGCAGAATGAGACAGCTGCTGCTAAATGCTTCTCATAAACCTTGTGTTTCATAGAAACCAATCTTTACAATAACAATTGACATAAACCTTGTCAATAACAATTGACATAAATCAACGTACCATTAATTAACATAAATCAACACAATAACAATTCACATAAATCTTCTGTTTACACATAAACCTTTTGTCTTTTGTTAGGTCAATTCCCAGGAGTAGCTGAGTCCTCAATATGAAAACTGTTCTTGAGACGGTTTGCAGAGCAGCAAAGTTATTACGGTCTTCAACTAAGATAATTACATTGTTCTCCAATAAGTTTAGAACCGCAGACATTAAATCCGCTCTAGGTTGAGAGTACAATACACAGTTCAGAAGTACACGAATCCACGTTTCATATTCCCTCATGTGCAATATTAGGCTCCAGACCACGCTCGAATAACAGCCCGTAGGTACCCATGCCCTATTAGCAGATAAGAAGTTGTCATAGAAGGTCTAAATCACGAAATAACTCCAGGGATTGTTGAGAATTCCACTTGCGCAATATACTTTCTTGTTCAAGCCCAAATTCGCCCTCGTCCCATCTTTTTTGCCAGACAACAGTAAATTCCTTCCAAAGACTTTTCGTCTCCCTTTTAAAGTAGCTAGCTGGGTCAGTCGTAATTCCAAGCAATGTCTTAGACTGTCCTTTTTTTAGGTAGTAAATCAAACCCCGGAAAGCAATATATAAATTTACAGGAATCATACCGCCAAGTGTTTAGAGTGCGTTGGTGGAATATTATTGAACAGTCTTTGGAACATTATTGATCGTCAGAAGAAGTGATCTTTGTGTGGAAATAAGTTTCTGTTTCATTTTTACCTTTGATACTCTTTGGTATCAAACACTTGCTGTGTATGATATAATAGGCAAAAATATGGTTTTATAGTAAAGGTTCAAGATTTTCTTTGATAATCCCCACTCTTTCCTGGAGACTCTGATAACTGAGGCTGTGAAAAAACGGATTTTCTCCCCGAGTTTTGACATATGAGGCAGAAAGCTGAGTTTATCATCTAAGGTGATACCCAAACATTTAGTTTTTGGGATACATAGGGAATTTGGGTATTATTTAGTCGGATTCTGGGGGGGTCTATTGTGGCTAAAATGGTTCTTAAAAGTCATAAAACTGGTTTTACTGGGGGATATTTTCAGTTTGTTGACTGTAGCTCATGCCATCAAATCATCCAAGATAGGCTGTATTTTCTCTTCAGTTATTCTCCTTATGCTTCCATCAGCAACGAACACCAAGTCATCCGCATAGGCTATCTTACTGATACCATCATGTTCCCTCCTTAACCACTGATCTTGCACAGCGTTCCAGAGGAGAGGTCCCAACACTGATCCTTGGGAACATCCTCTTGAAACCTGAGCCCAGTATGTAAGTTGTTTTGCCACTACCTTAATATGTCTGTCACTAAAGTACGATCGCATAACACTCTAGATGTACGCATCCTACTCTGCGGATCTCAAGCTCTTGAGGGCACTTTCTCACCATAAAGTGTCAAACGCGCCCTGGAAGTCCACAAACATTCATTCATTCATTCAGAAACACTTTCAGCACATCCACCTCCTAAGCCGTAGCTTATATGTGGATAATGCTACTTCAGTATTATCCTATTGCCGTAATTAAAACATTATTATTTTATAAACATCAACTATTAAAAATACAAAACTCAATTCAACTTAATGAGAGCACTATACCGCTTAGCCATAGCTAAGAAGAATATAGTATTGGCTACCTCAGTCCCACTTATCCTAATCAACTATGTTACGCCGACCGGGCTAGCCGGGTGGGTAAAGTGCCTGCCTGGCAACCCAAAGGTCGCGGGTTCGAATCCCGCCTCGGGCTTGGATCAGAGTAATGCAAAAACCTTGGGAGGTGCATTATGGCCACAGAAGCCGATGCGCCAACAACTACAAAAAAAAAAAAAAAACCTATGTTACCGTCCCCAGCCACGGGGAGGCGGGTCCTACTACCTAGCAGTAATCTTGCTCTCCGTTGAAGTCCACAAACACAGCGAGTACGTATTTAGCAGGTGAGTTGGACACATGGTTGGTCAGAAGATTTATAGCGTCTTCAGTTGACCGTCCTTTCTTGAAGCCGTATTGTGCTTCTGAACATAACTGATGATGATCTAGCATTTTTTGGATTCAGTGACTAACATTCGCTCAATTTCCCCAGGTTGGCTAAAAGCGAAATAGGTCTGTAGACCCGTGGGGTCTGATATTAATTTCTAAGTATCTTTAGTAGAGCTATTTTACATTGACGAGGAAATATTCCTTCTAGTAAAAACTTATTCATCAAATTTAAAAGAATATGTGGAAAAATTTTCAAAAAATTTAACTATGGTTGTATTCTCAATCAGGTGAATACCGGGGCTTTTCTTACCATTGAGCTTTACCACGGCAGAGCCCAAATCCAGGAGTGTAAAGGGTTCAATGTCCGATGGTCCTTTATACTTTTCATTATCATGACGTATTTGCATTTGTTCAGGTGAATCTAGATCCGATCTTTGGGGAATAGGTTGTTAATTATGGAATCCACTGTAGACATCCAGTCTTGAGTCTCTTGACCATCTACTTTAACTGTGTTATAAACATCTCCGCAAGCCTGTTCCTTGATATCCAGTAAACCAAGCCCCACGGTTCTTTTCCGATATCCGTTACGAAAATTTTCCAACACCTTTCTTTTGAGTTGGCAATTGCCTTTTGATAATTTTTCCTTAGGGTACTGTAAGCTTCCCTGTAGGTCCGAACATCCTCGGAAGAAAGGTGCCTATGTCGCTAGAATTCTTTTCTAACCTGTTGAACTTGCTTTCGCAGCTTACTTAAGTCTGAAGACCACCGAGGAACAGAAGTTCTGGTTTGCTTTCTTTTGGCTGAGTACTCCATTGCCAAATACAGGTGGGTCTGGGCGAAATTTGTAAATTCCATTGCCGTCATAGCGTTTAAACTGTCTACAACATCTGCAGAGAAAGTAATCTTTGAATTTGTTCCATTTAATATATTGTCCAAACGATAGAGAGTCAATTGTATGTCTTCATTTGGCGGACAGTAAACAGACGCAATGTAAAAACTTATGAAAAGTGTAGAAATCATTAAACAGGTCACAGTGCTTATTCTAATCTGACCCATTGCCACTCTGCAGCGCTGACCATTTATCTGAACTTTTATCCCCTCATATATAATATTACCTAAAATTGGATTCTTATCAGCCAACTCTGTTGCTGAATTTCAACCATTATCACTCATGTTTGGTTCTGCTGTCCGTAAGCTGAACCACTTTTAAGTATTCTGGACACTTGGCATCCCTTACAGAATGATTGTAATCTCTACCACGTCTCTTGCAGTTGATACATTTTGGAGAGTCTTCTTTATAGGGACAATCTCCATAGACATGACCACCCTCTGCACAGTGTTCACAAGAAATTGTCTTAAGTGAAAATTGTGCCGAGTGGCTATACCCCAAACAACGGAAACACTTGCTTACAATCGTAAATCTACGGAACCTGTGTGATGTAAATCCTAGATAGATTCTATCGCTATCCAAAATATACCTCATCATACGAGGACAAAATCGAACCACCTTTTCCCCCGATCCAGAACTAAATCTGAAAGTCACCTTCTCTTTAACTTCATTCTGCGAGAAACCAGTCTTTTAAGTTTTTAACGAAGAGATCAAGTATTTCCTCCTTAGCATATTCACGAGAGACACCATATATTAACACTGTTGGATCAGATAACCGAGGTTTCTCCATTGTAAGACCTATCTCTTTCAAAGCAGAAGCAGAATAGATCCTATTAGCATCCGCCGTATTTGTGGTCTCCACAAGGTTCCCCCTATTACTAAGGAGACGAATACCTTTTACTTTCATCTTGTGATCACGCTTAATGACTTGAGTCACCTTGTGCTTTGTATCCTGACTCGAACACAAGGAAGAGTCCTCAGTAGGCCTAAAAGTAATCAGATTCTGAGGATCAGGCACACCTCTAGAAACTGATGAGGATCTATCCCGACTTGCACCGCCAGTCCTCTGTTTGGATCTTGGTTTATTCTGGATGACAATAGGATCAATCAACTTGAGATCCTGCCGCACTACCTCTACATAAGACTTCTTATGAAGTTCAATCTAACATTTGTTTTATCTGAGAAGCACTCTCCTCCAGATCCTTGGCTCGTACCTTGAGGCACTCATTGTTCACAACCAACGCTGTGGTCACCGACTCCACGTCAGCCCAGAGACCATAAATTCTATTAAACGCTGGTTTTGTTATTTTACTTGATTCTTTAGACATTATTTCTCCTAAAGCCCTTCTTATCTTAGCCAATGTCAGATACACCTTCGAGGCATGTAATGATCCTCCGAGGTTCAAACCATCTATAAAAGAAATCCCTTGGTCCTCCCTACTACAAACATTAACTATTTTATCCCATATACCACTTGGGGAATCAAGAACTCCACAACTCTTTATAACGCCGTTCTCAGCTGTGCTAGCTTGAACTTCTTTAACGAGAGACTGGCGATTCTTATGTACTTCATCATTCAAAGTTTTATTTTTATCCAATTTTGTTTCATGAAATTTAGTTTTGTCTTTTTCTCCTTTTATAACAATTTTAGGGGTCTTTGATTTCCTTTTTATATTTATGCCTTACTGGTGTCTGAAAAGATTCTTTGTTAGAAGACACCTGTTTTGTTGCAAAATCAACAGAAGAAGAATATGCTTCAGAAGTTCAAGCATATTCATTCATGAATATGCTTGAAGCATTCTCGGTCTTCTTCTGACATTATGTTAATTAGACTAGTAATTTAGACAAAATTAACCAATTAATTTCAACAGTTTAATAATAATAATAATAATAATATATGTCTATATAGACACTTTACCCCACCCGGGATGAAATCTGCATGAGAGTTTAAGAATTCACCAAGGTTCGTTTACGGGTCTCAGCCCCTAATGGGCAGGGGGCGCCACAAAGTTATTTACAAAATGTGTAATTTCAAGGAGATTATTTTCCGCCAAAGTAAGATCCTCAACTCCAAAATCAAGAGAGTTATCGCCACTTTATAAGTTTATTTAAAAGTAGCCTAAAACTACCCCAATGTTAACCAGTGGGACTTTTTCGAAATGTAAATGTGAAATCTACGTAATAAAGACTGATATATCCACAGTACATAATGACATATAAATATTTAATGGTTTCTCCCTAAACGGGGGCCACCCCAAAGCCAGTAAATTTCCAAGGCAATAAGATAAGAAGTCTCCATTTTGAGTAATGTTTTCTCAAGGGTACAATGTATAGTTTCACAAGGGAAAATCCTCTATGTTAAGCCTATGAGGCTATGGTCTATACACACTGTGTTGCCACTTTATTAAGTACATCCCTGCTGTGCACACAAATGGTTCATCCTAAAACGTTGCAAGTCACATGACCACAGTTGCAGATATAAATGCAACAGAACAACCTTTCTAGTATCAGTTAAGCGTACAAACCGTAGCAATAATGGGGAAAAGGAGTGATCGAACGTGGCGGTAGTAGGTGCAAGACGTGCTGGACAAAGCATCTCTGAAACGGCAGTTCTCCTGAACTTTTCACCCACCACAGTTTCAAGGGTGTATCGAGAATGGTGCAACGAACAGAAAACATCCTCTCAACGGCACTCCTGTGGAAGAAAATCGCTTGTTGATGAGAGAGGAGGTCAGAGGAGGATGGTTAGAATTGTGCAAGCAAACAGACTGGCCACAATGTCGCACATCACGTCAGAATACAACCTTGGTGCGCAGAACAAAATATCGCAACGGACCACTAGTCGCACTCTGTCGCGAATAGGCTACAACAGCCGACGGCCACATTGCGTACCTTTGTTATCAATGAAGAACAAGAGGGCACGCCTCCTGTGGGCATAGCAACAGCAGCACTGGACTATCGAGGATCGGAAAACAGTTGCTTGATAAATAAATAAATAAATATTCTGTTTATACTCCGGCACGACAACCAAGTCAGTAGAGTTTACAACAAATCGTCAATACAAATATTTATCGTATTTGGTAATCACGAGCTTGAACCCCGGTCCACTCAAGGAACGCGTGCTATGCACCCTCGCTCCTGACTACTCGGCTACGTCAGGCCTAGGTCTGACGAGTCAAAGTTCCTGGTGCATCTTTTTCATGGAAGACTCAGAATTTGGCGAAAGCAACATGAATCCAGGGACCCGTCACATCTGACGACTACTGTGCAAGGTGGTGGGGGCAGTGTTATGGTGTGGAGGATATTTTCTTGGCACACTTTGGGTCCATTGATACCCATAGATTCACGTCTGAATGCCACATCGTACCTAAACATGGTTGCTGACCAAGTACATCCGTTCATGTTGACAGTTTATCCTCAGTCAGATGGTTACTTCCAGCAGGATAATGCGCCGGTGCACACAGCCCGAATCACCATGGAATGGTTCCAGGAACATGACCATGACTTTTCTTTGCTGCAGTGGCCCGCTTAGTTCCAGGATCTCAATCTTATTGAACATCTTTGGGATGAGCTGGAAAGGGCTGTTCGCAGCAGGCGTCGAATCTCAAGGAACTGCGTGACACACTCATGTCTGTATGGTACTCCATTCCTGTACAACATTTTCAGCATCTTGTTCAATCAATGCCTAGACGAATTCAGGTTGTTCTGAAGGCTAAAGGAGGCTGAACACGCCACTAGGCTATTAAGTGGCAGCACAGTGTATGTCGCTATTAGAGTTCGAAGACAATTTCCAAACACCGATATCTTGTGTCTCTCTTCAATACCTACAATAAAATTTTATCCTATGACTCACCGAAGTTATCTCTATCCATGTCATATATTTTATAAATGTAACTACTCTTTAAACCACTCTTATACAAAAAAAAAATACCAAAAATTGGTTTATTTTTGGTATATTTTTATTTTTGGTTTATTTTTGTTTTGTTTTATTGTAGTGGTTTACATCTCTGGTGATATTTCACATAAATTTGGACCTGGTGCCCGTCAGAGGGGGCACCGTTAAATTTCTATTTAATTGGCTTTTAAAATTCAATGAATTATTATTCGTACATTTAGATTTTCTAAATTATTTTAGTGTTTCTGCTGCAATATTTTAACTCTTGTTAACCCTCTCTTCCCTCCCTGCTTGGTTTGGTTTAATTTCGACTATTTTCGCTCTTGTATTGCCATACTGCGGGCATTATTTTATTTTATTTATTTTTTATTTTAACCCTTATTCTAATTTATTCGTATGGTTATATTTCAAGCATCATGTAGAGGAATATGCTTTTTGCTGCCTTTGATGTATGCTGTACCCTTTTTATTTTTATTATGAAATATTCCGTTTCCAACTACTTTAAGTGTTATTCATATATATATATATATCAGTGTTATTCACGATTTACGCCATTAGTCGCAAGTCAATAACTTACAGCATAAAAGATAGGATAGAAATCAGGGGAAGCATTGTTTTTTTTTTTAAATGTGATTTAAAGAACAACAGAACGACCGTGCTAGGAACAACCACCCTCATTCTATCAACTTCGAAACATGATCCCCTTACTCTCCACCTCCCAGAGGCTGAAATATTAGTAGTAAGTAGGACGTACTTGGAGAACAACACAACTTAATTGTTAAATAATTAGCAGCAAGCAAAATTAGAACAAAGTATAGCTCTGTTTTGGTTTTTGATTCCGCAAGAAATTTCTGAAGTACTGAGGTGAGGTTAAAAAAAAAAAAAAAAAACACCACTGCAGTCATAAAACTAAATTTTTGAATTACAATGCCACAGAAAAAAAATTACACTTGAATAACAAATTATAAACCTGAATTATGTTACTGTAAGAAAATCGTAGAGTAATATACCCGATAAAATTCAGGTTCTTATAGGCAAGGCCAATTTCTTTCTATAATATCATCCCTCTTCTCCAAACTCAGCAACAATAGCAAATGCTGTACAGCATTTATACATGGAAAATTTTTCATTTAATTGTCTCCATCCAACTTTGATGGCTATTTTACTTTACTACTTATTACGTATTTCTAAAAATATTCCGTTCAAATACCAACCACGCGGAAACGACATGATAAAGTACATGTACAAGTAGCACATGTGGGAACAAACTAAATTTGCTACAAAGTGGATCGATCTCAAATTGCGAACTTTATTTAGAATTCAAATTTGAAGTTCTGTTTTGAAAATCTGCATCGTTTCATCTTTCATTTTGCTCTTACCACCATTATGGATTTTATTATTATTTTTTTCTTTTCATTCATCACCATCATTTTCTAATAGTCAATGACATGAAACAGTCATATTGTCAGCTGGTGCCACGTGGATCACTACACGAGCTTACGTTTCTCTGTTCCGCAACTGATCGAAAGGATAAGGGCGAACTGCATATGAGGATAGCGAGATCTCATGATGGAAAATATAGGTTTCTGGTTCCTGTTGTTAGTGTTGTACTTTGGTAAGGAAACTTCTTATTTCTAAGTTAAGCTATTATAAGGAAAGTAACTTTTAAAAATACACAGCTGATATTACAATAAAAATAAATAAAATAAATTTTCTGTTTATGCTCCAGGAACCACGTGGTCAGAGGAGTTTACATCATAAGAGTGAATACAAGAAATAGCATCGTAATTTGCACTCGCGGGATCTTGAACCACGGCCATTCAAAACACTCAAAACCTACCACTCGGCTACGGCGGACACTTAAATTGGGGGGAGGGGGAGAAACTGCTTTTTGGTTTCTCCCTGCAAAAATAGCGTCATTACCTAGTGAAGAATGACGAGCTTTCATTTTGAAGTGACTTTTTCTCACAGTGATTGTTTTGTAATTTCATTCAATACATTTTTACGATTTTCTTCCTTTCAGTGTTTGACACCATGTGCTATCTATCTGGATTCAGCCTATTTACATATTCATTTAAATCCAACCTCCCAGGAGATGCCAGACGGTCAGGGACTGCATGCATTATTATTAGGTATGATGATCGCGGGTCAGTCTGTATATTTGCAAAATGAAGCACCCTCTGCATAAAACCAGCTAACTACAGCCGCCGATATTAACAAGTAGAAATGTGTATGTTAATGAAGTCACCATAATTTACCAGTTCTGCTGTCTTTATAGTCACTGAAGAAGTGGTACAGGAAATATCATGCCACGTTCGAGAATAATATGAGATTACTCTAACAGATAGGTTGAAATGCTCATTATTTCATCAATTTTCATATTACAATTACTGCTTACTACATGAAAATTAATTCCTAAATTTAAAATTTTATAATTGATGTACATGATTATTTCATAAAGCTTAAGAAATTAAACTTGTTTTATTCATTTTAAAAAATGAATAAAAACAGACAAAACAACCTTGAAGTAATTAGAGTAAAATACAAGTTTTTTGTTTCTTTCTAATAAAAAATTAATTTTGCTAAATGTTATAAGGATAAAATTAATAAAAGGAGTTTTGCGTATATATGTATAGATTTCTGATTTTGAGTTTAGGATCTTATCAATGCTATAAATTAAAACGGAGATCGGCAATAGTCATGCCTATTTAGCTAATGTGTTTATTTGCCGTCCGCCAAACCGTACATAAAGTGCATATCCGCTTGCTCCTGATTTCAGTACATGGTCGGAATGGAAAACCACTAGATTCTATCAGTACCTTGTGATAAAGGAGATAAGACATTCCAGTTAATAACTCGGGAACCAAGCATTTCCGGAACTATGTTGATATAAAATATTTTTATTGCAATAGATTTGATAATTGAGAGCTATTAAGTGCTCGATAATTCCTATATTCTATAATATTATAAATCAACAAGGATTACCTTTATTTTAGATATAGGAAGCTTCTTTTCCAACTCTCCTAGTCCAACTCACTAATAATTCTTGAGGATGGCGATATCTATTTTGTAAACCAGGTGGGACGTCTTATTTCTTTTGGTCCTATAGCTGGACTTTAGCGTTAAATTTAGGGGTCTAATAAAATTGGATATGGGGGGGGGGAGGGATTATTCTCTACATTTCTTAAATCGGACTAGAACTTTTCGGGCGTCATGTTCACAGGAATAGAGTAACTCACAATTCACAACTCAATTCTATTCCTGTGAACATGACGCCCGAAAAGTTCTAGTCCGACTTGAGGAATGTAGAGAATAATCCCTCCCCCCCATATCCAATTTTATTAGACCCCTAAATTTAACGCTAAAGTCCAGCTATAGGACCAAAAGAAATAAGATGTCCCTGGTTTACAAAATAGATATCGCCATCCTCAAGAATTATTAGTGAGTTGGACTAGGAGAGTTGGAAAAGAAGCTTCCTATATCTAAAATAAAGGTAATCCCCGTTGATTTATAATATAATTTTATTGTAATATATTGTAATATATTATATTTTATTGTAATATAATTGTAATAAAATAATTTATTGTAATATATAAAAATATGAGGAACTCATTCCTGAAGTTATTTTTGAGACACCCTGTATATATAATAATTTTATTCTTTATATAGAGATACTAAATAAACATCAATTATAGATCCACAAAATTAAAAATATACTGTACACTTTTTTATAATGAAATAAATATATAAATAAAAAAAATAATAAGTTTAAGTAATTTAAATTACTTAAAGTTCAGAACCACTGCTTTGATGTATAGTAGTTGAGGTAACTAGCTTAATAAACTATATTATTAATTTCACGTGGTATAAGAGTGGTATTAATTATCGTAATAATCTTAACGAAGCATTGAATTGTTTCGTGAGCTATATGCACTTAAAAAAATATATGTAATTAAATCACATATCATAATTAAATTAACATGTAATTAAATTAATGTGTAATTAAATCACATTCGCTACTAAGTGCAATGAAAATTATTTTTTCTCTACCACTCTATGACGCGGAGTCTGAACTTGACATCCTTTATCCTGGAGACTCCGAGCCAAACCCCAAAAAAGGTGGCAACTCTATGCATCCAATCCACTTTAAGCTTGCAGGCCAACTTGTGCAATCCTTGCAAAGTATTTTCAAGCGATTTACGCATGGGTAAAATCAGTAATCATTATTATTCCAAAACAGAAGCATTATCTGGCACTGCTTAGGAGTGCCATCTCTTTTTCTTCTTTCCGAAGTTGAAGATGAAAAGGAAAACCATTTCACAACGTTCAAAAGAATATGATCGAATATCTCAAGGTGGTAACTTTTGCGTACTGTAATTTCAAGAATGCTTTCAACAATTAAAAGAGAATTGTAACAAGTGTATATAGTCCCATAGAGATTATTTCGAATAGCTTTCATAAGTTCTTTTTTTGAACATTTTTGTCTTATTACTTTTCGCACGCGCTGTGTATCTGTATTCCTAACATTCGCTATATATGTATACCAGAATTCTGTCAGTATATAATAAATAACAAGCATATTTTAATCAGTGACTGGCAATAATCGAAAATGGAATTTTCGTAATCGATTATATGCAAATTAATTGATTACGAAATCAAAGTAGTTAAAAACTGAAGAAAATAAAATGAAATAACACTGCAGGGATACGATCTGATGTTATGAAAACTAAAGATAAAGTGCTGTTCTCTCTCTCCGCATATAATCGATTATGTCCATCACTAATTTTAATTAACAATTTTTAAGCCCACTCCAAATAAAATTCATCAACCGGTGCTATATGTAAGGGCGTTCAAATTAAGATTTTTCGAATAAACAGTACGCAGGCGCGCTTAGTTAAAATATTAACGCTGGGGGTATGACGAGATATATCCCAATGTGTCACTAGACGGGACATCCTCGTGAAACCAATGTTTAACTATCTCCTTCACCTCATTGCACGAACGAAAGCAACGACTTTTCAGAGCCTTTCGAGAGTCCTTTTGCATTTCTGACTTTGATGTAACTGCTTCATTGTTTCATCGTAGTAGTAGTGTTGGCTATGGCACTTAACCGAGCTATCAGCAATGGTCCGATATCCCTTAGAAAAGAATGTTAATATCAATGTAACTGTGTTGGATAGGGAGCGAAGTGCTCTTGAAGTAGTTGGGAGGGGGAAGGCGTGGTTTCCACTACCGAGTCATGTCTTTGATCGTTGAGTGGTGGTAACGACACCACTATTCAATCCAAGAAATATCCACCCTCCTGGTGATAACTCACGAGATGTTCCACACACAAAAATCCATGCGTAGCGCTTTTTTTTTTTTTTTTTTCGTATTTGAATCGGGCGTGGGACCACAGTTCCTGTATGAACTTCTTCCAGAATAGGAAAACTGCGACGAATTTCAAAAAATCCGCCCACATACTATACGACGATAAACTTTCACCAGTTAGACACCCTCTGTACTAAAAAACTGCATCACCGCAAGGTAGACAAATTTAAACCAATCCACGTTACACAGCACTCAAACTTTCGGTGTTGGACAATTACACATAATCCCTTGATGGAGACGTTATCTTTTCAGGGGATGCGGTCATTCGTTTAGTTCGTATTACAACAGTTTATTCCCGTTTATGCCATATAACTTAGCTTTATATAAAAGATAAGTTATATGGCATCTACGGGGATTGGGGAATGCAGATTGTACAAGCATTACTCTTACAGCTGCCTATATTATATAATTAAATACCATAATGTGAGATTAAACTTAGTCGCACAATACTTCATTTCCAGGCGCCTCCGTACCTAGGTGGGAAGGAGCAGCAGTGCATAGCACACGCTTCTTGATTAGACCGGGGTTCGAGCCCGTCACCACCAAATACGGAGGATACGGAAAGGTCAGGGAATGACCACCGCATATTCCCGGAGCAATATGGCCTTAGTTGCTCCTAAAAACCAAACAACAACTTCATTTCAAAACACCACTTCTTAACACTTCTTTTCCTTGGTCGGATTACTGTTTCAAAACTTCTGATGTCAACATTTGCTCAGATCATGTCAGTGAAATTATTCTTGCAGGAATGGAATCCTTTATCCCACACTCCACTTTAAAATCTCGTCCTTTATCTAAACCTTGGTTTTCCAATGTGCTAAGGCTGTTCAAGAGAAGAACGTTGCATATCGTAATTGGCTTGTTTCTAATTCTTCAGGTTCATTTTCTGCCTACACCAAAGCTCGCAACAATTGTAAAGCAGTTATTAATTAGTCCAAAGTAGATTTGGAACAGGCTAAGAGTAGAAAACTTGCTTCTTGCCCTAATGGTAGCCGAGCATTCTGGTCTCTTGCCAAAGCTATTGGCTGCAACTTTTGCCCATCTCTGCTCCACCTGTGTCCAAACCAGATGGTTCTGTTGTCACTTCGGCCAAGGATAAAGCGGACCTGCTAGCATCCCATTTTTCTTCCAACTCATGTATTAATGATCTTGGTAAAACACCTCCCACCATTCCCAACACGCTCCATTCAATGCCTCCTGTGATCTTCGGTCAAAAGGATGTCAGAAGGATATTGACGAATCTTGATGCTAAGAAAGCTCCAGGTCCCGATGGAATTTCTCCACTTGTTCTCAAAACCTGTGCTCCTGAACTTACTCCTATTCTTTGCCGCCTTTTTTCACTTTCTTATTCCAAAGGTGTTTTTCCTTCTGCTTGGAAATTTGCTCACATCCAGCCAGTTCCTAAAAAGGGTGACAAATCCCTCCCATCGCAATTACTTCTACTCTTTCTAAAGTAATGGAGAAATCAATTAACAGCCAACTCTTAAACTACCTAGAAACCTTCCGTCTGATCGATGATCGCCAGTATGAATTCCGTCAGTGTCGATCCACTGGTGATATTCTGGTTTATGTTACCCATTTATGGACTAATTCAATGGAAAGGTTCGGTGAAACACAAGTAGTTGCTCTTGACATTTCAAAGGCTTTCGATCGTGTTTGGCATAAAGGTCTTCTAAACAAGCTTCCATCTTATGGTTTGCCAACTGTTTTTTATAATTGGTTATCCAGTTTTCTCTCTGATCGCTCACTGAGAGTGATGGTTCTCTGTCTTCTAACTTCTCCACTAATGCCAGTGTCCCCCAAGGTTCAGTTCTTTCCCCCACTCTTTTCCTCTTGTATATTAAAGACCTTCTTCCATTGACTGGAAATCCTATCCATAGTTTTGCCAATGATAGCACATTGCACTCCACTTCCCATTTTGAGAAACCTTGCCCTGCTCAATCAACTTCAACTTCTCGAAAATCTGCTACCAATTCCTTAAATGCCGATCTTCAGGTAATTCTCCAGTGGGGCAAAGACAACTTAGTTGATTTCAACCCTTCTAAAACTCAGTCTTGTCTTATGTCTCGCAAGAAGGATTCTTCTGCTCCTATGCTTATCTTTGGTGACACTCTGTTTTCTAGGCAAAATGATATATCTCTTTTGGGGATTACCCTGACTTCTAATCTCTCTTGGCACAAGCACATTACAAATATGGCTTCCTCTGCATCTAAAAAACTTGGTTTTCTCTTTCGCTCTCGGCGTTACTTTTCTTCCAAACAGCTGCTCATTCTGTAAAAATCCCAAATCCGCCCTACCATGGAATATTGTTCCCACATCTGGGGTGGTACCCCCAAAACCTCTCTCAGGCTTCTTGATTCCATTCAGAAGAGGCAGTTAGGTTAATTAATGATTCATCTCTAACAGAGTCTCTCCACTCGCTGTCTCATAGACGTACTGTTTCTGCTGCTTGCCTCTTCTACAGATACTTCCATGGGCACTACTCTTCTGAATTGGCTTCTATAATTCCCGCTCTCTCTTTCAAAACAGTCCGAACACGTACAGCCCCCAGCCAACATCCATTTACTGTCCAACTTCAAACTCACAGAACGATCTTTTCATCTTCCTCGTTTATTCATTCAACTGCTGTTTTCTGGAACAACCTTCCTTCGTATGTATTTCCTGAAAATTAGTCTACAGAAGTTCAAGTCCAATGTCAACAAATATCTTCTTTCGTCTTCTCAACCTTCAACCCAAGCACGGTAAAAAATAAAAAAATAAATTTTCTGTTTATACTCCGGCACGACAACCATGTCAGTAGAGTTTACAATAAATCGTCAATACAAATATTTATCGTATTTAATAGTCACGGGCTTGAACCCCGGTCCACTCAAGGAACGCGTGTTATGCACTCTCGCTCCTGACCACTGGGATACGTCAGTACTATGGGTTTTAATACCTCTCTTGTTCGGGGTTTACATAAAAAAAAAAAAAAAAAGAAAACTTGTCGATTGCCTTTTTTTTTTTATCATGTTACCGAAGAAAAAAGACCATACTTCATGGGTGCACGAAAATTTTCACTTTTTTTTTTTTTTTTTTTAGTTGTCTACAAATACCCAGTTTTTCTTTTAATGTAAATACAACAGTTCTACGTTTTTCACAACTGACGTTTTCTTTCAACTTTTTATTTTAAATATATATATATATACACCAAAACGGACTGATGAGTTACGGATATGACGATATAAATATACTTTCTGCACTGAACTTTTACTGTATTTCACTTTAACGACTTCCCAATTGTGGAAAAAAAGTGGAGCACCTGTTTCTATAAACGCACGCTCGTTACTTTATTACTAAGAAGTGGCCCCTTTCTTTGAGAGGTCTCTAATTTCGCGACCACTAAATTAATATTTCCCCTTTTCGGTTCGAAAGCCTTTGTAGAATGTGGACAGCTGCTTTGCATATTTATAGTCGATTATGTCACATTAACAGAACTCAGATTTAATCTCATCATTCAATTATTTTCCGGTGTCCGTTTCATATTTCAGCTGTACAAAGAACTGTCACCCAGGATGAAGAATGGTTGTCTAACATACAGCATCTTCGAGATAACCTGTTCAAAAACTACAAGAAAGAAATCAGTCCAGTACTGCCTACAGAAAATACAACTGTGTATGCAGCAATGGATCCTCTACATATTTTAGATCTGGTAAGAGACAATATTTTTTCTTTTCCTAAATGTAGTAGATATGTAGCAGTAATAAAGTGATGCATGCCAATAAATCAGAGAAATTTGCTGAAATGAAATTTGCATAAATTTTCTTCATTTAATTAAATCACAAATATATTTGTGTCCGGGTTATTTACATAGAAATTAGAGTAAGTTACCTGCTTTTTAAGGTAAAAATGAGAGGTCTGACTTAAGAGAAGTCAAAAATAATTTGAAAAATAGGAAGTACTGGGAAAAATTTTATACAGCAATCCATAACACGGAAGTTTGAATACGTGGGAAAAGGTGTTATTGGGCTCAGGTATTGCACAAATTAAATAACTACGTTTTTACTTAATTTTCCTGCATCTGGCAGGCAATGTTGACAAAGTGGTGACAAATGCTAACTAAACCTCTCCAGAATGTTTGGTGAAGTTATGGGGAAATGGTAGAAAATTCAGATCTCATAAACATTATTCTTTACAACTAAGACAAAATATCATACTCAACAAAAGTTTAATTGAAATTAATTCCTCTGAAATCACGATTTTCTGAAAGTAAAAGGTCACCATAAGCGATCATTATGTAGCTGATGTTACATAATGATCGCTTTCCGGCAGTCTTCTGGACGTGGATTTAAAGAGTCCAATTTTATGAGCTGAGCTCAGTAACTCAGAGCGGGGTGTAATCGTTTAGGCCCGACTGGGGCCATTTATGACAAAGATGGAGGAACTTAAAGTGTCGCGAGAAACTCTGAAAGTGATGTCCGATACAGCCGACCGGGCTAGCCGGGTGGGTAAAGTGCCTGCCTGGCAACCCAAAGGTCGCGGGTTCGAATCCCGCCTCGGGCTTGGATCAAAGTACTGCAAAAACCTTGGGAGGTGCACTATGGCCACAGAAGCCGATGCGCCAACAACTACAAAAAAAAAGAAAAAAAAGTCCGATAGGCGAAAGGAGGTGATAGAGGAAGATAATATAATCGATATGTAAGAGGGCCGAAAATTCGCATTCGGAAACAGGTATGTCTGCATCATTATTCGAGATTGAGAAGCGAACTAAGTAAGCACAAAATAAAAGGTAGGTCGTGGACAACCACGAAGGCGGTTGTGTTGGCTAACATGGGCTGATTGCTGTACAATGTGCTCATAAAAATCAGTCGGAAAATCTAGAAGTGCTGACAACAGAGGCCATGGATCGCTGAATACTGTCTGACATACCTTTCACTCTTTTCGCAGCGAATGACCATATGGAGACAGCTGAAGGAAACTTTTCCTTTTGGAATGTCTGTATCCAAATGTCAAGAGTACCAGCTATTCTGTATTAGTGTGAAGGGTATTTACCTGACTGGTCTGGGTTCCCACATTGCAGTATAAGGATATCTCAGTGGATGAGTACGCAATTATGATCCGGGTGTTTCCATGATTCCAATGATCACTGGATGATCCATACTGTTATTCGAAGATTACTAGCTCTTCCAACCGCTGATCCGATCATCAATAAATCGATTACGCAAGTGGAATTACCTATCTCTCGTGGCATTTCAAATAATCTGATATCGATCACACAGAACATATATAGAATTTTCTGGAGTGGCGTACACGACACAGGTTTCATCGACTATGCAACTTGGATAAATTGAAGACTTTCCTTGTGAATAAATGGTGTTATAACAGTTCCAGGATTCCGTTGTTGTGGGGTTTTAGGAGCATCAGCGACTTGGACCATATTGCGCTGTGTATTATGTCTGTAAATTGCGTGTGCTCAGTGGTCCGATTTGCTGTTCGCTGGAAGAAAAATCTGGAAAAAATAAATAAATAAACTATGTTACCCTCGCCTGAAACCGAATAACTCAGCCACCGTGTGTAAAGGACCATAAAAATTCCTCGCGTCACTGATAAGATTCGAACTCGGGTCTTTTCCATCTGGTGTGGGGAGGACGGCGATTATATCAATTGTGCTGCCCATAAGGGCGTGGATTCCTTGCCACAAGCTGTCTTATGAATCTTAGCGATGGCCCAATATGGCCCTACTGAAGCCAGACAGTTAGTCAAGGAATTAAAATGGTTGGGTTACCAAAAGAAAAGCATTTAAATGCATTTCTTTTGGTAAACATTTCCAGTAGAAATTTCCATTTCTTCTACCAAACTGGAAATTTCTGGAAATTTCAAAGCATTTGGTAGAAATTTCCAGTTCTATTATATAAAGTTCTTGTTCCTCCAAAATTTCAGTTCCCTTATAATCTGATAGGAATTAACAACCAACTAGAGAAACCCCAAAAAAGATTCAATGGACACCTCACAAATCATGAACTAATGTTTCACAAAAAATTTCTTACCTAACTCTAAATATCTCAAATTTCCAAAGCTAGAGGAAAGAAGAAATATTAATTACATGAAATTGTTGTTGGGTTTTAGGAGCATCAGCGACCAACCATATTGCTCCGTGTACACCGTCTGTAAATTGTGCATGTTGTGAGGTCAATTTTCTGTTTGCTGGACGAAAAACCCGGATATCCGGGAGAAAAAACCATGCTAAAAGGTCCATAAAAATTTCTCCCGTCATCGAGGGGACTCGAACTCAGGTATTTTCCACCCAGTGTATAGAGGACAGCGATCCTGCCCATTGTGTTACTGCCACCCATGAGGGAAATTACATGAAATTGATATCTCGTTGAAAATTACACATTGGATATTAATCATCTAAACTGCTCCACAAATTAATTACAATTCAAAACAATATGCTTGCCCTTCTAGAGAAAATCACTTATGTCTCCACATGAACATCATTTAGGTATGTGGGGAAGTAACTGCAGATGAACTGATGAGACTAGTAACAGAAAAGAAAACTGCATGGAATAAAATTGATTAAATATCAAGGGACAACGATACCTACAGTAAGTATGAAACAAGTCAATCAGGAGATCGCTCAGATAAGCTAAGGCAGATTACGAAGTCATTGGACTAAGAAGAAAAGTAGAGAAGAAGATCAAAGGATTCTTTGCTTATATTAACACTAGGATATGAATGGCAATAGTTATTGATGATCCTGTTCTGGTGTTGAACAAACCGATTAAATATTCTGTATCTACAATCAAGCATGAAGAATGTTTTTAGGGGTAGGGATAACAGAAGCTTACCAAATTCTAACTGGGAGCTTAAATGATTTGTGGTAACTGAGAGGGAGTGAAAGAGTTATTGCTGAAAGTAAATAAGGCTGTCAGAATCTATCCAATTATATTAAAAGCAGCAGCAAAATAAAGCACCAGAAAAACTAAGTTATAATTATGAGAACAACCTTGCATTCAGGGAAGGTCCCTACGAATTGGAGATCTGCAATATTTCTCCTGTTCACAAAAAAGGATTAAAAGGCAAGGTGTGTAATTACAACCCTGTAAGCTTGACTCTTGCTCCAGGGTTGGCTGTTGTAGGGCTTTAGGCATATCAGCAACTTAGCCCATATTCAGCCGTATAGATGTATAATGACTGTAAATTGCATGTGTTAATGATCAATTTTCTTTTTGCTCAAAGAACCTAGACGAAAAACCAGAGTTTCCTGGGAGAAAAACTTGGGTTTTTCCGAGTTATTCGAGTTTTAAACAAACTTGATGTTTGAAAGTATACAGTGTGAGAAAAAAAAGTGTACATGAAATGTCGTAAATTTTACAAATAAACGCACTCACTCATATATTCCCCCAAATCCGTTTTTTTCCTAACCCACTCAGCCCAAGGAAAAAAAAAAAGACGTAAACCAATGACAGTTTTTTTTTGTGTTAGTTGTTGGCACATCGGCTTCTGTGGTCATAATGCACCTCCCAAAGTTTTTGCATTTTACTCTGATCCAAGCCTGAGGCGGGATTTGAACCTGCAACCTTTGGGTTGCCAGGTAGGCACTTTACCCACCTGGCTAGCCCGGTTGGCACCAATCACAGTACTTGATTTGTTTTTAAAAACTGACCAATCAGTGTTCATGTTCAAAGTTCAGTTCAGGATCAAACTTTCCTAACCGCAATGAAAATTTATCCGTTAAAAATTTGAGTTTTTCATAATTTCCAGAGTGATAGTTGCAGTGTGATTCATGATAATAGTATTTCCGAATGTCGACAAGAATCAGTTCCAAAGTCGCAGCTCTTAGTACTAGTTCCGGAGTCGCGTACACAACACAAGTTTCAGCCACCATGCAACTTGGAAAAATTGAAGATTTCCTTGTGAACAATGGTGTTCTAACAGTTCCAGGATTCCATTGTTGTGCGAGCGATATGTGGGTTTAAAAAGCCTTATGTCTCTATTTGTGTGTTACAGTTAAGATGTATATGTGATTACTATCTGTTTCTCTGTAGACTGCAAAGATGTGTGAATAGTGAAAATAGACTCTCGTCTTTGTTTCCGATATAAACGCGCGATTTTCAATATAAATTCAGGCGAAAAATATAAATTCAGGCGAAAAATTTAATTAAACCGAAATTTACCCATTTCGGGTTTAATTAAATGAAAAATGTCAATTTTAATTCAGATTACAAAAGCGAAAAGGCATTACATATAATTTTATTCTGTATACATTAGAATATGTAAATTTTTTATTCAGCTAATATCAGAAGAATGTATTTTTTCCAGATAGACTACATTTTGGACCTATCCGAAAATCGTATTCACATGTCTTGAAGATAAAAACGGATAATTTCATTCTCTTCAAACTGACCGCAAACGAGGTTCGAACACGTCAGATCTTCAAAGCTATATTCTTCTTGAGCGGATATTAGTCAAACTGGTAGAAACGGCGTGTACAGGGGTGTTTTTGCTAGTGATATTGAAGTCAACAAGGGGGATTAAAAAGAAACTGCATTCTTTTTGTTGGTTGAAGTTGTATATGTGTTGTGCTTTCATCCAACTAAATGGAAAAATGTGTTTTCTTGTTTGCTTCACGGGTAACCTGGTGATACATTTGACATGGCGATGAATATATTTCCAGTGAATAATACGAAAATCTTGAAATGTATGTGAATTATCGTTTTGTGTGTTTGTGCTTTGCGAAGCAACTGCACAATTCTGCTTCCACAGTGGAGCAAGTCCGGGTGAGTTTTTGATTCAGTCTGACTGTGCGATTCCAAAAACAAGAAGCTTTAGTGACTATACCCTTATTAAGTCGTTAAATAGTTTTTGGCTTTTTTAAATGTTATCAGTGCCTATGTTTGCTAAGAGTAAGCTTAAGTAGATTTTAAATTCAATCTTAAACTTTTAACTTTAAGAATTTTTACCATTAAGTCGATCCGGAGATTGTGAAAACACACAGACACGCGCTCGTGCGTTGCAGATACAGTGGAATCATACATGAAAATGTTTACAATCTCTCTCTCTCACACACACAATTTTTTAATTGCTAAACTGTTGATGGTATTTGCTGGCCTATTAAGAAGCAGATGTTACCGTTAATATTGGTAATTTTAAGTTTTCGAGAAAAAAAACATTGCTAGTTGGTGGTCACTTAAAGAAACATATGTAGGCTTTGCATACACACTTCAATTGCTTGACAAAACTAAATGGTTAATCGTAATGTGTGTGTTTTTGAAAATTTAAATAGTCAAAAACCACACTTTATAATGCTAAAATATATGGTTTTATTCTTGAGGTAACATCGAAAATAACCTAAAATGCCAACCTTTTTAACGTTGGTAATTTTCACTTAAACTCATTAAACCAAGTAAACTTGATGTTGCTTAATATACACTTTTATTGTTGTTGTGATAGCTAAAACGTCGAACTTAAAGCTGGCAATTTTCTCATTAACATCTTGTGCTAACAACTAAAACGGCAAAATTACAATCTTAAGGAAAAACTATAATTGCAGTCACTAAGAAACAGTTTTGTGAAAAATGAACACAAACGGACGTGGAAAAAAACAAAACACACACACACACTGCTGTACACTTCATAAGTCTTCAAAGTTACAAGGAGAATTCGTTAACCCAAACACAAATCATCGTTAACCCAAACACAAATCATCGTTAACCCATGTTATATTCTCAACCAATCAGAAATCGATTGCAGATACAGTGGAATCAGACATTAAAATGTTTTGAGTCACACACAGAAAGGCTTTGTACTTTTATATCTTTTTTTCCAATTTGGATCAATCAGAAATCGTATTCACGTCTTGATCATAAACGAGTGTTTATGTTCACTTCAAACAGAAAATGTCCCCCTCCTCAAATGGATTGGTACCTCCCAAAAGCAATGTTCGGTACTTCTCTTTCCGAACGGAAATGATCAGCAAAAGTTAACTGGTGTTAGGGGCATGTACAGCTGTGCTTTTTGAAGATTAAATTCAAAAATAACCAGTGAAAATAAACAAGAAAAAAGAATTTGCATTATGTCGTTTCAATATGTAAACTGCCTGTGTTTCCCAAAAATTTCTGCTCTGCTAACTCGTATTCTGTTAAAAATGAAAATAGTATTTTCCCATCAGGTAAGTGCAAATAAAGGGCTGAATACTTTTGAATACTTTGTTTTTGAAATTTTAATAGTCTTTGTGATTCCTAAACATAATTACTGTGGATAGAAAAATAGGAATAAAAATAAACTGTTGACGATAGCAAAAATATTCTCTATAGTTTTTTTTTTCAAGGGGAAAATATCTGTTTTAATTCTAAAGAACAGCAATATAAGGAAAATATTGCTGTTCTTTGGAATTAAATAAATAGAATAAAATCGAATTGTTCTAGTTCTCGATTTTCACAAATTACAGTTTTTGAGAAAATAACAATCATTGCAGATAAAACTGACAAACTTCATTTAAATCTTACACACCAACATATACAGAGATTTGAGAAAATTGCAATCATTACAGATAAACTAGACAAGGTTTCAAGGAAGTGCACAGGTTTAATTTTCAGCTTTTCAAGAAAAGGTAATAACCTTTTAACAACTGCTTTTAATTTCGCTTGGGAATAGATTTTGCAAACCAACATTACAGATTAAACTGACAAAACCTCAAGGAAACACATAGGTTTAATTTTCACCTTTTCAAGAACAGATGGAACTCTGGAAGGAAAAAACTTTAAGAATACAGATTTTTATTTTCAGGTCTCAACAACAGATGGAAATAGCAAAGAATTTATCTTTCAGAAAAAAAAAAAAAAAAGGCTTTTCATCCCGCTCACAAGGTGCCGCATCTCCAACGCAGACGCGGGCCGGGCGGTAGCCTACCCCCACAACATAAACATCCCCAAAATAAACAAGAAATGCGCCTTCCCAATTAAAACCCACAATGCAGTGCCACATAATTAACACTAAAAATATTCACAAAAATTCACTATGACGTCACAATCGATACATTCAAAGACTACATCTAACCAAAATCTAACTTGGGAACCCGCACATTCACGAGGTAATATCACTGCTCACCAAACATAACAACCCCCGGTTCGCAACCCGAAAAATTAATTGAAAGCCAAAATATTAAATCACCACTAGCGCCATCTATTGAGAGAAAAACAAACCAAAGCAGAAAAATATAAACCAATTTTTTTTCACCCCAACCCCTTTTCGCAAAGGATTCTAGATCAAATCGGTTAGTACCTACTCCCAATACTACTGAAGTGCTTAAATCTTTAAATGGATTGAGTAACTAAATGCTGATGCCATCCTTATTCTTTCTGACAACGCGCATTAGGGGATATAAATTTAAATTGAAAAGATCGTTGTTGGATGGATGTGCAAGACTGCTTTCAGCCAGAGAGCAACTGATTGTTTGAACAAACTTCCATCTGGTGTTGTGCTAATGGATAGTTTAAATAAATATAAGGAAAAACTAGACAAATTATTAGAGGGGCTGAATAAATGCTGTGCCTAGTAACCACAGAATAACATATCAAAATAAGACAATAAGAAGTCAAGAGGATGAAAAATAGACTAGAATCGATTTATTCACCAAAATTAGCAAATTCCAGAGTTCTTAATAGTTGTTGTAGGGTTTTAGGAACACCAGTGACTAAGGTCATATTCCTCCGTGTATAGTGTCTGTAAATTGTCTGTGCTCTGTGGTCGATTTTGTTTTCTGGGCGAAAAGCCGAGTTTCCAGGAGAAAAAACTATACTACCCTCGCCTGAGACTGACTAATTCAACCACGTTGTGAAAAAGGCCCATAAAAATTCCTCACGTCATCGACGGGACTCGGACTCAGGTATTTTCCACGCGGTATGGGGAGGATGGCGATTCTACCACTGCGCCACCCACGAGGGCTTAATGGGAATAAGATCTGTCTAACCCCGGAGTAAGGCATTGAGTTACTCGCGTAATTGAATACATTACTCCGGGATGCACATATTGCGAATGAAATTGGATTAGTAGGGAGTGCACGAACTTTGTTTATAAAATTGGCTATGGCCTACCTTATTGAATGTTTTTATAGAATTTTTGACCAATCACGCTCCTTGGTTTCTACATTTTTATGTTCGATAACAGTTTGTATAATTTTACTTTGAAAAACAGTACGTAACTTGTTTAAGTATATTCTATGTACAAAATCTTCATAATTGTCTTACCAATGTAAATATAATTATCATTTAACTTAATTACTTGTAAGATGTGTTGCTTCTATGCTTAAATTGTCATTGATCACCACTGTTATGTGGGCTATGTACACGAAAATAAACTGAATAATGGAAACGCTGACAACCGATTTGCGACTTATTTCTACTATGAAAGATACCAAAAAAGTGCAAGTTTCAAAATCGCAGAATTCTATCCCTAGAATTCTGCGATTTTGAAACTTGCCCGTACTCACCAGATGTGAACCCCATGGGCTCACATCTGGTGAGTACGGGCTTGGCACACCTAGGGTTCTGAGCTGGATATCATCATTCTTCTCTTTCTTAGTGATTCCCCTTCTACTTTTTTCTTTCTTTCTCTCTCTCTCTCTCAGGGTAACCCGGGAATTTTTTTTTTTTTTTTTTTTGGCTGGTGCAGCAGGCTTCCTTGCACCATGTAGCTAATAATAATAAGGCTTGAAACACCTACAAAAATATATTTACCCGCAAGTTAGTGAATTAGCATCTTCTCTATAGATAACTAAAAATTTTTAAGCAATCTGAAATTTGCATAAACGCATCATTTCCATATATTTTATATTTCGGAAGAGCTCGAAATACAGGATGGTTATAAAGTCTTCCCCACTTTTAAAAATTAATAGCTTGTAAACTGTCGGTTATATCGTAAAGCCGATGTTTGTATTGTAATCAGTATATGTGGAAATTTTTAACATAAAATTAGTTCGAAAATTAATCACTAGATGGCGCAACGTAGTAGTAGTAGTAGTAGTAGTAGTAGTAGCATGTGATGCAAGAAAGCAAATGTATGAGCTTATGCAGCATCAGCCAAAAAAAAAAAAAAAAAGTCACACCATTCCCTCCAAATGCCTGTCCAGTTCCTCCTTAAATTTATTCAACCTATCAACTTCCACAACGACAGATGGAAGTTTGTTCCAGCAATTAACCACCCGCTGGCTAAAGGCAAATTTCCGCACATCTAATCTACATCTGTCTTTTCTTAATTTGAATTTATGCCCCCTTAGGTTCGTAATCTGAACAAGTGGAAGGATCCCATCAGAATTCAGCGTGCTCAACCCATTCAAGGCCTTATATACCTCAATCAGATCACCGCGCAGGTGCCTAGTCTCCAGCCACTGCAATTTGCAGAACTTAAGCCTCTCTTGGTAAGAGGATCCCCCTTCATTCCCCTCACCAATCTTGTTACCCTTCTCTGTACACGCTCAAGTAAATCTACATCCTTCCTAAAATGAGGCCTCCAGACCTGTACGCAGTACTAAAGGCGTGGCCTGACCATTGCCTTATACAGAGGGATAATCACCTCCTTTTCCCTGCTAGCAAAATTCCTATATATCATTGACAAAACCCCATGACCTGCCCTGGCAGCCTGTCTGCATTGCCCAGAAAACTTCATATCTGACTGCACAATTACTCCCAGGTTTTTTTCATTTTCTACCACCTTAAGTGTAGTACCACACAGTTGGTACGTTTCTCTGGGGTTACTTCTACCCATATGCAGTACTTTGCATTTGTCAAGGTTAAATTTCAGTTGCCACTTCTTAGCCCATCTGCCCAAATTATCTAGATTCTAGATCCTGTTGCAGTAGCACACTACCATTACTGTCATTAACAACCCTGCCAACCTCTGTATCATCTGCAAACTTCGACATTAAGCCTGATATACCTTCATCAATATCATTGATAAATATACAAAACAACAGTGGACCTAACACCGAACCCTGTGGGACTCCACTAATAACATTAGTCCAAGAAGAGCAGCACCCATTGATTACCACCCTCTGTCTTCTCGCACTTAACCATCCTTTTATCCATTGTAGCAACTTACCCTTAATACCATTCTGCTCCAATTTGTACAGTAGTCTTCCATGCGCAACAGTGTCAAAAGCTTTCCTGAAATCCAAATATATGATATCAAAATTATTTTTTGCATCCAGTTCCTTTGTAACCACATCATAATATCCTATCAAATTTGTCAGACAAGACTTTCCCTTAACAAACCCATGCTGTGTCTGAAACATTGCTGCAGTCTTGTCTAGATGATCCTGCAATGCATCTTTAACCAGCGACTCCATTATTTTACCCGGAACAGAAGTTAAACTAACTGGTGTGTAATTACTCGTGTCACCCATCGATCCCCCTTTGTGAATTGGGGATACATTTGCACATCTCCAATCCGTGGGAACCTCCCCTGAGTCCAAGGATGCTCTCATAATTATGGCTAAGGGTTTGCTTAGTTGCTTTGCCGCCTCCTTTAATATAACTGGATAGATCCCATCTACCCCAGGTGCTTTTCTTACGTTTAACTTCAACAATTTCTCTTCCACTTTGCTCTCAGTTATTACAAGATCATTAAGCACCCTGCTACAATTTGATAACATTCTGCCATTTTCAAACCTTAATAATTCTTCACGTGTGAATGTAGATGCAAAATACTCATTCAGTTTGTTTGCTATCTGAGCAGGATCATCAACAGTCGAACCATCGATGTCAAGTGGACCAATCAGATTCATCCCCTTCCTTTTAGAGTTTATATAAGTAAAGAAATCCTTGCTGTTTTCACTTGATTACACTTAAACGTGATTACAATTAATCGAGAAAAATAACAACGATAAAGTCAGAATGGATTGAACAAGCTCAATGCCGATTTCATTGTTCCTTTTGTTCAGACTACACACGAGGGGGCATAAATTCAAACTAAGGAAGTAAGGATGGTTGCAGGACGGATTTGCGAAAGTTTGCCTTCAACCAACAGGTGGTTAATTGTTGGAACAAGCTTCTATCTGTTGTTGTGGAGGTGGGTAGTTTGAATAAATTCAAGCAAGAACTAGACAAATTACTGGAGGATATCGATAGGTGATGCGGGAAGTTTTTTTTTCGGCTGATGCTTGCTTTCTTGAATCATTTTCCACTACTAAAAATTTCGCCAATCGTTACTAACAATATCACCACTTTTCCATAATTATTTTCTAATAAGGCATTCAAGACGGGACAATGTGTTCTTCACAGCCTCAGATTGCATCCTTCAAATCTGAAAGAATTCGTGTTGTTGCATCTCATCAATTCTTTGAATCACTTCTTGTGATGCTGATGGACGACCACTTGCAGGCCTAAGAGTGAGATAACCTTTCTCGAAACGCCTTACAATATTTAATATAGGGTTATTCTAGAATAAGGAAGTCAGGCATTTTTATTACTTGATACCTTCTGAGGGATGCAATAACAATATCTGCATTTTTGTAATACGGTTTAATTAAAAGTGCTTTACGTTTAGGCAACGTTTTAAAACGAACTTGACTGTATTTGGTTAAGTTACGGCTACAATTTCAGCTGTTTTTTTTTTTTTATCTTAATGATGAAAACTAAGATCACAACATGCAAGCACTCGAATTCGCTGATCCCAAATCATTCCTTTCAACAACGAACGCTAAAGATAATTTATTTATTTATTGGAGTGAATAAATTGCATACACTCTGATAGTGAAATTTTGAACTAATTTGTTGTTAAAAAAGCTTCCACATATAATAATTACTAAATACTGATTTTTTTTTCAGTTACTAATTTTTAAAAGTGGGACTTGACAACCATCTTAAGAGTAAGGCAACTCGTTATGAAGGTGTTCATAATATGAAATGTATCGAAATGATGCTGCGTACAACCTTCAATTTGCTCCAATTTTAGTATAGAAATGAAGCTAATGAGCTAATGTAAGTTTAATTTAATTTTCATAGCTTGGGGGTTTATAGTCCTAAAATTTTACGAACTTCAGTACAGTAAACTCTGTAAAATCCGGTACTTTACACTCCATAATTCTTTAAAATCCGACACATTTTGCAAAAGAAATAACATTTTACAATTCGGCACTTATTTCAACGATCTCAGTTGGCTTTAAGAATCCATGCAAAAAAAGAGTGATATTTCTTTCTTCATAAGATTCTTGTATTGCTATCTGTCCTGCCCAGATAGTGCAATGGTCTTAATTCTCACTGCAGAAAAAAATTGTCCTAGTTAAATGGATGGCCTAGCAGAAAGATTAACTTTCGGATAAACTATCATTTGTTGTTGTTATAACAGCAGTCTCGTTATTTATTTAAATGAACTTGCTACGACGGACTATTTCAGGACCAACTGCTCTCTCATGAAATAGGTGGTCTCTAGTGACCACATACAGACAAAACAGTTGTAAAGATGTTGTTTGATGTGAACTGCAGCGTACGAAATGTTTTCAAAACTGTAATACCTTCCAGCAAACAAACTACAGAACATACACAATTGACAGACATATTATATACAGTGCAATATGGCATAAGTTGTTGATGCACCTAAAACCCTATAACAACCAACCAACACTGAGTGTGGTACCACCTAAGCAGTATGTTATTCTGGGATTACTGCTCCTCGTATGCAGTACCTTGCATTTTCCTCAATTGTCACTTGTCAGCCCTTCTGCCTAATTTTAGCTAGGTCTTGTAGTGGCAGTATGCCTTGATTCCTGATTAGCCACTCTGTTCACCTATGTATCATTTTCAAACTTAAAACAATAAGCTTGATATGACTCATCAATATCATTAAAAAAATACTGTAAAGTGTGTATCGGTCCAGCACTGAACACCGAGGGGCACCACTAATAACATTTAATCCAAGAAGAGCATTTCCCATTTATAACGACCCTCTGTCTTCTGCCACTCAACCATCACTTTGTCCACAGCAGTAACTTGATCCTAATGCGATACTGCTCCAATCTGTATAGCAGTCTTTCGAGTGGAACAGTGTCAAAACTATACTGAAATCTAATTAAATGATGTAAAAATATTTTTTTTCGCTCTAGTTCTTTTGTTACTGTGCCATGGTAGCTAATCAGATTAGTGAGACAGATCACCCCCCCCCACGCCGCTTATGAAATCCATGCTGTGATTTTCGTATAATTCAATTCCTGTTAAGACGATTTTAACCACTGACTCCATTATTTTTCGTGGAACAGAAGTCAAGGTTACAGGTCTATAATTGTGAACAGGAGAGACATTTGCACACCTCCAATCTATAGGAACCTTCCATGGATGCTCTCATAATTACTGCCAAGGGTTTGCAATCTACTTTTTGCTCCTTTTTTTTTTTTTTTTTTTTTTTTTTTAATATAACTGCTTAGCTAATGGGGTACAATTATCCTGCCTTCATCCAAAATCTCCTGGGCTTCTGCAATTTGCTCTAGAGTGGTAGAAATTCTCAGCTAACTTGGGCGCTAGTCTCCGCCACCTTCTTTAATGCGCCGGTACCATCCGAAAATTGCAGTTTTTTTTTCAAACACCTGTCTCCGTCTCTGTAGCACCAATACCAATGAAACTAATCGATTACAAAACGTTGCTCAATCTTTAAATTCTTCATTATACAGCTCAAAAAACTGTTCACACTTACAAAGTGCAAAGTGTGTTAGTTGTCCGACAGCACCAGGGGTTTCCTCCATCTTCGCGTTATGTACTCTGTGTAGCATAGAACTCTGTGTAGGCCAGAGATTTAAAAAGTGTGTGGGGCGAGGATGGATGTGTAGCTTGTTATTGTTATTTGGTTTTTAGGAACATTAGCAACTAAGGCCATATTGCTCCGGGATATGCGGTGGTCATTCCCTGACCTTTCCGCATCTTCCGTATTTGATGGTGACGGGCTCGAATCCCGGTCTAATCAAGAAGCGCGTGCTACGCACTGCTGCTCCTTCCCACCTGGCTACGAAGGCGCCGAAGGATGTGTAGCGTTGTGTACCGTTGTTCTTCTGACCATTTAGCCGTTGGGCCCCACCGTTACCGCACTTGGCCCCGGGGAGGCAGGTCAGGTACCCAGTAGATTTTATTTTGTACCCACCCACCAAGTTTCCGAAGATTTCAGTGGCAAGGGCATATGTAAAAAGAAAAAAAGGCGGGGGAGGGGTAAACACTAGAATATAAAAGGCCGAGAGAGGTTTATGTAAGTGCGGTTTAAATTTGGACGTTATTATTTTTATAAATTGTGTGGGGCGTACACTGGCGAGTTAGACAGAATAGGGGGAGACTGATAGAGAAGGCAACCCCTGGAAGTCCCTACCCTACCCCTACCCCTCTTAGAAGTTCTGAAACGTTTAACTGAAACACCCTGTATAAATCCGATAAACTCAAAACGCAAACATACAGAAAAATTCCTACATTTTCATTCCCACCAACACAAAAAAAAAAAAAAAAAAAAAAAACAGTACTATACAACCAAATCTACAATGCGATTAAATACAATCATTCACAGGAAGATCTGACTACAGAACTACTATACCTAACAAAAACCTTTATAGCTAGAAAATACCCCAAATAGTTAATTCAAGAAACCATAGTAGCTGTAAAAGAAAAAAATTAGTAATCCTCGCATTGATAACATTAGTACTGATCATACACAAAATACAATAGTCACACTTCCGTATCATAGCCAATTTGCACATTAGCTCCGGAATATTTTTAGATTTTTTCATCATATAATGATGAAACTATAACTGATTTTTTCATCATACAATAAACTAAGTACTTTTTTCAGCAAATACAGAGAAACATATATACAAGACATAAACAATATAATATACCTTATAAAATGCCAATCTGGCTGTAACGCATGCTACATAGGTAGCACCACCATAAAATATGGAACTTTCAGAACAGCCAACACCGAGAGCATACTATCATTATAATAGTTTCAAATCAGGCCAACCAGGAACTGAACTCAGTCAGCACGTACTCTTTTTAATCATGGTCCATTAATAGATAACGCAATTACACGAATTAAACTTAAAATATATTCCAGTATGAAGCCCTAGCTATAAAATGGTTCCGCCAAAATAGATCATAAGAAATTTTAAACACTAAATTACCCACGAATCTATCACCAATATGGCAGCTCACACGAATCAAATTTCCACGTGTTTAACGTGATGCATCCTGGGTACCACGATACTATAAATCAACACGTACAGCTCTTGTCATTCATTAACTGATGACGACATCAAAAGCTTCTCGTCCAGCTTTTGGTTTTTCAACACGCGCATCTTCTTCATATAATTTTATAAATGACAACCAGGAAAAAGGTGGCGCACTCCCTCTTCCAAGAGACATTTATTATTAACTGAAGTGCAACATTGACAAATGCGGTGTTACACTCAGGGCAGTGGAGAATGAAAGAGAGCCGGGGGTGTTTGTGTAGTCACATATTTCAATTATATTAATAATCAATTAATATAATTGAAAACTTTTACTCTCTTTACTTTCCTTTATGTAAATTTAACCCTAGCCAATACGGGTCTAGAGGTGAGTACTAAGATAATTCTCAGCTTTGCTAAGAATCTTAATAGATAATCAACAGTACTTCAAGCTTTCAGCCGTAAAATTAGTCATAATCTTCTGATGAAGACACGTTAAAATTCCAACTCTGGAAAGTAATAATTTAATTTATGTTTTCTATCATCGTAGAGATTTTGTTTTATCATATATTTAATTACTTCGATGAGACTAAGTAATCTTATTTTTTATTATTAAATGATTTGAAATTAAAACTGCACTACTCCTACTACTTTATTGACTATTCAGTAGTGAAATATCTATGGTTCGACCTTAAATAAATAATGCTTTAATAATTTGTGGCACATCAAGGTAACAATATTACTTACTGGTAAACATGATTCGTTAAATATTAATGATTGTTCCACAGAATATCCTATAAGAACAACGCTACGGCTTTAAATTTAATTTTATTATTTATTTTTCAGGATGAAACAGAGAATACTCTGATGCTGGACGTTTGGTTTATTCTGGTAAGTGTTGGAAAATATTCTATTAAGCTATTTTAATTATGAATAATAAATTACCATATATTTTCATTCTCTCTTTACCTCTCACGCACAGTACAATATATATAGTGCTAGGCGATCCCGTCTAAAACGTCTTACTCCTAAAAAAAAGTCACTAAAATTTACAAAATCAGCAATTGCATCAAATTTTTCCGTGTGAAAATTTACTGAAAGTCCACCTGGCGAAATAATGACGCTAAAGAGGAGGGAAGGAGATAAGCTCTTTGTTCGGTTCTAAATAATCGTAACAAAGACAAATTCCACGTTGACTTAAAATAAATTTCAGATAGCTGAAAAATGGGGCATTTTTGAAAGTCGATGAAATAAAGCTAGCTAGATATTCAGAAGAAATCATTTGTAGTGGGTACTGTAGAATAACAAATTTCACGGATATAATCAATGGAAGACATGCGTAGTGAAACTGTGGTATATCAATCACTGCAGTGTCAAACTTGAGGTCACTTTAGATACCTAACTCTGTTTCATGATATCATTCAGGTAATAACATAGCGTTATTTAATGAGCTAACTATATACTAGCTTGTACACTGAAAGGACAGAATTTATGGAATACCTAGTTCCTGGGCACCGCGACGCTGTCACCCCTTTCGCTAGTGGACGAACTAGTGAGCTTGGCAGGTATACTGCACAACTGCATTCACATAGACGGTAATTCAATGTCAGTATGGATAAACGTCGTGAGTTAACCGAATTTGAAAGAGGGATAATAGTGGGTTTTCAACCCATGCGTCGGGCACCCACTATCATCCCTCTTACAAATGCACTCTATGTGGAGATGGTATAAAATTTATTGCACTATGACATTCCCGTAAGAAAGGCACCTGGGGTAGATAGGATATATCCAGTTATATTAAAGCAGGCAGCAAAGTAAGTAAGCAAACCCTTAGACATAATTATGAGAGCATCCTTGGACTCAGGGGAAGTCCCCACAGACTGGAGATGTGCAAATGTGTCCCCAATTCACAAAGGGGGAGCAAAGGGTGACACGAGTAATTACAGACCTGTTATTTTGATTTATGTTGCTGGGAAAATAAGGGAGACACTGGTTAAAGAAGCATTGCAGGATCATGTAGACAAGACAGCAGTAATAATTCAGACCCAGCATGGGTTTGTTAAAGGGAAGTCTTGTCTGACCAATCTGATTGGATATTATGTGGTTACAAAGCAACTGGTTGCAAAAAAAAAAAAAATTATATCATATACTTGGATTTCAGGAAAGCTTTTGATACTGTTGCACATGGAAGATTACTGTACAAGTTGAAGCAGTATGGCATTAAGGGCAAGTTGCTGTGATGTATAAAGGGATGGTTGAGTGGGAGAAGACAGAGTGGTAATCAATGGACACTGCTCTTCGTGGATTAATATTATTTGTGGTGTCCCCCAGGGGTCCGTGTTGGGAACAAGCTTTTGACACTGTTGCGCATGGAAGACTATTGTACAAATTGGAGCAGAATGGTATTAAGGGTAAGTTGCTACAATGGATAAAAGGATGGTTAAGTGCGAGAAGACAGTGGGTGGTAATCAATGGGTGCTGCTCTTCTTGGACTAATGTTATTAGTGGAGCCCCACAGGGTTCGGTGTTAGGTCCACCTTTGTTTTGTATCTTTATCAATGATATTGATGAAGGTATATCAGGCTTAATGTCGAAGTTTGCAGATGATACAAAGGTTGGTAGGGTTGTTAATGACAGTAATGGCAGTGTGCTACTGCAACAGGATCTAGATAATTTGGGCAGATGGGCTTAAGAAGTGGCAACTGAAGTTTAACCTTGACAAATGCAAAGTACTGCATATGGGTAGAAGTAACCCCAGAGAAACGTACCAACTATGTGGTACTACACTTAAGGTGGTAGAAAATGAAAAAGACCTGGGAGTAATTGTGCAGGCTGATATGAAGTTCTCTGAGCAATGCAGACAGGCTGCCAGGGCAGGTCATGGGGTTTTGTCAATGATATATAGGAATTTTGCTAGCAGGGAAAAGGAGGTGATTATCCCTCTGTATAAGGCAATGGTCAGGCCACGCCTTGAGTACTGCGTACAGGTCTGGAGGCCTCATTTTAGGAAGGATATAGATTTACTTGAGCGTGTACAGAGAAGGGCAAGAAGATTGGTGAGGGGAATCAAGGGATCCTCTTACCAAGAGAGGCTTAAGTTCTGCAAATTGCAGTGGCTGGAGACTAGCCACCTGCGCGGTGATCTGATTGAGGTATATAAGGCCTTGAATGGGTTGAGCACGCTGAATTCTGATGGGATCCTTCCACTTGTTCAGATTACGAACCTAAGGGGGCATAAATTCAAATTAAGAAAAGACAGATGTAGAATAGATGTGCGGAAATTTGCCTTTAGCCAGCGGGTGGTTAATTGCTGGAACAAACTTCCATCTGTCGTTGTGGAAGTTGATAGGTTGAATAAATTTAAGGAGGAACTGGACAGGCATTTGGAGGGAATGGTGTGATTTTTTTTTTTTTTTTTTTGGCTGATGCTGCATAAGCTCATACATTTGCTTTCTTGCATCACATGCCACTACTACTACTACTACATTGCTATTTTCTGTATTTATCAATGATATTGATAAAAGTATATCAGGCTTAATGTCCAAGTTTGCAGAGAATACGAAGGTTTGTAGAGTTGTTAATGACGGTATGCTGCAACAACAGGATCTAGAAAAGTTGGGCAGATGGGCTGAGAAGTGGTAACTGAAGTGCAACATTGACAAATGCGGTGTTACACTCAGGGCAGTGGAGAATGAAAGAGAGCCGGGGGTGTTTGTGTAGTCACATATGAATTTTTTTTTATGAAAACCCAAAACACGAGAGAAATCAGAACCTATAGTACTTAGTACCGTGCTTGGGTTGGAGGTTGAAAAGACGAAAGAAGATATTTATTTACATTAGACTTGACCTTCTGTAGACTGCAATTTTCAGGAAATACGTGTGAAGGAAGGTTGTTCCGGAAAACGGCAGTTGAATAAATAAACGAGGAAGATGAAAAGTTGGTTCTGTGAGTTTCAAGCTGGACAGTAAATGGATGTTGGTTGGTGGAAGCACGTATTCGGAGTGTTTTGAAAGAGAGAGAGAGGGAATTATAGAAACCAATTCAGGAGAACAGTGCCCATGGAAGTATCTGTAGAAGATGCATGCAGCGGAAACAGTACGTCTATGAGAGAGTGGAGAGAGTCTGTTACAGAGGAGTCATTAATTCACCTAACTGCCCTCTTCTGAATGGAATCTAGAAGCCTGAGAGAGAGCTTTTCGGGGGCACTGCCCCAGATGTGGGAACAATATTCCATGGCAGGGCGAATTTGCGATTTATACAGAGTGAGCAGCTGTTTGGAAGAAAAGTAACGCCGAGAGCGAAAGAGAAAGCCAAGTTTTTTAGATGCAGAGGAAGCAATATTTGTAATGGGCTTGTGCCAAGAGAGATTTGAAGTTAGGGTAATCCCCAAAAGAGATATATAATTTTGCCTAGAAATCGGAGTGTCACCAAATATAAGCATAGGAGCAGAAGAATCCTTTTTACAAGATATAAGACAAGACTGAGTTTTAGAAGGATTGAAATCAACTAAGTTGTCTATGCCCCACTGGAGAATTACCTGGAGATCGGCATTTAAGCAATTGGTAGCGGATATTCGAGAAGTTGAAGCTGATTGAGCAGGGCAAGGTTTTTCAAAATGGAAAGTGGAATGCAATGTGCTATTATCGGCAGCTTTTCGGGGAGAAAGCTTTTCGGGGGCACCGCCCCAGATGTGGGAACAATATTCCATGGCAGGGCGAATTTGCGATTTATACAGAGTGAGCAGCTGTTTGGAAGAAAAGTAACGCCGAGAGCGAAAGAGAAAACCAAGTTTTTTAGATGCAGAGGAAGCAATATTTGTAATGGGCTTGTGCCAAGAGAGATTTGAAGTTAGGGTAATCCCCAAAAGAGATATATAATTTTGCCTAGAAATCGGAGTGTCACCAAATATAAGCATAGGAGCAGAAGAATCCTTTTTACAAGATATAAGACAAGACTGAGTTTTAGAAGGATTGAAATCAACTAAGTTGTCTATGCCCCACTGGAGAATTACCTGGAGATCGGCATTTAAGCAATTGGTAGCGGATATTCGAGAAGTTGAAGCTGATTGAGCAGGGCAAGGTTTTTCAAAATGGAAAGTGGAATGCAATGTGCTATTATCGGCAAAACTATGGACAGGATTTCCAGTCAATGGAAGAAGGTCATTAATATAAAAGAGAAAAGAGTGGGGGAAAAGAACTGAACCTTGGGGGAACACCAGCATTAGTGGAGAAGTCAGAACACAGAGGGCCATCTACCATACTCACTCAGTGAGCGATCAGAGAGAAAACTGGATAACCAATTACAAAAAACAGTTGGCAAACCATAAGCTGGAAGCTTGTTTAGAAGACCTTTATGCCAAAGACGATCGAAAGCCTTTGAGATGTCAAGAGCAACTGCTTGTGTTTCACCAAACATTTCCATTGAATTTGTCCATAAATGGGTAACATAAGCCAGAATATCACCAGTGGATCGACACTAACGGAATCCATACTGGCAATCGTTGATTAGACGGAAGGTTTCTCTAGGTGGTTTGAAAGTTGGCGGTTAATTGATTTCTCCATTACTTTAGAAAGAGTAGAAGTAATTGAAATGGGACGATAATTTAATGGGAGGGACTTGTCATCCTTCTTAGGAACTGGCTATATATAAGCAAATTTCCAAGCAGAAGGAAAAACCCCTATGGAATAAGAAAGTGAAAAAAGGTGGCAAAAAACGGGAACACAGATTCTGAGAACAAGTGGAGAAATACCATCAGGACCTCGAGCTTTCTTAGCATCAAGATTCGTCAAAATCCTTCTGACATTCTTTTGATGGAAGACCACAGGAGGCATTGAATGGAGCGTGTTGGGAATGGTGGGAGGTGTTTTACCAAGATCATTAATACAAGAGTTGGAAGAAAAATGGGATGCTAGCAGGTCCGCTTTATCCTTGACTGAAGTGACAACAGAACCAGCTGGTTTTGACAGAGGTGGGAGCAGAGATGGGCAAAAGTTGTGGCCCATAGCTTTGGCTTGATTTGATTTGATTTTGGTAGTTGGTGGCGCATCGGCTTCTGTGGCCAGATTGCACCTCCCAAGGTTTTTGCAGTACTTTGATCCAAGCCCGAGGCGGGAATCGAACCCGCGACCTTTGGGTTGCCGGGCAGGTACTTTACCCACTCGGCTAGCCCGGTCGGCATAGCTTTGGCAAGAGACCAGAATGCTAGGCTACCATTAGGGCAAAAAAGCAAGGTTTCTATTCTTAGCCTGTTCAAAATCTAGTTTGGACTGATTAATGACCGCTTTACAATTGTTGCGAACTTTGGTGTAGCCAGAAAATGAAACTGAAGAATTGGAAACAAGCCAATTACGATATGTAACGTTCTTCTCTTAAACAGCCTTAGCACATTTATTGGAAAACCAAGGTTTAGATAAAAGACAAGATTTTAAAGTGGAGTGGGGAATAAAGGATTCCATTCCTGCAAGAATAATTTCACTGACACGATCTGAGCAAACGTTGACCTCAGAAGTTTTGAAACAGTAATCCGACCAAGGAAAACAAGAAAAGAAATCTGGCAGGTCATCCCATTCTGCATTCTTGTAATGCTAAACAATACGAGGTTGGGAACAGCCTTGAGATAAAGGCTCCATTGGAGAAGAGACAATAACCACGTTTTGATCTGAGGTACCTAAAGGACCACTCATTTCCACCGTGTACTTGTAAGGGTTGTTTGTGAGAAAAAGATCAAGAGTGTTGGCTGTATGGTTGGGATTGTCCGCTATTCTTGTAGGTAAATGAACAATCTGTGCAACGTCATTAGAAGTTGCAAAACCTCAGCATCTCGACCTAGCTGGAGTTGTGAACATTAAAATCACCAAAGAAAATTACCTCACTGTTAGGAAAGTTGTACTGGAGAAAGTCAAAGAGCTCCAAGTGATTAGTGGAGTTGGGAGAACGGTAGAGACAACAGATGAATTTGACACAATAAGATAGAGATATTTTAAGCCAGAGAAGAACGAAAAGAGGAGATTCCAAATTACCAAGTCTTTGACAGGGAATATCGGAACGGACGTATGCACAAGTACCACCTTTCAGGCGAAAGGAATCATACAGCGAATAATTTGGGCAACTGAGATGAGCAGTAGTTGAATCAAATGATAACTGAGGTTCTGTGAGAAAAAAGTACATGGGGTTTGGCAGATTGCAAGTGGAAATGGACATAGTTGAGATTAGAATTGAGACCACGTATATTTGTGAAATGAATTAGGAAGTGTTTGGGAGGTTTAGATCTTTTCGCAGATAAGCTTACTCTAGTAGTTTGACAATTCATGGTGTACATTCAGTAGTAAGGAAAAGTGGGGGGGGGGGACATGCTGTATGAAGTAATGAAATTTTTGGATATGGTGTACAACTGGTAAGAATGTACCCAGATCCTTGACATAACGTGGCCTCGACAATGCTCCCCGCGTACACACTACTCGGACTCCCTCCAGTCACTATCTGGCAGAGTAGAGGTAGCAAAATTATAAACTAGCTGATCCGGAAGCCTCTAAAGAGTTACCAATAGGTTCGGTCCGGTCCGGTGTACTAACTAGCGGCCGGCCAGCGAACACCGTTTTAGAGCTGTACCCTTGAAATGTAAGGATCTAGCCATGATGTTCGTCATAACCTCAAAAGTCATCAGTCATACTGCATGATGGAAGAGATGGGGAAGGGATTGACCGGAACTTAGCTCTGGAGACTAAACATGGATTCCACCACTTCAAGCCTCCAATAAGACAAGTGGTGGTATTGCACCGGTTGATGAGAGTCATCTACCACCTATTGCCTGGTAACACAGAGGGGCGCCATTCCTCCATGTGGTGTGGGCGCCATACCTCGACCTCTGCTTACGTTGGTTCATACTTGGGTGGTCACCCAGTGTGCTTGTGCATGGAGGTTATACCCAGGATTACTAACAGTCCCAGTCCCAACATCATGGAGTCTTGTGAATGATATACAGGAATTTTGCGGTCAGGAATAAGGAAGTGGTTATCCCCTTGTATAAGGAATGGTCAGGCCACACCTTGAGTACAGGACTGGAACCCTCATTTTAGGAAAGGTGTAGAGTTGCTAGAACGAGTACAGAGAAGAGCAACATGGCTAGTAAGGGGAAAAAAGGGGTGCTCTTACAAGAAAGGCTTCAGTTCTGCAAACTGCAACATCTGGAGACTAGGCACCTGCGAGGCGATATGATTGACGTGTATAAGGGCTTGAATGGATTGAGCAGGCTCAAGGCTGATGGGATTCTGCCTCTTGCTCAGATTACAAACCTGAGAGGACATAGTTTTAAACTGAGGAAAGACAGTTTTTTTTTTTTTTTTTTTGTTAGCGCATCGGCTTCCGTGGCCATATTGCACCTCCCAAGGTTTTTGCATTTTCTACTCTGATCCAAGCCCGAGGCGGGATTCGAACCCACGACCTTCGGGTTGCCAGGAAGGCACTTTACCCACCCGGCTAGCCCGGTCGGCAAAGACAGTTGTAGATCTGCTGAAATTTGTCTTTAGCCAGTGGGTTTGATAGGTGGAACAAACTTCCATCTGTTGTTGTGGAAGTTGTTAGCTTGAATAAGTTCAAGGCAGAACTGGACAGGCATTCGGAGCGAATGGATCAGTGAAGTGGGAAGGAATTTTTTTTTTTTTTTTGGCTGATGGTATAAGTTTGCTTTCTTGCATCGTGTGCCTCTACTAATGCTAAATACTTGTGAAACGCTTTCGTGAACTAGTGGATCAATGCCTCGCCTTGTGACTGCCGTTATCCGGGTGTAAGGTGGGCTTACCCGTTACTAGGTCGGTATCCCATTATTTCTGTCCACTCAGTGTATTACCGGGTTGTTATAAAAATAACTTTCCCTATTTAGGAGACTCTAGTGTCAAAACAGTTAGAGATAACGATGTGAAAATCGGTGGAATGTCATTTAGGGTATGGGGAAGCGATTTGAAAAAAAAAAAAAAAAAAAAAAGGTTCAAATTTCCGCCACCAGGGAAGAAATTAGCACTGTAAACATGAGATGGAATACTTAACTTAGGATTAGCTTTTAATATTAGAACTTAGAAATCTACAGATATTGTTCTGTGCTTTCCTTCACTTGATATGACATTCTGAAAACAGAGGACTGCGTGCGACACAGTTTCGCGTAGCATCTCATTGGGGATGTTGGCTACATGCTGTTTAATGCTTGCTTTCAAATCGACAAGCGTCTGTATACCGCCAAGGTAAACTCTGTCTTTCTGGTATCCCCATAGCCAGAAATCACATGGATTGAGATCTCCTGATCGGGCTGGCCAGAACTGCGGAAAGTCTCTAGAAATGACGCAATCATTTCCGAATGTTGAACAGAGCAGTTCCTTCACTTGTCGACCAACGTGGGGAGGGGCACAATCTTGCATGAACACTACGGTCTCCATGCACTGCCTTTCTTGCAGAGCGGGAATAATGTGATCTCTTAGAAGAGCGCAGTACTGTGCACTAGTTACCGTACACCAGGGGTGGCCAACAAGTCGATCGCGGCTTTAATTTCCGTCGATCACGTCACGACGAATTTTAAATATATATAAACATAGATTAGTCAAAATTAAATATTATTATTATGTTCCCCACTGCATACGCTTATTACAAATCCGTTGAACCACGTGACTACTCTTGTTGCCGCGCAGCCGCTAGGCTTGTCCATTGAAAATTCTCGCAGTTACGTTCTGGAGAGCATGTATGTGTATGTATGTGTCGAATTCTTTAGCTTACTTAATATTAATAACTGGACAGTACTTATACGTTAATTTAATAACCTTTGATTTAAAATGAATACTACGAAAAAGATTAAACGTGTCATTTTCAACAAGAGTGGGAACTAGAATTCTTTTTGAAATGGTAAAAGAAAAATGTTGTTTGATTTGCATTGTTTCCATGGCCATAGCCAAAAAAGGAAATTTAGAAGGCACTTCAACGCCCTCCATGCTGAATACCAATCAGATTTTCCGCCTAATAGTGACCTTAGAAAAAATAAATTAAAATAACGTAAATCCAGATTATTAGAGCAATAAATTTCTTCATGACACCTAATTTACAATCTAAAGCAGTAACTGTAGCATAATTTAAAGTGAATCTTCTTGCGAAAAAATGCAAACCATTTTCTGATGGCCAATTCATCAAAGACGCATTTTTAGAAATCACAGATTCTCTTTCTGAAAATTTTAAGAACGAAAGTGAAATTAAAAGTGCTCTTCAAGATTTGCAATTATCTAGAAATACTGTGGTGCGACGCATCGAAAAAATGAGTAAAAATGTGGGCGGACAATTGCGTGCTCATATTGCAAATTGTGTCCTTTTCTGGATGAATCTACAGACGTCAGAGATACAGCTCAATTGTGCGTTTTTATTCGTATGGTTTTGGATGAGTCCCATGAGAAAAGAACTGCTGGGTATGGTTTCGTTAAAAGAAAGAATTAGAGGTCTTGATAACGCATTCAAAAATTTTATTGAAAAAATTAAATTACCACTATTTTTAGCTCGTATTAATAATAAACGACGGAATTAAAGCAATGACGGGCATCTTTTGGCACAATGCCATAAATCCTAATGGATTCATGGCATTCAAAGCCAAAAGGACGATGAATTCCCAAATTTTGTGAGTTGCCACAGTATCATCCAACAAGTGTTAGCTAGCAAAAAGATTAAATACTAAAAGTGTAATGAACACAGCTTTCAAAATCGAGAATTCCATCATAGGATTATCTCTTCAAAGGAGACTTTTTAAAATGCAACTCGATGAAAATGAACCAGATGTGATATTACACACAGATGTGACGTGGCTGAGGCGGAGTAATTTCATAGAGATTTTGAAATTTGCTGAATGAAATTTTAAAAAAAAATGTTCATCAAAGGGGAGATGATTATCAGCAGCTACAAGATATACGAAGTGGTTGTGTGATCTGGCTTTTTTGGCAGATTTTACTAGTAAATTAAGTGATCGGAATTTGGAATAACAACGAAAAAATAAAAATGTGGGTGACATGATTAGTAGTATTTCTGCATATAAATATCAATTTTTGGCAATGGCTAAGGATCATAAAGAAAAAAAATTCTATCATTTTGCAAAAATGCAAGATTATTTACAAAAATATCCTGGTTTTGAATTCAATAGTGAGAAATATGTTTCTGAAATTGAGAAAGTTGTGGATGATGTTGAAACAACTAAAGACATTGTTCAATATATTTGATACGAAACTTAGATACGAAACAAATTGCAGAAAAAAATCCCTGAGATTTTTAAAATGGAGAAAATAGTACTTGAAAATGAAATTATTACATTGCGAAACGATAAATCCTAAAAGCCAGATCATAAGAAAAAGACTTTTGGAATATGTTTGTCGAGAAAAGCACCCAAATGTAAAAAAATGCTGTGAACTTTTAAATTCCCGTTTTGGTTCCACATATCTATGTGAATCGGCCTTATCGTATTTGAAACAAACAAAGACGAAGAATCGTGTACTCTTACGGACTTGCATACAGAAGATTCTTTATGGTCCGCCTTATCACAGTATATTACCGATTTTGAAAGCTTGGCAGATGACATGACGACTAAAACTTCACATAAATTAAAAATTTAAATACGTATGAATTAAAGTAAGAATTCTGAATTGTATTTAATTTTAAAATTTATAAACATTTTTCAATATGTGTTGATTAATTTTTTTCACCCACGTGCAATGAAATTCTTGAGATGTAGATCGCGGCACATTATGAAGAAAAAAAAGTAGATCGCATCACGAATTAAGTTGGCCACCCCTACCGTACACCTTACGGGGCCACGAGGTGTAGAATCTTCAAAGAAAAATGGTCTGGTTATAAACTCTGCTGTGAATCCACACCATACTGTAACGCATCGACTTTGTAGTAGTCTTTCAAGCACAGCAGATGGACGAGAAGTTCCCCATATTCGGCAGTTTTGTGCATTTACAGCCCCATGAAGAGTGAAATGTGTCTCATCAGACCACAAGATCATTCGAGCCCATGTGTCGTCAAGTTCCGTACGAGCTAGAAATTGTAGAGCAAAGTCTATTCTTTTTTGCCGATCACAAGACTTTACTTCTTGCATAAGATTTAATTCCCGTATAATTTAATTAGTATTATAATTATAATTTAATTTCAGTTCTTGCATAAGATTTAGTTCCCGTATAAGATTCACTACGTGAATCTTATACGGTAACCATCGTAAAATTATTCGAAGCACTTAACGTACAGTAGACCAAAAAGAACGTTCAAGTCTCTTGAAATACCTCTGACACTACTGACTGGTAGTGTTTCGCTTGTTTCTTAAATAAGTGTTTCTTACTTGGAGGCCACCGCAATCGCCACTTCATCCACTACCTCCGTTCCGATACGTGGTCATCCCCTGCCTGGAATTACACCTAACTCCACGGTCGCTTCAAATTTCTCTATTAGTTTTAGAAGCCCCACTGACGTCAAAGGTCCTTTAAACAAACCTTTAAGTTTCCGATATCACGTAGTGCTGCATTGGCGTTACTATTATTCTGGTAGAACAGTTCTACTAAAAGAGCACGTTCCTTTTTAGTAAGAACCATAATGGTTAGTTGGCAGAACCATTTAGTTCTGCCAACTAAAAGGATGCTTTTATCTAACAGGATGTCATTTGCATAAGCAGCGTGTCTTGAAGTAAATTGACAATTTTTACATATGTGCAGCGCCGTTTTTCCCCATGGTGGCAGAAATTTGAACTAATTTTTTACCCCTACAAATCGTTTCCCCATACCCAAAATGACTCACCGATTTTCACAGCGCTAACTCTAACCGTTTTGACACTAGGGTCTCCTGAATAGGGAAACTTATTTTATAACCACCCGGTTGTTGTTTGTTTGTTTTTAGGAGCATTAGCAACTAAGGACATATTGCTCCAGGGATATGCGCTGGTAATTCCCTGACCTTTCCGCATCCTCCGTATTTGGTGGTCACGGGCTCGAACCCCGGTCTAATCAAGAAGCGTGTGCTACGCACTGCCACTCCTGGCTACGAAGGCGCCATATCCACCCGGTATATGGGTATGTATACACTCAATATGTATATATGTGTATGTAAGTACTGAATTTAGAATATGAATATAAGCGAGGTTAATATAACCAAACTATAATCGCTACCCTATGATACTGCTCTTTAAATGAATCACAGTTTCGGATTTTTAGACAAGGGGACATGGGAGTGGATATTCCTTCCCAGCACGTCTTGCTGTTAGTGAATTCGAACAAAATATAAAAGGAAACGTAAAATAAATATGTCTGTTTAATTTATCATATACCTGTATATCTATTAATAGCAGACCGCGATTCAAGCCCCTGACTGCTAAAAACGGTCGATCTGACAACCTGTACTGGTCAAGCGTCGCAAATTATGGTCTATTTCCATCAACATGACTTGTTGAGGAGGCATCCTGCAGTGAGTTGACAATGACTTCAGATTTATTTATTATTTTATTTAAATATATCTATTATAAGACATTCCTCACAAAGTCATTCACTACAATACAAAACGACTGGTAAGAATTTTGCTCAGCATCAGTTATTCTATCTTCCAATTTTTGTGAAGTTAACATCTACTTAACCAGTGGTCCAATAAATAAGCCACTTCTCAACTTTGAAAACAGACTCTATATGCCTGGAGGTGTCCTCTGAATTCAATATTTTAACAACCAGTTCGACTACCCCTGGCTTGATAAGCAGTGGTGGAGTAAGACTGTTTCTTGGAACCGAGGGCTACGTTGGGCGCGTCAGACTGCAACTCAATTCTGGTAAGCCGTTCTCTTCTCCTGCAATGGTGATCTACTGCCCTGCTGTCATAGAACAGAGAAAGCACTGGAACTTGGTGAAACCACTTTGCACACCCAGAAAAAAACCCCAGCACCTTTAAGTCTCCACAGACATTTCATTTATACTCTTGGGTTGGAAGAGGATACTAACATCTTCCAACCCAAGGATGTTTTCACATAAAACATCTTTCGTGCGTACAGGCTACACACGTTTTAATTTTTTATCATTGTTATTTGGGTAGAACTGTATTATGTTTATTATTCTCATACAAGGCAGAATAATAAAGGTTCAAACTGTTTCAACGAAATTTCAATTTCTATGGACAGATGAAATTTCGGTGTTTATGAATGATATTGATGATGGGATATCAAGTTTAATGTCCAAGTTTGCAGATGATACAAAGGTTGGTAGGGTTGTTAAGGACACTACTGACGCTATGCTGCTGCAACAGGATCTGGAAAGGTTGAACAGATGGGCTGAGAGGTGGCAAATGAAGTTTAACATTGACAAATGTAAAGTACTACATATGGGAAACAGTAACCCCAGAGCAACGTATCAACTCTGCGGTACTACACTGACAGTGGTGGAGAATGAAAAGGACCTGGGGGTAATTGTGCAGGCAGATATGAAGTTCTCTGAGCAGTGCAGACGAGCTGCAAGAGTAGCTCATGGTGTCTTGTCAATGATATACAGGAATTTTTCTAGCAGGGATAAGGAGGTGATTATTCCCTTGTATAAGGCAATGGTTAGGCCACATCTTGAGTACTGTATACAGGTCTGGAGGCCTCATTTCAAGAAGGATGTAGAGCTGCTGGAACGGGTACAGAGAAGGGCAACAAGATTAGTGAATGGAACAAAGAGTTGCTCTTACGAAGAAAGGCTTAAGGTTTGCAAATTACAGTCTGGAGACTAGGCACCGGCGAGGTGATCTGATAGAGGTGTATAAGGCTTTGAATGGTTTGAGCATGCTCAATGCCAATGGGATTCTTCATCTTGCTCAGAATAATCACCTCAGAGGGCATAAATTCAAATTGAGGAAGGACGGATGTCGGATAGATGTGCGGAAATTTGCCTTTGGCCAGCGGGTGGTTGGTTGGTGGAACCGACTTCCATCACTTGTTGTTGAAGTTGATAGCCTAAACAAATTTAAAGCTCAACTGGACAGGTATTTCGAACGAACGGAGGGGTGAAATGGGAGTGGTTTTTTTTTTTTTTTTTTTGGCTGATGCTGAATAAGCTTGCTTTCTTGCATCATATGCCTCTACTAATGCTAATGAACATAAAGGTCTCTGCAATGAATGTGTTAACTAAGGCTGCGCAATCAAATTTAAATCATAAAGCTATAGATTATATATTTATATTTTATTAATCACAATAACAGCATTAAGCCTTACATTTGTGATTTACAGTTTGCTATACAATTATTACATATACATATAAAAGTAAAACACATAAACTTCAGTAAAATTAAATATTTATAGAATAAATACAAAACACGTATAATCTTCAATAAATAACATATTTATAAAATAAAAGCAAAACTTATAATTTTTAGTTGATAAGGAAAATATTAAACAGATATCATAAATAGTAAGGTAGTATTAATAATTTAAAAAAGAATGATATAAAACAATGAATAACAAGAAAAAAAAAACTTTAAAAAACAAAGAATTTTACTTCATTATCAATATGACAAATGTAATTTTTTAATCGTTAAAATAATACATAAATCCTAATGATGAACTATAAAATTGAAACTATAACTGAAACTATTGAATAAAACTATATTAATAATAAAATAAAAAACATAAGAATTTTTTTTGTGAGCAACTTTCCTTGTATGTGTGTCCGATATTTTTATGGAAACCATTCAACAAGCCTAACTGCTTGGAAGTAAATGACGGCAATGCACGGAACCCGAAACTACGAATACATGAAACCGATTGTTCTGAGAAGGTCACTTGGCAACCCTGGAAGCTGCGAAAGTCCCGCAAGCTATTAGCGTGTTATAGGAATATAATAAATAAATAAATTTTCTGTTTATACTCCGGGACTACCAAATGATCAGAGGAGTTCACAAGATAGACACAATACAAGAAACAGCACCGTATTCAGCAGTCACGGGCTTGAACCCCGGACACTCAAGGCACGTGTACTTATGCACCCGCGCGCCTGACCACTAGGCTACGGCAGCACTACATGCCCTGAACGCAGTAAATTAGCTCTAGGAATTCTGAATGCCAATATTATTCCTAAGCTGGATTGTATTTTAAATTAACATCTGCGTTTTTAGATAAAAACTTTGGCCTGTACAGATACTTATTATTCTTTTGTATGACTGAAGGAATGCAACACCCGGAAGTTAAATAACTTCTCAGAATGATTTCACCGATATGCTTGCTTTCTTGCATCATATGCCTCTACTAATGCTAATGCTAATGATATCATACACACGAAACTTTACCGTAATACCGGTCTTCCTCGCGCTGGAAGCATTAGAACCAATGATTCATTTTCATCCATTGACTCCGTGCTCACCTGTCACCCACGTCTACTGCCAATTACCGCAGTTATTCTCATTTGGTGGATTGGCACTCTGTCTCGAATCAATATGAAGGCTGTGCAACTATCTTATTTCCTTCGTTCTTCTTTCTTATACCACCATATTTGTACCTGGTCCGAAAAAAAAAAAAAAAGAGTTGTTTTTTGCTTCTTTATGTAAAAGAACTATTTTAAATTAAATAATTATTGTACAATAAAATCTGTTATGTAGGGAAGCCTTTTTTTTTTTTTTTCCAGTAAAACTAGTGCTCACTGCAGCACTTCCTGCTGTTCAGAGGGTTTATGCTTATGCTATTTCTCAGTCAGACGCAGTCATACTGGGATTGTGCCAGGTTAGGTTAAATTATTAACTTCGATTTCGATCCGCAGTGATTTTCTACGGTTTTCACGTTAGTACATGCCTTAGTACGTTCCTGTACAGACAAAACTCAAAAAAAAAAAAAAAAAAAAAACCACAATAATAAAATAAAATAAATCAATAAATAAAATGAAGTTCAAACTACAAATTATACTTCGGTATGGAAAACTAAGTTTGAATGTTTAATTCAAGAACAGCAATTCCAGACGAGAGGCTATATTTGTATGAGATTATCTTTCAATATGCACTACCAAAAGTATTCCAATCCCAATAGAGTGAACGGTAAGAATGAAAGATACACAAAGGAAGAACAAGTTGAAAACTGCGCAGGCAGTAGCAAAGATATTAAAAACAAGCAAAACGAGTCACAGCACGGCTCTTACGTTTCAAAGGCTTAATTCGTCTAATGGCATTTCAGCAATTTGTCAGTGCATGCACTCTTGAAGAATTTCATTATATTTAATATTATGAATTAATAATGTCTTTTATTTTGAAATGTGTAGAGGGAACTCTCAATAGCAGTTTTTAAGTACAGAAACTTTGTGTTCTTAGCACTGGAGAGATGAACGACTGAAATTTAATCCAGATGACTATGAGGGTCTCCAATTACTCAGAGTAAGTGAACATGAAATCTGGAAGCCAGACCTTACCGTTTTCAACAGGTAATGATATTTATAACTAAGAATATGTTCATAGTCAATGTGACTTTAGATTTAATTAATGTCTACTGACAATTTTCAGAAAATTAAAAATGCGCTTTATCTCCAGATATTTTTCACTTTAACTCATAAAACATTATTTAAAAATAATCTTTTTTCAATAACTTTACTAACCAGGATATGAAAAATATGTTTTAACTGAATTTCTGCCACCAGCCAAATCATTATACATTCTGATAACTAACTTTGATAATTGGAGAAATCTGTGATAATACTAAATTTTCTCTACATCTCAATGCATTTTTGTTGTGAATGAAAGATTGTCTGATGTTATAACAGGGTGACCAAAAGCCAATAACCACAACCAGCACAATGAGTTTAAAGCCTAAAATCTGGGACAATTGAAAGAAAAAAAAAAAAAAATCCGTGGCGCTATAGTTTAGGATCTCGTACAAATACTGTAATTTCATTAATATATTTGAGGAATAATTACGCAGTATTGCAGCAAAATAAATCAGGGGCGCCAAAGTTTTACTCAATAAATATTAGTGAAATTTTTTTATTGAATTTTCCTTTTTTAATCATATTTTGTAAATCTTATACATTAAATATTTACAGGTTAAATTTGTATAACATAATGGAATTAATGATTTTACATCGAGACGGTTTCGTTCACTTGACTACTGAATATTTATTTTTCAATTTCCAAGGTCTGCCCTTGAGATACAAACTTCGCAAAAAAAAAACAAAGAAAAAAAAACGATCGAATGAAAGAAATCTCTCACGCCAGTCATTATTCCCATTTTAACTATTTTGAAATGAAATTTCAAAAGGAAAGAAAAACTGAATAAATACGTTCGTCAATTTGGTAAATTTTGAACTTCCCAAACTGATGGTAAGTAAACTTTTGAAAGCATACATTCCATACTTTTGAATTTATCGATGAGTTCAATTCACTTTCTAGATATTTACAAGTCGTTATATGTTATTAGTGGAGTCCGCTAGGGTTGGACCAGCTGTTGTTTTCTACATTGATGAAGACATAGCAGGCTTAATGTTCAAGTTTGCAGATGATACAAAGGTTGGCAGGGTAGTTAATGACAGTAATGACGGTATGCTATTGCAATAGGAACTAGAAATGCATAGTACTGATAATGAGTAGCAGTAACCTAGAGTAACGTACCAACTGTGTCGTACTACACTCAGGGTAGTGGAAAATGAAAAAGAACTGGGGGTATTTGGGCAGTCAGATATGAAGTTCTCTGAGCAGTGCAGACAGGCTGCCAGGACAGCAAATGAGGTTTGGTCAATGATATACAGGAATTTTGTTAGCAAGGATAAGGAGGTGATTATACCATTGTATATGTTGTTGTTGTAATTGGTTTTTAGGAGCATCGGTAACTAAGGCCATATTGCTGCATGTATACTGTCTGTAAATTGCGTGTGTTCGGAGGTCGATTTTCTGTTTGCTGGACGAAAAACTCGAGTTTCCGGGAGAAAAAAAAAACATGCTACTCTCGCCTGAGACCTACTAACTCAGCCACGTTGTGAAAAAGGCCCAAAAAATTCCTCTCGAGAACGGGACTCGAACTCAGGTATTTTCCGCCCGGTGTGGGGAGGTCGGCGATCCTACCAACCGTGCCACCCACGAGGGGACCATTGTATAAGGCAATGGTCAGGCCACATCTTGAGTACTGCAAGTCTGGAGGCCAGATTTTCGGAAAGATGTGTAGTTGCTGGAACCAGTTCAAAGAATGGGAACGAGATTGGTGAGGGGAACAAAGGAGCGCTCTTACCAAGAAAGGCTTCAGTTCTGCAAATTGCAGGGTCTGGACACTAGGCACCTGCGAAGTGATCTGATTGAGGTGTTTTAGACTGAGCCAGCTCAGTGCTGATGGAATTCTTACTCACATTGTGCACATGAGGGGGCATTAACTCAAATTGGGGAAGGACGGTTGCTGAATACAGTGGCGTATCCAGGTATCATTGTAATGGGGGGGGGGGCATGGCGACCAGGTCCAGGTATCATTTTAAGTGGGGGTATGATACCGCGACCAGGCTTTTGAGTTTTTTTTTTTTAGAAAGCCCCCTGCGTTCTTTTTCTTTAATTTAAAAATTTTGGTTAAGGGGCATATACCCCCTCTGCCCACCACTGAATACGCCCCTGGCTGAATAGATGTGCGGAAGTTTATCTTTAGCAGCCAGAGAGTTGTTGATTGCAGGAACAAACTTCCATCCGTGGTTGTGAAAGTTTTGACAGCGTAAATAAATCCAAGGAAAAACTAGAAAAACTATTGGAGGGAATGGATAGGTGAAATGTTTTTTTTTTTTTTTTTTTGGCCGATGTTGTATAAGCTTTCTTTCTTGCAACATATGTCTTTACTAATGCTAATATCAAATATTTCATATTTTAATGATTTAATTTCTTAACCTTTAATATTGTGATCAGCTAAAATATCGCGAACACATACAAGGGAACAATTTTTTCTACAATGCGTAATTTCGGCAATTCGATCGTCTGATGACTCATGACGTTCTATAATGCAATTTTCAGTATTTCCATGAAATATGCCAAGCACACTGTTCATAACAGCAAAGTATATTCTTTAAATAGTAATTAGAAAATTTACAATAATTTTCAGCAGAGCTTTTTCTCTCGCAATAAAAAATTCCTTCAATAGGTTAAAAAAAATTAATTTCTGATCGCCCGTTTGATATAAGCGTAACCAGCATTTTGAGAGTGTAAATGACTTGTTTTATATACTCTAAAGAACACAATTTTCAAAATTACAATATTTGACAGACTAGAGATGAATATAATATTATTTACATAGTGTTTGGGGGCGGAGGCGCCACCTGGGGTTTCCCACAACTGCGCCATAAGTACTCTTGTGCAGTACACATTACTCTGTAAAAGCCAGACAAAAGTATTGTATGTGGTACATGAGAAGTATTATGTTGGGTTCTGTTGTTGTGGTCTGGCTTTTGGTCACAGGACCCCACGTTGCCCGTACTCACTGCTAGGAGGTAAGCCAGGCTGCCCATTATTCTCTGGCAGGTCCTGCCATCTATCGCCTGAGCTTTCAGTGACAGGATCTATATATATATATAAACAAAAAAAAAAAAAAAAAAATATACAGAGATTGGGGAATATTAAAATCAAGTGGGAGGATATAGTAAGAAATCCTGAGGCGTAGAGGAAGGCGTACTCAAAATTATTAGGCGGAGTAAACTCCACTAGGCGAGTGGGGCAAAGGAATGGGAGTCAAAAGATATCAGACAAGACAGTCTGGTATTGATCGCCACTTGGTGCACGTCATGGTCGAGAGGCAAGGTCCTTTTCTGTGGTTTAGTCACGTCCAAGTAACTGTTACAATTGAAGATGTGCAGGTCATGGTTGGGACTAAGGTCAGGTCATGACTAAGCCCCCTCAAGTGGCTTAGTCATGTCCAGAAATTTGTCACGATTGGAGGTTCTCAGGCTGTGTCTTGTTTAGGGGTTTTAGTCACATCAAGGTAAGGTTAGGTTAGGTACATCAAGGTTTAATGGCATCCAAGTGTTTGTCACAATTGGTAGGTCTCGATATCAGCACTTGGGTGTATATTATTCACTGTTCAGCGATTACTCTTCGGCATGTATGTGTTCCTAGGACGGATGTTAGGACTGTTTCTTCGTCTTGCAGAGACTTCCTGAGCAAAGCAGTACCTCCAGCTGTGAGTTTCCAATTGTGATACCAAAGTGGGGAAGAAAAACATTATATAGAGAAGTCCCAAAAGCGTCGCTATTTGCATGATTTTTTTTAGTATCAAAGTTTTGCAAGCCAGTAGTTTGAGAATGAAAAAAGAGATATACATTTTCTGTGTATACTTTGGTACGATTACATAGGGTCCAGAGGAATTTACGAGATGAAGGGAATACACAAACATCATCGTATTTATTAGTCACGTGGACTAGAACAATGATCAACTCCAACGCGTGAACTACTGTACCCTGGTGCTTGACACTCAGAAATGGTGGCCCGTCGCGTCATTTCATTCTGCTGACGAAATGAGGCGAAGTCGGTTATACATACAAAAGAAATATAAATCAGTAATAAATACAAAAAAATGTTATGTTGCTGTGGTAGTGCCCCATAAGTTTTTAAATACTGGCAAACTAAAAAAATAAAAAAAAAAATTCATACTACCGGGGTAAAATTTATAGGCTATAAAGGAAATTGTTGCGCTGGCTGGGATGCCAGTTTTTGGCAGGGAATGCCTGATATAATAAAATAAAATCTCTATCACCTTTGCATTGAAAGGTATACTGAAATTTTATTAATTTTTTGGACAACCAATTTCAAATATCACAGAACAATATACCGTAACATATGCTATCTTAATATAAGTTTTATTAATTTTAAAATACTTTAATCAAACATATAATATACTACATACATTTTATTTTCTTAGAAATATGTGCCTTTCAGAGAGTTTTTCTTATATAGTAATCCATTTCGCATTCCCCCTTAAGAAACCAGCGTAATCCCTCCTCATGGCCGTATCCCAGTGACCCTGGTATCGCTTTTCCATCGTGGATAGGTACTGATGGAGATGCTTTCCTTGCTTATCACTTACACTCCCAAATTTTGAGGGGGAAAAAATTAGATCTAATTGAAATAAAGAAAACGAATTTTCAAAGACATTCAGTAGCGCCATCTTTATCACACTGTAGTAAAGTTGACACCAGGGATTCATATCTTATTTCCGTCTTCCATGAACTCCATACACAACCGCTTTAAACAATCGCCCAAGCTTCTAGTTCAGTATCCTGTAGCTCTTTTCCAAATATATCATCTTTGAGGAGTTTATTTGAGGCTCAATGACAATTACATTTTTTTTCAGTTTTGCATCTGTTAAACTGGGAAACACTACCTTCAGATATTTATTTATTTATCAGTTTAGTACAGGATTTTCACTCCCGAACAGCAATTTTTCTGGGGAAAAAAAAATAATAAAAAAAAAATATAATAATAATATATATATATATTCGTGTTCATACTCCGGCACGACCACCAAGGCAGTGGAGTTTACAATAAATCAATCAATACGAACGTAAATCGTATTTAGCAGTCACGGGCTTGAACCCCAGAGAGCGCGTGCTACTGCACTTCCTCTCCTGAACACTCGGCTACGTCAGAGAAGGGCGTTCATTCTTTAACAGTGTTTTAGTTATGCAATACACTGAGGGGACAGAAATCATGGGATACCTACCTAGTAACGGGTAGGCCCACCTTTCGTCCGGATAAGGGCAGTCACACGGCAAGGAACGAGAGTAGCCTTGTTCAGGCAAAGTTTTTACTGCTCCTGGAAATAGAAGTTTTTTCTGTTTTATTAGCTTAAATTGGCATATTAACTTATTTTCCAGAGTAGCTTTATATTCCTGGTTACGATACTTAGTGTAAAGTTTAACTTAGATAGAGATTTTATAGGTTATTACTTAGTATCGGTAAGGGTGTTACAAGTTTTGTAGCTTCGCTGAACGGAAGTTTTTTAGCCATATTTAGCCTCTTTATTGACCAATTGTTATATTAAATTATTTTCTACAGGGTGTCTCAAAAATATTGGTACAAACGTTTAGAGTATGTAGGTAACATCTAAAGGAATGTGAATCGCATAGGAACCCATAACCGGAAACGTCACCGTAAGTCGGTACACGGCGCTGTTCAGCAGTTCGCGAGAAGGAAAATTTCTGGTTTACTCATTCAAGCAGTAGTCGCCACACGCAGAACATGCACCGATGTACGAACTGTGAGCTGGCAGACATGCACCTAGTGTATGGATTAGCAGAGGGCCCACACGGTGTGCGCTCCCATGCGGCACAACATCGCTTCGCAATAAATGTGTGGGCAGGTATGATCGGTGACTGCTTAGTCGGCCCACACCTGTTACCATCCCGCATGAACTCCGCTAAATATCGGATCTTTCTTGAAGGAGTTCTACCAGGGTTACTTGACGATGTTCCAGCAAATGTGAGACGCAACGTTTGGTTTCAACGTGACGGGGCGCCTGCCCATTATGGAAGGTGTGTTCGTGACCATTTGAACAGGCGTTTTGGGCGTCGATGGATTGGCCGTGGTGGACCCGTTGCCTGACCCCCACGCTCACCTCATTTATCGAGCCTTGATTTCTTTCTGTGGGGGGGCTCAAACCTATCGTGTATGAATCGCCTGTGGAGACGGAAATGGATCTCGTGGCGAGACTCGTCTGCGCTGCTCCTACTGTCAAAGAAACTCCAGGTGTGTTCGACCGTGTCCGCCAATCCATGCTTCGTCGCGTCTCATGGTGGAACCTTCGAGCATCTGTTGTAACATCATGAAATGCATCCATCTCGTACTCCATTGTTAATATGTCAAATAAATGTTTGCCACTAATTACTGTTTTGTGCCTCTGCTACTACTTTCACTTGACATTTTGGTTATGGGTTCCTAGATGTTACCTACCTCCCCCCCAAACATTTGTACCAATATTTTTGAGACACCCTGTATAAGTAGCTTATAGACCTAGTCAAGATCCTTGGTTTAATCTGAATTGAGACAGCGAGATTTTGGAAGTTAATTAATACTTAAAGTGTCCGTAGATTTACCCTTCGTAACTTGCCGCCATTGCTATACGATACAACGTTATATCTCGAACTAGATAGCGTTAGCTTAGTATAGTACAGTATATTATATTATATAACATTGTCAATTAATCAGTAAAATCTATTAATCTTGTTAAACTTCATTGTCAATTAAATTGTACTTTTTAACTAAATACATATAACGACTTAGATTTTACAAACAACATAATTAATACATAACTTGATACGGAAGTTATATGTGTTGGGATACAAGTTTAGGGTTATAATTTTGTACTGAAATTGAAATTTTATTGAAATTAAATCGAAATCATAACTCAGACCAGAGCAGCAAAGCAAAAGGCTCAAGCTAATGGGAGTGCTGTGGCTCAGGGGAGAACTGAGGGGAGCAGTTGCCCTCTGAATCACAGCCTTTAAAATGCACTGCTTGCTTGATGTTTGTTGGGCAATCGGGTACGGAACATGATATTGCCATGGGGGATGTCTTTGTTTGTGCGCGATGTAAGGAGTGTAAGGAAATCAGGCGACAACTCAGCGGTGTTATGGGCCTATATGAGAGCTTGAAGGACAGGGTGGATGCCCTCAAAGGTTCTAAATTAAGGGGGCCCATCAAGCTCTCAACTGCCCACATCAATACCAGAGCTTGCACTTTATCATCATCCAACACAGCGGCAACCCCGAAGGCAGAATGCGCTAGTCCAACAGGAACTAGTAGTTGTTGGTGACTATTGTCAGGGAAACGGGGAACATGCTATGTAAAAAGGATAGGTAGAACAGGACCAGGGTATGTCTGCCAGAGGCAAAGTTTGATAACGTTGTAGAGCGGGTATCATCTTTTAAGGGCACAAAAGGTGATATTGTTGTACACGTTGCACTAATGATATTAAGAGTAGGAGACCGACGGAATTACTTAACAAGTACAGGTCACTATTGAAAAAAAAGCCGTGAATTAGGGTTGAATTTGAAAGTGTCTGCAATTCTGCCCAGACACGATAGGAGGGAGTATATGATGAGAGCCTTGTCGATCAATTCGGCCCTGGAAAGATTGTGCAAGATTCAAGGGGTAGAACTTTTTTCAGCCTGGTCTGTACTTGTTAACAGGAGAGACTGCTTCTACAGGGATGGGATACACAAATAGAAAGGGTGCAAGAATATTTGCTGATGCTATCGAGGCAGTGTTAGGTGGGTCGGAAAACTGCTAGCTTGGGGGAGGATACAAGGACTAATAGATTAACAGTAGCCATTGGCAGAGGTCAAAGTGATTCTTGCACTGCTTCTATTGGAAAGAGCCGCAGCCTGGTAAACAAGGTGCATGATATTTCAGAGACTGCTGGGAGTCATTGCATTACAAGTAAACACATGGGTCGTGTTAGGGTAGCTAAGATTGTTATTGTTATTTTTTTTAGGAGAATTAGCAACTAAGGCCATATTGCTCAGGGAATATGAGGTGGTCATTCCCTTGACCTTTCCGAATCCTCCGTATTTGGTGGTGACGGGCTCGAACCCTGGTCTAATCAACAAACGTGTGGTACGCACTGCTGCTCCTGGCTACGGAGGCGCCGGGTAGCTAAGAATAGGAACTGGTGCATGTATACGTGCGTGTACACCAATGTAAATAAATTTGATGAATTTGAGGTATTGCTCAAAACATCAAAGGCAGATATTGTTGGAATATCAGAGACGTGGTGTCACACAGATAAGGAATGCAGAAATGGAATTTGGGGAATACAATGTGTACAGAAAGGATAGGAAGGGAGAAGGGTTTATGCTATTAGTTAAGAAACACATAAAATCCAAGGAAGTGAAGCCAGTCGACATCGCTGGACTGTGCAGTGTCGAGTCAGTTTGGTGTGACATAAGCATTGGGAGATCAAAATTGAGAGTAGGAGTGTGCTATAGGACTAATAACTCTGATGAGTATAATAAGAAACTGTACAGGGAAATAGAGTGGGCCAGTAAATCAGAGAGTCTTATTATGGGGGATTTTAATTTCCCAGATATTGACTGAAATTTGTGGGTTGGTCACTCACACACTAGCAAGGCTTCTGTGGATTTATTGGATGATTGTCTTCTACATTAGCATGTTCGGGAGGCAACTAGAAGGAGTAATACTCTTTATTTGATGTAGTGATTCTTCATGCATCAAGAATCTGCAGATAAAGGAACCACTAAGTGGCAGTGATCACAGTGGGATTTACTCAAAGAGGTAACTACCATCAGGGGTAAAGGGAAGGATTTTTGCTTTCGTAAAGGCGACTAAGATGGTCTGAGACAGTATTTAAATTCTATACAGTGGGACCAACTGATGATGTTACCAACAGCAAACTCAAAATGGGAGGCATTCAAAGAATTAATCTTGGAAGTTACTAGGCTTTACATACCAACTAAGAAATATTGTTCAAGGTTTAGGTCTAAATGGATGTTAGATGAACTAATGAGACATATGGCAGAGAAGAAAAATGCATGAGATACATATAAATTAATGGGTAACATGGAAGCCTATGATAGATATAAGCTAGTCTGTAACCAAGTCACAAAGGAGATTAGGCAGGCAAAGGCAAAGGCAGATTATGAGAAATCCTTGGCAAAGGATGCAAAGAAAAACAGAAAAGAGTTCTTTACCTATGTAAACTCTAGAAGGAAAGGGATGAATCAGATTGGTCCATTGGATATTGATGGTTCAACAGTTGAGGATCCTGCTCAGGTGGCTAACAAACTAAATGAGTATTTTGCATCTAAGTTCACACATGAGGAGTTATTCAGGAAGGGGAATGCCAGAGGTGAAGTAAACTCTGGCAGTTAGCTAGATGATTTTGTAATAACTGAGAGGAAAGTGGAGGGGAAATTGTTGAAAATAAACATAAGAAAGGCACCTGGGGTAAATGGGATCTACCCAATTATATTAAAGGAGGCAGCAAAGGAAGTAAGCAAACCCTTAGCCATAATTATAAGAGCTTCTTTGGACTCAGGGGAGGAACCCATAGACTGGAGATATGCAACTGTGACCCCAATTCACAAAGGAGGATCAAAGGCTGACAAGTAATTATAGACCTGTGAGTTTAACGTCTGTTCCAGGAAAGTTAATGGAGGCACTGATTAAAGAAGCACTGCAGGATCATTTAGACAAGACTTCAGGTAATGCTCGGACACAGCATGGTTTTGTTAAGGGAAAGTCTTGCCTGACCAATTTGATTGGATACTATGATGCAGTCACAAAAGAACTGGATGCAGGGAATAACTTTTATTTTATATATTTGGATCTTAGAAATGCTTTTGATACTGTTGCACACATTGGAGCAGTGTGGTATTGGAGGCAAATTGCTGCTATGGATGAAGGAATGGTTAAAGGGAGAAAACAGAGTGGTAATCAATGGACACTGCTCATCGTGGACTAATGTTATTAGTGGAGTCCCTCAGGGTTCAGTGTTTGGTCCATTGTTGTTTTCCGTATTTATAAATGATATTGATGATGGTATATCAAGCTTAATGTCCAAGTTTGCAGACGATACAAAGGTTGGCAGGGTTGTTAAGAACACTGGTCTGACGTAGCCCAGTGGTCAGGAGCGAAGTGCATAGCACGCTTGCCTTGAGTGGACCGGGGTTCAAGCCCGTGGCTACTAAATAAGATAAATAATTGTATTGATGAATGATTTATTGTAAGCTCTACTGACTTGGTTGTCGTGCCGGAGTATAAACAGAAAATTTATTTATTACTGACAGTATGCTGCTGCAACAGGATCTGGAAAGGTTGAACAGATGGGCTGAGAGGTGGCAAATGAAGTTTAACATTGACAAATGTAAAGTACTACATATGGTAAACAGTAACCCCAGAGTAACGTATCAACTCTGTGGTACTACACTAACAGTGGTAGAGAATAAAAAGGACCTGGGGGTAATTGTGCAGGCAGATATGAAGTTTTCTGACCAGTGCAGACGGGCTGCAAGAGTAGCTCATGGTGTCTTGTCAATGATATACAGGAATTTTTCTAGCAGGGATAAGGTGGTGATTATTCTCTTGTATAAGGCAATGGTCAGGCCACACCCTGAGTGCCGTATACAGGTCTGGAGGCCTCATTTCAAGAAGGACTGCTGGAACGAGTACAGAGAAGGACAACAAGATTAGTGAATGGAACAAAGGGTTGCTCTTACGAAGAAAGGCTTAAATTTTGCAAATTACAGTGTCCGGAGACTAGGCACCGGCAAGGTGATCTGATAGAGGCGTATAAAGCCTTCAATGGTTTGAGCATGCTGAATGCTGATGGTATTCTTCCTCTTGCTCAGAATAATCACCTGAGAGGATATAAATTCAAATTGAGGAAAGACAGATGTAGGATAGATGTGCGGAAATTTGCCTTTAGCCAGCGGGTAGTTGGTTGGTGGAACAGACTTCCATCCCTTGTTTAGGAAGTTGATAGCCTAAATAAATTTAAGGCTCAGTTGGACAGGTATTTCGAACGAACGGAGGGTGAAATGGGAGTGTTTTTTTTATTTTTTTTTTATTTTGGCTGATGCTGCATAAGCTTGCTTTCTTGCATCATATGCCTCTACAAATGCTAAAATTATAATGCTAATGCATTGAGTCCACTAGTTCACGAAAGTGTTTCACAGGTATTTCCATCCATGTTTGCTCCACCGCTGTCCATAATTCTGTCGCATTCCGGGGTGGAGGATCCATAGCTCGAATGGACCTTTCCACAGCATTCCAAAGATGCTCCACAGGGTTCATGTCCGGTGAACGAAGAAGCCATTCCATGGTGATAAAATCTGCAGAATGTTCTTCGAACCATATTGTAGTCACCACGGCTCTGGGGTGCGCTTGTCCTGCTAGTCCTGTTGGTGCACGATGACCATGAAGAGATGCAGATGGTCTGCAAGGATGCACAAGTAACCTTGATTATTCAGAGATGCCAACGTGTGCGAGTTCAACGCTCCCCAGACCATTACCGACCGTCCATCTGACTGAACAGTTCCTTGTTGACATGAAGGGTGCAGTGCTTCGTGCAGTTTCCGCCAGATACGCAACCTCCCGCCCGCTCGAAATAACTGAAAACGAAACTCATCGGACCAGGAGATCCGTCTCCAATCATCGGTCCAGTGCCGATGCTCTTTCGCCCAGTTGAGGCGTAGAGTCCTGTGTCGTGGTGTTAGCAATGGGACTCTGGTGGGTCGGCGGCTCCCATAACCTACTCCGGCTAATGGCTGCCTGATGGTCTTGGTGGAGACGTTTCTGGCACCTCCCTCGTTAAAGTCGGCGGTGATTTGTGCCACTGTCGCTCTCCGGTTGCTTAAACAATGCGAGACAGACATCGACGGCCATGTTTATTCACCAACTTTCTCCGCCCACAGCGCTGTCCACGATGAGATGTTATTCCAGAAATGGCGTATTCCTGATACATTATTGATACTGTCGAACGGGGATAGTGCAATTTCTATACCACTTCCGCGATAGAGTGACCCATGCATTGGGCACCCACTATCATCCCTCTTTCAAAGTCGGTTATCCATACTGACATCGAATTACCGTCTACGTGAATGCAGTGTACCTATATACCTGCCATGCGGGGGGGGGGGGGTTGTCTACTAGCAAGAGGGTTGACAACGTCGCATTGCCCAGCAACCAGGTATCCCGTCCTTTCAGTGTATATCATTTAATTATTGCCAAAAATAACATTATTAATACCTATCACAATTTATGCAGGTTATTAGACAAATGTCTCTTCAGATATTGACAGTTTATAGGATATAATCTGGAGACAATGAGAGAAAAAGCATATTCAAACAAGTTCTTATGTTATAACTGGTAGAGTCGCTGGAAATAATCAATGAAAGTGTAGAGGTAGTAGTGTCCACTACCGTGTTTATCCAGGGCCTTAACAAATTTTTCATTAATCCAACCTTTACATGAAAAGATGAAAGAATCCTTTCTGATTCAAAGAAACCTTTCTGATATATATATCACACAGTGGTTATAATCGCTTTCATCCTCACACCAGGTGGAAAAGGGCTCGGGTTCGAATCCTGTTAATGACGCGAGGAAATTTTATGAGAATTTTTCACTCAGTGAATGAGTTAGTCGGTCTCAGGTTCGTGCATTATGTTCATGTATTATGGGTAAACACAAAATTCTGTGTATGTGGAAATCGCGACGTGATGCGAAATCTTAAGAATTATTTTCGAAACTGACTGTAATTATGCATGAAAAAATATGAAATCGCGCCAAGGGGCATGGAGGCCTTTAGCGGCTATTTAAAAAATTGCTAAACTTTTTCGCCCTACTATATATTAACTATCAACTAAGTGGATTTCATACAACTTAATTCTAGTATTATGTAATATGTATTTATTTTTTTCTTTCAATAGCCACTGGAGCAACATTGATCCTATGGGCGGTACTCATGCTTTAATTTACCCAAATGGAATGATCATTTGGGTTGCTCCTGGCACTGTTACTACAGCTTGTTCCTTAAGTTTAAGCAATTTTCCTGAAGACCAACAGAGATGCCCAATTGATATTGGAACCTGGTCGCATGATGGATACCAGATTGACCTCAAGTTGTATGACGAGGAAGTTTACTTAGAGGACTTCGTAAACAGCCATCCTGTGTGGAACTTGATAAATGCTACTGCTGAGCGGATTGTTGATTACTACGAGTGTTGTTTAGAACCATATTTGACACTTCGTTTTGAATTAATACTGCAGCGAAGGCCTCCCAGTAACCTCCAGGTTGTGTGGGGTCCGTTGATGGTGTCGATGTTTCTCACGTTAGCAATGTTTTTTTTGCCTCCGGATTCGGACAGAAAACTACAGCTGGGAGCATTTCCATTGCTTCTCATAACGATGTGTCTGATATATGTAGTCATATCCACGAAGTCACCACTAGCATACATACGTGCAGGTAAGAATAACACTATTCATTACAAGAATACTAACAGAAATAAAGATAAATCACTTTTTTTCCAATTAATTTTTCAATGTTTTTTGGAATGCTACATAATTCTACGTATTCATAAAAATATTGCAACTACTGACTACGTTAGTAGTTGCAACTACGTTAAATAATTTAATTTAAGAATAAAAAATACAGAGGCATTAAAATAAAATAAAAAAAACAACAATACTATTACGAACATAAAAGATATTAAAAGTGAATAAATAAAATTAAATAAAAGAAATAAAATACGCGGTACATCAAATAGAATAAAACCGATAAAATACCCGACATACAAGGGGCTTTCAAGATGTGCACTCTTTTTCAACCTAGACTGAAGTAACGACAACAGCGATTCTCTTATACCCCAGAAATTACAACCGGATATACGACAATATGAGCATAGAACCTGGCGGACGGGAAAAAAAAAAAAAAAAAGAGAGAGAGAGAGGAAAGAAGGGATATTCCTCAGCAATTTCCTTCCATTTTTGTTTTTTTTAAATTCTTTTCGCCCCCCAGGCTCGATGCGCATATTGTCGTATATCCAGTTGTAACTCTAGAGTATAACAATGGCTGCTGTCGTTGCTTTAGTCTAGGTTGAAAAAGAATCCCGTATGCCACGACAGCTCCCTGCGTGTCGTTTATTTTATCGCGTTTATTCTATTTGCTATTTCGCGTATATTTATGCTTATCGATTTTAATTGCTGTATCGCGTATTGTATTTCTTTTATTTGATTTTATTTATTCACTTTTAATATCTTTTACGTTCGTAATAGTATTGTTTCTTTTATTTTAATGCTTATGTATTTTTTTTTATTTTTATATTAAATTATTTAACATTCAAATCAGTGATTGCAATATTTTCGCCTGAGATTTCTCCTGTTACAATTCTACATAATATTTGGTTCATCCAAATATCATAAATTAGATAATGTAAACGTTGTATTACATTGTCTAAACTGATTATCAACGAAAGTACATTAGGTTTAAAAGCTCCCCTACAAAAGGATTTGTCAGAAGACTTCATCACGTGAAGTTTACTAACAGGGTAACCATAATGCGGGATTTCTGTAACAGTAGTTCCCTAAGAAAATTGTATCCGTAAATAAGCCTTCAAATTTTGAAAAGGATCGGGGGTGCTGTTTCAAGTTTATAGCAATGATTCTGTAGGGAGAAATGGCGGATTTAAGGCTACAGAATAGCAACTAGACTTAAATCTTTCCCAAGGATCAATGATAATCCGTAAGTTAAAAATTTTGTGTCGATCGAACTTTTCTTTTCCTTCTTGAGTAATCATCCGAAACACTTTCGTTTATATGTACTGTGTGCAAGATTTCTGTGGGGTGGCGCAATTCTGAAGCTATGGAATTAAGTTTCAAACTTCCTCAGGGAAAAACAGAACATACCCTGAAAATTGCGTGGAAAATTTCCTTCTCGAGTAATTTATCTTTTAAATCCTTTAATTATCTGGAAATAATTCAAGAAATATGTTAAAAAAAAAAAAAAGACCGATTTCTAGTGTATTTGGGCAATATTATTGAAATTTGGGTTGTGCAGACACTCTCTCAAAGAACCGAATATAAAATTTAATGAAAATTTGTTAAATAGGAGTTAAGCCGTTACATGTGGACATGCTGAAGACAACAAGCTTATTATGATCGGCGGACAAGACTAACGAAAGCTCTGTCGAATAAATTTTGTTTGTCATGTTGATATAGCTTGACCACAATATAGGGATGTTCTGTAACAGTAGCAGGAGAAGCAGCAAAACATCAGTTTTATATGTAAAATTAATTAACACTTTATAGTTAGTTTACACAGAAACTACAGTATTTATTCCTCTGCAGATAGCAAACAAAAAGCACGGCACTAGCGAAGAACAAGCACTCTTACTTTTTTTATTCAGACTAAAGTTCATTTTCCAGTTCTTCCTATTTGATACTTGTATCAGAGTCAGTTGAATCACGATTAAAGACAATCAGCATAATCAATAACTTCATCAGAAAACCAATGTTCCAGTATTTAACCTTAATTTTTTATTATATGACCGCAGCTTTTTTCTTTTTTTTTTTTTTTCATTTCACCGGGGGTATGTTGTGAAAACAATTTTTGCACATCATAGTGGCATTGTTTTTAGCGACCTGTCCTTTAATATAACTCATATACGAATTAATAGGATTAAAGACGGCATTATATGATGGAATCCGCAAAACGTTCTGCACATGGGCTGAAATCATCTCGTCTACTTTAGATTTAAATGACTGTAATCATCTCGTCTACTTGAGATTTAAATGACTGTAATCATCTCGTCTACTTGAGATTTAAATGGCTGTAATCGCACGATATCCAAAACCTCTGGGTTCTAAGGTCTCGTTCATGTGACATTTTTTGGTACCATTCCATAATTTATTTTTTTTTCGAAAATGAACTTGTAGGTTTTTTACTGACTTGGGCACTATGATAGCTTGCGTTGCCACTTCGATGATGGATTTGGATAGTAAATTCGCAAAAAAATTTGTTGCTCTACTTATCTGCTGAAATTTTCAAAGTTCATATGATTGTGATAATCGCCAGTCTTTGTATTCGATTTAAACATTAAAACCCAGCTGTTGAGTCACGACTATTAAGTCAAGAGCTTTTTCCAACAATGATTTCAATTCTGTAATTTTACTACTGCATTTGATATAGAGGTAACTTTAGGATGAACCTCTGTTCCTCATTTCTCGAAGACAGGCTGCTCTTCAGCTTGCTATTTCGTGCCTTTCAATCAAAATTAACTGTGTAAATTGGCACTTTTTTTTCCCGTGAAAAGCACATTTCCTTGAGAAGATGACGTTTAAAATCCAAGTTTAACTCTTGTTTCAAAACAGGGAGAAATTTCGTGATTTTTTTTCCTGATCCTTTTGTTCCCGACATAAAATTCGTGAATCTACCTACGAACGGCATATCTGTCAAAATTATCTATTTTTTTTTCTTTGCTTTAGTACATAAGCAAAGAGAAAAAAACATTGACCTGCTTGTGCGATTTCTTTATAGTAAACCACATCCCCAGAGCTCTTTTCAAAGCGGGCAATCTATAATAGAGTAGACTTTCAGAATAATGGCACTTTCGATGATCCAAGATGCCGAAATAACGGCATCTTGGATCCCCGAAACGATTTTTCCGTTATTTAGAAAGTTTTATTTTTAATATATTTAATGCAAAAATAATGAGTCTAAATAAGAAACAGAGAGATTAAGAATACAGTTTTATTAACTGCACATAAAAAACAAACATGCTGACGATCCAATGTTATATTCTGCCATTAATACACTCCTACTTACGCCCATTCTATTTTCTTTATTATGCAGTTTATCGCTAAACTTTAATATTTTTCTTCTTTTCTTCTCTGTATGAGGTTTATTAACTTTAGGCGCCATAGTGAGGAGTTTTTAATTTAAAATAAATGTAAAACAGCGGTATAACCCATGATATTAGCACAGAATTCACTTTCAGAATGGCGAACTTAAACAAATACTGTACAGTAATCATGTCAATTGTTTACTTTTTTTTTTTTTTTTTTTTTTTTTTGGTACTGCAAGACATCTGCACTGTATGTAAACATCTGATCTCAAATGTGCTCGAAGGTACCGTTATTTCGACAGTCTACTGTAATGCGTTCTTATTAGAAATGTTATATTCTCAGAAAGCTTATACTGTATTTGATTCATCTGCAGTATGGGCCCATCATTGTTCCTATCCGGTACATGTGATAAAAAATGTTGAAGAAAGATTTATGAAATAATTGTCTAAGAATAGCACTGGATATCTTTCCATAAATTACCCACAACTAATATTTATGAGTAAAATGACTCCCCCCCCCCAACCCTTCTAATGCATTAAATAGTGACCTCTCGCTCACTCACACTTAAGTCAGCTATTTGGCCTCTATCAGCTGTGACAAACTTCGATCAATCGACCAGTTAAATTCGCTTTCAAGCCTATTTCTTATCTACTGCACTTAATAAATCAACGAAACGAACTATTTATGCAAATCCTGATTTCACTAGTGCTCCCTTAACTAGTTTCAGGGTTAATCAACTACTACAGGCCTTTATCAGTCATACACTGCTCGACAAAGTTAACAGAAAAAAATGTTTTTCATGAATATTTTATTATGAACAGTGTCGCTGAGGGCAAATATTTGATATAATAGGCACCCTGGCATGCAAATTCCAAGTATCCAATAGAAATCGATCTACTACCTTAGAGAGCCGCACATTATGCAAATTATTCATTCCTATAAAATACGGGTTACGACCCCATCACTTCACTTCATTCTTTTTTTTTTCTATGGCTTGCTCAGTGGGATAGCCACAGCCCCAGTACTCAGGATGACAAGTCATCGTCGTTTAGATGATTCTTTGAGATAGCAGGCTGTTAGACGACTTAAATCCTGGCAGTCGCAAGCGAAGGTGGCACGTTGGCTTAATGCGTCACGCAGTGTCGTCTTGGCATTATGGAAGCAGTTTCAGGAGACAAGAACCATTACAAGAGGAGCTGGTCAAGGTCGCCCGAGGGCTACGTCAACCAGAACAGACCGCTATTTGGTTCTAACAGCAAGACGGAACCCTATGATGTCCTGTCATCAACTGTCTCTTGAGATTGCTGCGACCACAGGTGAAAATATTTCCAACAGGACTGCGTTAAGAAGGCTCAACTCCAAGTGGACTCTAGGCAAGGAAGCCAGTGCTTTGTATCCCATTAACTCCAACCACCGAGTTCGTCGAAACTGGTGCCATGAACATGTTACTTGGAGCTCTGACAAATGGGGTACAGTTCTGTTCTCTGACGAGTCCTGTTTTAGACTACAAACAGATTATAGACGTTATTTCATCTGGATACAACGAGGAATGCGGACATTATACCGGAAACAAGAAAGACATGGTCAAACATTACATGCATCTGAAAAGTGTATGTTGAGGTGAATATATGAAGCAAATATGTAATACACACGCGTATGTTTGTTATTTGGTTTTTAGAAGCATTAGCAACTAAGGCTATATTGCTCCGGGATATGCGGTGGTCATTCCCTGACCTTTCCGCATCCTCCGTATTTGGTGGTGACGGGCTCGAACCCCGGTCTAATCAAGAAGCGTGTGTTACGCACTACTGTTCCTTCCCACCTGGCTACGGAGGCGCCACACAAACGCGTATAGTAGAGGGAATAAGGAGGTTCAGTGGTAGACAATGCAGAGTACGAATTCAGAGGGATTAGACTATAAGGCGACCAGCAGAGAGTGATGTATAAAGAATTATGGCAATGCAGTAGAAAGGCGGGGGGGGGGAGAACAGGCATATCGAAGACTTAACATGTCACTAACCAGAAATGGCGTATTATCCTGTTGAAAGAACTCATTCGCAGAGTTGAATGAGTTCTTTCAACAGGCATCCACGAAGAAACGCTCCTGGAGAGAAACAATTTCTAAAAAACCTGTTGTATCCAAATCTTTCTCCACTAGTATCAAGAAGTCAAATGTGCACCACGAAAATACTCTACACATCATTACACAACCGCCACCAGCCCGTATTATTGACACCAGACAGGACTGGTCTATGGACTCGTGCTGTTTTTGCCATATTCTGGTCCTCCCACCAGTGTTAAACAGCGGAAAGCAGGATTTGTCAGACCAGTAACGTTTTTTCTGTCCTCCACTGTTGGTATCCCTTGAGCCCAATCTTGATTTTTTACTAACAGAAGCGAAGCCCAGTTCAGCCGGCGGCTGCGATACTCCATGACAAATTAAAACGAGTAGAGTTCTAAAATGTCTCTTTTGTTTAAACTGTTGTGCTGATTTTTGACTGACTGTAGCCTTTCTGTTTTCCTGCACAAGCCTTGTCAATCTCCGCTGGCCTCTCGCACCAACAAACTGTTTTTCGGCGGAGATGGGGGGAACCCCTTTACACTTTACCAACAAACTGTTTCTGGCAACAAGATTGCTCGTTAATCGCAATATAATTGAAACACATTTTCTGGGATACTCATACCAGGCTGTGTCTCTAGTGTATTGAGATAGTTCCAAGACACCATAGTTTCCGAGATTATCATACCGGCGCCTTTTGACGTTGACTGCGATGCCACGTTTAATTGCACACATACAGCATCCTAAAGTATCTGCCCACCTGTCTTATAAATACATACACAAAAAAAAAACATTTATTTAGTATCGAATCGGGCAGCCTTTGTTTCTAATAACATCAAGTGTGCGGAGCACGGCGCCTCCGTAGCCAGGTGGGAAGGAGCAGCAGTGCGTAGCACACGCTTCTTGATTAGACCGGGGTTCGAGCCCGTCACCACCAAATACGGAGGATGCGGAAAGGTCATTCAGGGAATGACCACCGCATATCCCGGAGCAATATGGCCTTAGTTGCTAATGCTCCTAAAAAAAAAAAAAAAAAAAAAAAAAACCAAATGTGCGGAGCAGCATGGATTCTCTAAGGTGTTATAGTGCGTTTTGGTCTAATTTTAACCATTCTTCATGCAAAATACCTGCTGAAAGGAGTACAGAGAAGGGTAATGAGATTGTGAGGGGGAACAAAGGGTTGTTCTTACCAAGAAAGGCTTAAGTTCTACAAATTGCAGCGTCTGCAGACTAAGCACCTGCGAGGTGTTCTGATTGAGGCTTTGAATAGTTTGAACAAGCTAAATGCTGATGGGATTCTTCCTCAGATTACGCACTTGTGGGGGCATAAATTCGAAATGAGGAAAGACAGTTGCAGAATGGGACTGCAGAAATTTGCCTTTAGTCAGCGGGTGGTTGACTGCTGGAACAAACTTCCATCTGTTGTTGTGGAAGTTGATAGTTTAAATAAATTCAAGAAAGAACTGGGCAAACTTTTGGAGAGAATGGATAGGTGAAATGGGAAGTTAGTTAGTTAGTTTATTTATTTATATATATATATATATTTTTTTTTTTTTTTAGGCTGATGCTGTATAAGCTTGCTTTCTTGCATCATATGCTAATGCTATATCGCGCAGCTCTGACAAAGTTGGAGGAAGAGGACTTCGTTATCGAATAGCTCTCCCCAGCCTATCCCACACATTCTCAACAGGATTGAAATCAGATAAATGTGGAGGCCAGGGAAGATTGTAGAAATCCGTATCATGTGCTTCGAACCATCTTGCACGATGCGCTTTGCATTGTTATCCATAGAGTGGCCATCACCTTCCAAATAAAAGTGTAACATTGCAGGGTACAATAGATCTGAGCCGACCGGCTAGCCAGGTGGGTTAAGTGCCTGCCTGGCAACCTAAAGGTCGCGGGTTCGAATCCCGCCTCGGGCTTGGATCAAAGTACTGCAAAAACCTTGGGAGGTGCATTATGGCCACAGAAGCTGATGCGCCAACAACTACCAAAAAAAAAAAAAAAAACAATAGATCTGATACAAAAAAATTCAGATACTTCCTAGATGACATTCGACCTTCCATCGGTATCAACAGACCTAGTCCCAGTCAACAAAACATTCTCCATACCATGATAACACCTCCAGATGCTTGGGTTGTCTTAACAAAGCAAGCAGGTCCAGCGCTTCGTGAGGTTGTTGCCACACACTCTGCCTGCCATCAGTGCAAAATAAAGTGTATCGTGATTCGTCTGACTAGATGACTTTCTATTGTTCCGCTGTTATCGGCACCACTGCAAACGGATTTTTCTGTTTTTCTCTGAAAGAAAAGTGTCTTTCGAATAGGCAGGCGACTGCTAGTACCCAATTTCTTCAAATTCCCTGAGCACGATAGCGGTTGGAATGTCCACTGGATGTCCTTATTCCTCTTTAGAGTACGACGGTTCGCTCTTGGAAGTATTGTGTTTCTACCACATTTACGCTTTTGAGATGTGGAAGAACTGCTTGCTTTCCAGCCATTAAAAAGCTTTCAGATGGATGCTTTTGTCTTTCGTTTCTTGAATCGTGGCTCTTGCTAAACGTGCACCCACCATAAGACCTTTTTCAGAGTCCGACAGACCATGCGTTATCACCATTCTGCCTTCAGGTTACTGCAGTCGAACAAGTCAATCCCATGACTTGTCATACCAAATTAGTTCTCGTCGTTTTAGACTTTTTTTTATGGTCTGTCACGATCCTATTCCCCAATGATTCATGAATCACTTATTCACTAGAATATTAAATGAGTTCTGTAATAGGTACAGATAGGGAAATAAAAATTTGCTGGCGGCGGTCACTTTTCGCATCTCTTATGATGGGACATAACACATCGTCTGATAGAAGTTCAGCATGTTTTTTGACGTTAAAAACGTGTTTTACTGGCATTATTCCAAAAATTTTGTAACGATAAACCGTCATGAGAAAAGCATTACGGAAGTGACGTCATTTTCAGCCAGAAGCGAATTGTTTTAACTTGTATTGTTAGAATCATACTTGCCCGATGGCAACAATTTATCTTCTCCTGGAACAAATTTAATGAAATTTTGCACGGAGCTTCATCTTAGCTCTATACTAGAGAAAAAAACTTTCGAACCTCTGAAAATTTCAGTAGTTTTTCCAGGATAGCGGAAAATATGAACATAAGATCAAGGAAATTTTCTCGCGTAATAAACGAGATAATGTGGATGTATAGCATATCGTTGGAAAGTTAAGGAATTTAGAAACAGAAATATTAAGGTTTTAAGATACAAAAAAAAAAAAAAAAAAGAAACACTCGGAAACGCGTTAATTCGAAAACGCATCTGGTTTCAAGTCACATGGTGTAATTTTTGAATGTAATTTTTTTTCTTTACAATTAAACTTAGGCTGTATGTATGTGATGCAACATATATCACATATATGTGATATATGTGATGTAATTACCGATATGTAATTATTATTAATAAAATAAAAACATTTTTATATTATTATCCATGAATTTTATTAATATCTGAAAATTAAAATGTTTTTAACGCTTGCTGATGACTCTTAAATGTAAAACACGTTAAATATGCTAGCGGCAGGACACATTATGTACCTGGTACAGAATTTAAAAAAAAAATTATATATATTTTAAACTATTTGTAAAAATTATTTTGCTAGTGTTCTACACAGTGTGGTATTAGTATTATTCTCGAGGGTATATTAGTATTATTCTCATTATTATTCAATAATGCAGAGTGAGTGTACCACTCTGCATTATTGACCCTTATTTTAATGTATTTTGCTAAGATTTTAATTTTTCTTCTTTTAAATATTTTTTCCAAGTCTCGCCTTTGACCAACACGCTTTATATTATGACCTCTGCATTTCTGTTGGAAGTCTTGATCATCAACGTTTCACAGATCAAAGGGCCACATCGTCCATTTCCGGAAATTGTTAATATCTTAAAGGGTACAGTAGGAAGAATATTCTGTCTCTGTCCTCCTGATGTTCATCCTGCAACTGGTGATCGTGTTCAACTGCAAGAAGACAATGAAAATGTAGAAACGCAACCTTCGCCTCAAGAAGAATGGCACCTTGTGGCTACAGCTATTGACCGTCTTCTCTTTTTCATATATTTTGTCATTTTTATAGCAGTCCATAAGATTCCTTAAAAACTTAACTTAAATTTCGTTTAAGATTCTTTACATTGATTTAATGATGCTCCTCACTAGCTAATAGCATCAAAGCAGTTATTAGTAAGGCGTCACAGTTTTAATCGTTTAGCATTTGGAACCATCCGTACCCACGTGATCTCAGTATGTTCCCTTGCACAGCCTTCTTTGTTTTAGATTTAGAAGCCATGGCATCTGCAAACTATTTTTAAACTGTTATGCATCTTCAGAAAATAAAACAAAAACTGCTTTACTTGTGTTCATGAAATTTAAGAGCTAACGCTTCCTAAAACAAGAACTTGTCTTGAAGAGTCAAGACTATTAATTAGTCATAATTAAAAGACAGATAAAGGAAAAACAAGTTTAATATAATCCAACAATACGCTTTGAAACCTTGGTCACGTTAAAACCATTTTAAATCTCTCAAACTGTGATATATAATCTGTAATAGTGGTTTCCAACTATTTTACGACTTCCAAACTAAATGCAGACACGATTAAATAAATGCGAATTCAAAAAAGACTACATTAAGATTAAAATTAATGCAAATGACGCAACAACTGCTGAAAGAGTAAAACAAAAATGTATATTCATATGAATTATTTATATTAATTTTAATTATATAAAATTAAAAGAAATTTGATGGAAATTCTGATACAATGTTAATTAAATGTCTTGCATTATTGATGCTCATTTAATTACATACAAAATATTTATATGAGAGACAACACTGCTTCAGGACCATAATAACAAAAATCGTTACTCCTGACTTTCATTTTAGTGGCTGAAGCTGAGAATCGCTGGCCTTTGAGACATGGTGAGTTTTTTTTTTTTTTTTTGGCGCATCAGCGATTTAGGACATATTGCGCCACTGCATCAATACATGGGTGAGTTTTCACGGGCCATTCTGCATGTTACGCGTGGCTGAAAAACTCGGAATAACTCAAGAGGAAAATATAGATTGCTAGATGACAGCTTAAATAACGGTGTTAACAAATTTATACGAATAAAATAATACTCTTAGTAATATCACTCGATTTTTACAACTTCTATCACAATAACATATTAAGCCAACACAACTAATCTGATGTTTGATTTTAAAAATTACTCATATGGAATAGTATGAATAATCCAAATATAATGCTATGGCACTTTGTGGTGATCTATTCATAAGCTAGTTTGTTTGTTTTTTTAAGGGAGGGTAATCGTTGAAAAAAAAAAAGAAAAAAAAAAAAAAAAAGAAAACCGTTACCATGCTTAGAGATCTACGCTCTGTGGATCTCAACGGTATCAACTTGCTTCTTTCCCTTCACACGTACAACACCGAGTATTTATTTGGAACCATTTTAATTCCTCACCTATTTCAGCTACATTGTACAGCTATTAAGAGAGGACCTGATCTTTTCCAATTCAGGCCCGAAAACAAAAACTGGATATATCCGGTATGGCATTGAGACAAGAACACGGGTTTCCTTTGATACCATTATGTTAAATTCAAAGAACAGCACTACATTCAAAAATATACGCATCTTATTTTACTTATTTTAGCTAGATATTTATGATAAAACTTTAAAATTATCCAAGATGTCTTGATACGTCATACACAATTCATTACAATTTAAAAACTATAAGGTAATATAAAATGAAATGGGAGTAGCCGGATTTAGGAACGAATCCGATAACACTGGTTGGCATCAATTTCCTCCCTGAAACAATTTCGACAGATTCTCGTAGGAAATATGTTCAAAAACTCAGATATGCGCTTAAAATGTTCTCAGCACTTCAGTTTTCAAACATCGTAAGTTAATGACCGAAAATTAAGTGTAGTTGGTTTAATTATCTTTTCCATCTATTTTTTTTCCCCAGAACATTCGGGAGATTTCTAGAGCATTCGAGAGCTTTCTACAACATTCTAGAATGTTTTGGAACGTTCTGGAATATTGTTACCTGCGGAAGAAAGGTCGGGATGTTTTTGGAAGGTTCTAGAACCTTTGAAGAAGTTCTCTAGAAACTTCTCTACCGGTACATATACCAGGGGGTTATTATTATTATTCAGTTTATTAAGCTTGATTTCACCCCCCCCCCCTGTGCAACTGGTTGGCTAGACGGGTGTACATAGAATTATAAGTGAAAAATACATACATTAAAAGGACGACGGATAACATTTGACAATGCACTTGCCTGGAGTTGGAATAGCATATGCATACATATTTACAAGAAGGAGAAAACTTACATTTGAATTTACATTTACATATATATACAGAGAATTAATTAAGTTTACAATATAAATGAAATCTATTAAATGACAGCCAAAGTCTTGAACTTCAGAGAATTTTATGCGTCTGCCAATGCCACAAAGCGCCGTACCTAGACTTCTGTCGGCCCCGGGCGAAATATTCATCTAGGGCCCCTCTCGCAAAAATTTAAGGTGAATGCGTAAAATTAAAAAATAAAGCAAACACCCAAAAATTATTCAAATCATAATTATTTATTTAAACTTTAACGACTAGTACATTATTTCTATAAACTTAAAAGTTTTCATATCAATTACTTTACGATATTTACTTGATATAAATTTGTCTATAACGTCTAATATTTTTATATCTTTTAGTATTGAGTCTTAAAAAACTTAACTTAACTTAAATTTCTCAAGACACTCCCTTCTCACGCAACCGTAATTGGCAATGTTAATAATATCCGAAGTTAATGCAACTGTTTTTTTATTGAATAAATGTCAATAATTCTAAGCAACCAAAATTTTTCCTTTTAAAACATGCTGCAAAGATTAGATTTCTTGACGTAACTCTTTGGCATCGATGTCGCTGCTCCCTTATTCGCCATTAAAATTCCTTCAAGGTGTTGGGCATTTCGTTTCTATCGCACTTCCAAATAAATTCATGAAGTTTTCTGATTTTAGAATAAGATGAAAAGCCGAGAATATTTCATTCATCTGATCAAATCTTTCTTATAAGCTAACGATAGCCTAATCGATTCGTTTCAAACATTTTGGTTGGATCAATAGAACGTTCATCTGATGAAGTTTCAAAAAACTCGCGCTTTTTTCTAGAAACTCTCACTTCTGGTAACACTGACGGTACTTCCAACTCAGTTGCAATGTGTATAGTTTTATCCATACAAAATTTAAATCTTGATGTTCTAAATTCATTTAGTTGTCTAAGAGCACCTTCTATCAATATTATTGCAGAGTTCATACCAATTGTACTACTTTGCATGGCTTTATTACTTTATTTATAATACTCAATATTTCATACTAAACAACTACACTTATAATAAATTTAAAAGAAGTAATTTCTGTTAACAAACCTTGCATTTTAGACTGCAATTTTGCATCTTTTCCTTTGGCCTGTTTCAACAGCTTTTATCTTTCGTACTGCTTCAACAGCTTTTATCTTTCCTTCTCATCTTGTTTCTGGTAGGGATTTCACGGAAATCGCGTGAAATATCTACCAAAACCATTAAAATCTTTGTAATGTTCCAAAAAATAATTCTGCTGTTGTTGAAGAATGTGCTGCATCAGATACAACTAAATTTAAATTATGCGTGACACACGGAACATAAAAATCTCTTCTGGTTCTTTGTAAAATTCTTGCTTGTAATCTATTTGTGCCAAAAAATTTCCAATATATTATTTGGTTCAAATAGTTTTTCATTGCTGCTTCTTCTCAGTGCCAAATTTCGTGAAGCTAAAAATTTAATTATCTCAATTACCCGTTCCAAAATCATTCTCCAGTATTTTTTTTATTTCTAAATTTTGATTTACAATATCCATAATTTTATTTAATTTTAACTGGAGCTCTAATTCCGTCCACTGTAACATGCATATTTTATGAATTTCAGAGTTCTCATGCGAGCATAAACCGTCTTGTGAATGACGCCGAGAACGGAACCCAGTAGTTTTCAAGAGAATATTTGCATGAAAAAATAATTTGCAGCAAAAGCATAAAAAATGGCATATTTTTTCCCGAGTATATCAACCAAGTCCTTTCAAGTTTTTCGCCATTTTTTAAGGCGAAAAGCTTGAAATGCACAGTTGAAAACCGTCGGTGATAAGCATTAATGGGATATCGTTTTGATGAAAGCGAACCGTTTTAAATGTATATCAGCATTATTGTGGGTTTTTGTTGCATTAAAACTAGGTTTAAATAATAAAAATAGACAAAAATGAATTTCTTTTAACACCTGATTATAAAATAAATAAATTTACTGTAATATAAATAAGCCAATATTGAATTTTTTTTTTTTTTTGATACAATGACAGTATATTAAGAAACAACCATTTTTTTATTTAAAAAAATTAAAATATATTCGGAATTCTCGCCCCCTACATTATCGGGCCCCGGGCGATTGTCCGATTCGCCCGTGCCTAGGTACGGCACTGATAGCACATGCGATGGACTGTTAGATGGAGTGACTGGTTCGTGGTTGTCGAAATTCACTGGAGGTCGGTGCTTCGATGCAAGTCTTCCAGGATATTCTTCCTGTATTTTTTGTAATCCAATAATTTGTTGGGGTTAATTTGCAGATTGTTGAAATGTTCCAAATGTTTACTGGGAACATACCTCTAAGGCGGACAAAGTTGGTAAGAGTCGACCTATACCGTTGTTTATGTCGCTCTCTTGGATGGGTACTTGGGGCTAAGATGATTTCTTGCACGTTGGAAGAATCAATCCTATTAGTTAACAGTTTGGCAATAGTGGTAAGGTTTTTTTCCAGAATTCTGATCTTCCATGGTGTCCTGTTCGCATGTAGAATCAATCTAGAGGTGGTGAATGGGTTTCCATGGATGCTGTTCAGCCACCTCAGAATCCAATGTTCAATTGCCAGGTATTTCTTTACAATACTTAATGGAGCTGAGGACCATAACTCAGACGCGTATAAAGCGATGGGCGTGAGACACCTTTCAATGTATTTGCACATTAGGGATGTATTTTGGCAACAAACAATCTCCTGCCGGATCGCCCAAAGGGCTGCATAGTTTTCCTTTTTGTATATATGAAATGGTCCTGGAAAGTAAAGTTTTCGTCCCATGTGAGACCAAGGGCTGTGTGAGTTGAAAACTTTGTGATGTTATTGCCATTTATTAGAGCCTGGATATCATTTTTGGATATCTTGGTTATAGATATTTAGGAGGACTTTTTCTGATTTAGTTGGAGCCCTGCCATATCTAAGTAGTCAACAAGTTGTTTAATTTGTGTAGCAGTGTTTTGATTTATTTCTTGAACGCTTTTAAAGTCATCAGAGATGATGAACAACTTCAAGTCATTACAAAACTGAAGTTTTTAAACATCGCTAAAAATGGTTGAAAGATGAGTGCAAAGAGCGTGGTAGATAACACCCCACCTTGTGGTACTCCTCTTCTTACCATTGTTGGTTGGTTGATATGTTGTTTAATGGCACATGGGCTACTAAGGCCATATTGCGCCTTCTTACCGTTGTCATAGTCTTGTAGCGACTATGGGATATTATCAGTATCCTTTAGTTAAGGAGGTTGCGAAGGATGGAGATTAGTGAGGTGATTGCTTTGTAGTAGTTCTTTAATAAACGAAGCATTGTTTGAATTGACACAGTGTCGAAAGCCGATTTTATGTCAAAGAAAATGTCTATTTGAGATCTTTTACTGATGACATGTTGAATCCGAAACAGCGTGTCAAGGTTTGTTATTGTAGATCGGTGGTGCAGCGAGGTGTGTAGATGTGATGATGGTCTGTCACAGAGGCAGTGGTCAATTATTGCAGGGAGTAACAGCTTTTCAAAGATTTTCAGGTGGGAGCATCCGATGGATATAGGACGGAAATCAGTTGGTAACTTTTGTTTGTTTTTTGGAACTGGTTTGACATAGTTTGACATCCTCCAAAGAGACAGGACAGTCCCAGTTTCCAATATGCGTTGGAAAATATGTAAAAGGGGTTAAACAATATAAATTGGGGATATTTTAATGGCAAAACGGGGGAAGCTGTCTGGCCCAACAGTAGCTTTATCTGGTAAAGTGTTAATAACATTAATTAACTGTTCCTTAATAATGATGATTTCTTTCATGGCTTGTGGGAGACGACAGTCCATAACAGGAAGAAAGCGGTAGTTGCCGATTGTTGTTGTTCTCTGAAGGCCTGTTCAGCCCATTTTGAAAAGAGATCTTTGTCCATATCAAACTTGTGGTCTCGTACAAGAATCCTTCTAGACTGTTTTATGCGCGAAAGGATAAGATTGCTGTGGGCTGACTTCTTTAATCTGAGGAAGTGAGCACGGCCCCTTTTGTATGTTTTCTGGTTGGCTAAGATTCTTGATTTCAGCCACCTTCTGTATGATTTTTTTTTTATTGTGAAAGCCACCTTGATGTCTTTGTTGAACCAGTTTCTGGTATCGACAGATATTGTGAGTTCTTTTGGTGCTCCAGCTGTAGCAATAAGTTTCAGCTGTTGTGAGAGTTCAATAGTTACTTCACCTATATTTAAACTTTTTATGCTGAGCCAGTCATAAGCAGTTAGGTGAGACATAACAACCTGCGGCTTGAGAAATCTTAGGGAGTAGGTTAGTTTATGTTGTGATGCGTCTGCGTGGGAGCTTATGGAGGTGTTTATCCCCTTTGTGACAATGATGGCACATGTGAGGGGTAGGTGATCCGACGTAAAGGAAAACTGAGAAGGCTGCGTTTTTACAGCCGGTAAGCTGTGGATGATGAGGTCAAGAGCTTGCCCATCTCTTGTAGGTGGCGTATCAAGTCTTATAAGATCTGCAGAATTTAATATTAATGTTAAGTCATGTAGTGCCGAGGCATGCCTTGGAAGTGGCATGTTGAAATCACCACCAAGAAAGTAGGGAGTGCTGGGTTCAGATTAGTCACCAGCCAAGACTGAAGTTGAAGCCTAGATGTATCCGTGTGGTCAGGTGTGAGGTAAATTAGGCCTATCTGGATGGCAATCCTGGTGTTTCAAGGTGGTACATAAGGCCTCAAAATTCTCAGTTTTACTCAACGTAGATTTTGTAGATTTCCAGTGGTTTACACAGAATATAACCACTCTTCCACCCCTTTTGTTGGCTCTGCAATTGCTAAGGGCATTATAGGGCACAGTGTAGAGGAGTAGATCAAATTTTTATAATCTGACAGCCAAGATTCAGTTAGACAGATAAACTCGAATTCGATTAGGAAGAGCATTCAATAGTCTGGAGCGTGTGTAATTTATATGCCAAACTTCTTATGTTCTGAAGAAAGGAGGTGAGGGGGAGACTATGCTTATGAGCTGTACTTGTTGAATTACAATGCAGCTGGTTGGTAAGGTGGAATCCTGGCAGGTTCCTTTTGATACCTGTCTTTGTACGGTTTGACCAGTACATAAAGCCACGACGACTTCCGATCAAGTACTGTGTATGACGATTCATGCGAACACGTGATTATAAAAGATGGATAGTTTTAATCGCTCTTCCTTCAATTGCCAATTTATGCTCATTTGCAAAGAGGCTCTTGATACTACTTGCCTTAGTTGCTGGACTAAGCCTCGATACAAATATCTTGTCTTTTATTTGCACTGCTTTAATTTGGTAAGTCTCCTCTAGTCGCTGCCTCTGTAATCTTATGGGGACTGTACTGTCTGTCAGATCTCCCTGGTGTCTTGTACCTTGAGTGGCTGGGTGAGCAGTAGTATATAATCCCAATCCTATGTTATCCTGGGTTTCGTTACCAGCATTTGTGTATAGGCCTTTGGATCTGAGAATGATTTCTTGGATCAGGCTGCGACCGGGTCCAGCAGGATATGGATTGTTCTACACGATGATTTTCCGGTATCATATCACTGCCTAACTTCGGAGTCTTGCGTTAGCCACTCCTACCGCAAGACTCCGAACCCAGACATTAGAGACATCAGCAGCTTCTCTGCCACAAGTCACATTGGCAAGCAAACTGAGCACTCTAGCCTGGTTTTCTTTTACTCTCCTCCCCGGCCGGTGGGGAGGAGACAGGTCTCTGCTTCCTCCTGGTGAGGCATGGGTCTGACTTTCTGCGGTCGCCTTCTCTATCGTCCCCATACCTCTGTCTTTTCTCCCAGCATTCAGTGTCCCCCCTACTCTGTCTAACTCGCAATGTACACCCCACACAATTTATCAATCAATAACGTCCAAATTTAAACCGCGCTTACATAAACCTCTCTCCGCGTTTTATATTATACCGTTAACCCCTCTTTTTTTTTTTTTCACATAGGCCCTTGCCACTGAAATTTTCGTAAACTAGGTGGTAGGGCCTGCCAGAGTACAAAATAAAATCTACTGGGTACCTGACCTTGCCCTGGGGGTAAGTGTGGTAACGGTGGCTCCCAACAGGGGCCCAACGGCTAAATGGTCAGAAGAACAACGGTACACAACACTACACATCCTTCCACTTCCCACATACTTTTTAAATCTCTGGCCTTTGCAGAGTTCTGTGCTACGCAAACAGAGTACACAACGTGGAGATGGGGGGGGGAACCCTTGGTGCCGTCAGCCAACTAACACACTTTGCACTTTGCACATGAAGCTAGGTTTGATAAAAATATAAGTGAAAGCGATGGACAAAAGAAGAGAAAGATTTTTCTCGAATCAGTGAGACCAAGATAAAAGAGGGAATTTTTGTGTGTCCTCAAATAAAACTGCTATTTCAAGATGAGGAATTGACTAAAATATTAAATGCTACAGAAATAAGATCCTGGAAGGCATCGAAAACATTTGCCGGAACTTTTTAGGCAATGAGAAATCAAAAATCACAGCGAAATTTTGGATGAGCTAATTTTAGCGTGGTTGGGATGCAACTTATTGTTAAAACTTAATTTCCGGCGTTCCCATTTAGACTTTTTTTTCTGAAAAATTGGGAGCGGTCTCCGATGAACACGGTGAAAGGTTTCACCAATATATTTCTCAAATGGAAAAAAGATACCAGCGAAAATGGAGTCCAAATATGTTGGCAGACTACTGTTGGAATCTCGTACAGGAAACACCAATGAACGATTACAAAAGGCAAGACACGACAAAGTAAGTGTTCTATTATCAGATAAACATTTTTGTAAATAGAATAAGGTTAACAAACCCATTGTTCAATATATAGCACTGTATGTAATATTTTCTTAAAATAAATGACATCTTTTTTGCTAGAAACTTAGTTTTTGATTTTAATCCCATCTTCCTTAAAACTGGTGGGTGTTCCGCAATATGGTTGTCATATTGAATTCAGCAACATCAAATCTACAAGAATCACCCTAAATTTTAACAGGGAACGAAAAAAAAAATTTTTTTTTTTTTGCTGACTAGAGTAATCGGCCATTTTCCTCTAAGCATTGTATACGAGAGCTGTTCAAGAGAGCTCAAAAATTTAGAAAACGCACAATATAATAAAATAAAAATGCAAGCGTATAGAACTATTCTTGCACCAACGACTGCGCACTTGTTTATTTTATTCATTACTAATGACTTAAAACTAATTGACGATTTCGTCAAGAAATATAGTCATGCTGCTCTAATTACACAAGTGAAAATGTATCTGCATTCTGTCCAGACATGATAGACTACATGATGAAAGCCTTGTGGATGAACAAGCGGGGCACAGCAAGGTTTATGAGGGAAGCTATTCCCAGCATGGTCTATCCCAGTTAATAGCAGGGATTTTTATTTTATAAGGATGGAATTCACTTGAACAGGAGAGAGTCTTTGCCTATGCCATCTTGGCTTGAGAGGGAAAATTAGCCTTTTCCTAGAAGACTACCTTACTGATCGGCCGTTTGTCGAAAGAATAAATCAGTCATACTCCGACATTTGTTATTTCTGCAGGGAAGTACCTCAAGGCTCACATCTCGGACCTATCCTATGTAAAGAACAACTTTACATCGATGCATTTTTCTGTCTTCTTCCATCTTCTCACCTAGTAGCATATGCCGATGATATTTCCATCCTGAACACAGATAAGAACCCTAACCAGCTTCAACTCAAAATTCTGCCTTGCTCTCTGTGATGCATAAAGGTAAACTGCAGCCATTATCAACCCACTGCAGGATGGAAGCCTCTTCAACAATTCATGCTGAGGGAAATGGACCATAATCTGCCACGCTGGTCCAGTGCGGATTGGCAGATTGACCGTATTTAGCAGTCAGGGGCTTGAAACCCGCTCTAGCTCAAAGAGCGTGTGCCTGCACTCCCGCTCCTGACCACTCGGCTACGGAGGCCCTGTGATGCATAGTTGGCTTCAAAAGAATCAGCTTATACTGAATCCATAAAAATTAAAATATATGGTGTTTAGAACGAAAAACAAACCACTAAATATTGATTTCTACATAACATATAAAGAAAAACAACTTGAAAGGGTGAATGAAACCAAGTTTCTCGGAATCTAGCTAGATGATAAGCTAAGTTGGGTAAAACAAATAATAACCATACGAAAGAAAACTTCGTCACTAGCGGGAATACTCGCCAGGGACTCTGCCTGGGTGTCTCCTTCCCTTCTCAGACTAGTACTCCTTTCTTTAATTCAGTCGCACCTAACCTATGGAATTATCTGATGGGTACTACCAGCCAAGAAAACCTTGCGAGAACCAACTCCATTCTCAATCGATGCTTTCGTTCAATTTTGGGCCTTCCCTGGAATGCAATGGTTAGTTCGAGATACAAGGAAGTGAGACTGCTCAGCGTCTATCAACTGCTACAGAAAGCCGAGGCAGTGTTTGTTTATAATGCTTTGAAGACACCACAGTTTCCCCTTCTCTTCAGATCCTTTTTCATAACCATAGAAGAAGAAATATCGTACAATCTAAGAAATGAAGCAAACCTGAAGGTTCCGCTTTTCAGAAAATCCATAGGTCAGAAAAATATAAAATACAGAGGCGCTAAAACCTGGAACAAACTTCCTGCAAAAATCAAAAATGTCACTTCACTAAACCGATTCAAGAAACTATTAATTGAACACATCACCGGGGACGTCTGATTCAAATTACCTTCCACTTAACTCGATTTTAAAAACACAGAGGAAATCATTATCAATACGGGAATAATGTACAAATGTTAAAGGAAACCGTTGGTAAATAGTTTGCAAATTTCTGATATTTTTTCTTTTCTCTCATCATTTAATTGTAAAAATGTTCACAATGATATTATAAATAGTGATGGTTTACAAAGTATTCTAAAGAAATGTGCAAAAAATTCCAATTTTTTGCACAATTTTAGAACTGTACATTTTTAATGTTATTCACATCGTGTTTTAAGGGAACACCCCCCCCATAAAAACCATTGGCTTATGTGTTCTCCCTCCCTTTTTTGCTGTTATCTCCAAAAAAAGTAACAAAATACGGATAAATAAATTATTATGCCAGGCAGGACAGTTTAAGAGTTGATAATACCAACTGTGGTAGCACAGTTGATATGATCAACGTCTGTTTTTTTCCAACCTCCCCACACCGGGTGGGAAAAAACCGAGTTCGAATCTCATCAATGACGCCAGGAATTTTTATAGGCCTTTTTCGAAAATGCGGCTGAGTCAGTCGGTCTCAGGCGAGAGTGGCATTTTTTCCTTCTAGGAACTCGGGGGTTTCTGGGAGGAAACAACACACACAATTTACAGACATATTATATACGTCGCAATGTGGCCTAAGCTGCTGACGCCCTTACAACCAACCAAGAGTTTAGGAAAGCTGCTAATTGTTGGAGGGAGAGACCGGGAAATCTCTGGTAAGTCTCGAAAATGACAAGTATTCACCAAAGTTGCACTCGTATTCTCCTAAGAGAACTTTTGATTTTCAAAAATGGTTTTGAAAACAGGTTTTTGGGACAAAACAGGCGAAAAACAGGATTTTTTTTTTCTGCAAAAAAAGCAGAAGTGCTTCCCAAAAACAGAAGAAAACAGGAATTTTTTTGGAAAAATGGTTTTTAAAAGTTTTTTTTTTTTTCAAGTCCACACGCATTATAAATTAAATTTTACTTGAAAATACACACTTTTTATATTAAAATGCAGCCAAGTACTGTTTACCCAATACTCGTACAACATGTTTTTAAACATTAACTTACCTAATCGTTTTGTGTCTGTGGATTTCTGTTTGTATATTCTAGAGAATCAACTAATTTTGATTGTTTTAAGAAAGATACTGCTTCAGACTTTGCCCAATTCAGGAATGTTGAGTCAAAGTTCTGTTCGTAACCATGCCCTGCTGTCAGGAATATTTCTATAGCTTCGCTAGAAAAAGAACATCTGAACCTAGTTTTCGATTTTCTAAGCTGGCTGAATATTCTCTCACACTCGCACTGCTATAAGGAATTTCTAAAACTGCCAAGCATGACTGGATAATTTTTTATATTTCAAACTTCCTTGTGTTCCTGGCAGTTCCCTAATCAAGGACCATTGAACATCAATCTTCCTTCTTTCATAATAGCACCTCACACTGAAACTGACAGAACTGACGCTGCAAAAATCTACTGCTTCATCTATTTCTTGATCGACACCAAAAAGCAGTGCAAACTTGTCCACAAAAACACTTGAAATTTTAAAATGATGCACAACCAATTGATGAAAATAGGCTACCTCCGCATTTATAAGAAAAGGAACTTGTGCACTATTAGTAACATGCAGCCATAAAGTGCTTCCTCACCGAACAAAAGAACTAAATCTTCTCTGTTTTACACTCTCCATCCTTGTTAATTGGAAGTGAGATTACAAAACTTTTTGGTAAAATAAATTTGCACATGACATTCTTTTAACATTCGAGGAATAATGACCTCAGGACAAGAATGTGAGATACACTGGATTGAAGAGCTATGTTTGGATGTCCAAATGTTTTCATCAGCTTGATTTGGCCTGTTTACGATTGCTTTTACCCGAACTTTGCAGTTCAATTATTTTTATTGACTTCATCAATTTCTCTTTCTAAACTTTGTTTTGATCATGAAGTTGATTCAGACAGGAATCGGTGACAATCACTAGTGATCGCTTGTACTTTTCAATTCAGTAACTCTGAAAAGTACTCATATTGCTTTTCTTACCACTTCTAACATCTTTTAAAAATAGACCCATTTAAATAAGAGACTGACACTGTTCTATCAGTCTGGTTACACATTTAACCAAATACAGCCAAAGTGTATACTCATGCTTTAAATGTTTTTTACTGAAGTAAAAGCTTATGCATGGTACTGGAATGGCATGCATAAGATGAAATTGTTTAAATCTTTCCATTTAACCGGTCTTCCTAAACAGTAGTAAATGTCTAACATTCATCCACTTTCAGAGGAAGGCATGCAGCTCCCTTTTCGGCGCACCAATTAATAAGGTAACAAGGGAAGCCTATTACCACCAAGTGGTGAATCTCCTCTTTTAATATTCTTCAATTTTTAGGTCTACCATAACAGGCACAATTATCAACGCTAAGCGCCAGACAGTTTTTTTGAAGGAGTCCCACATACTTTCAGGTTGTAGGTTGTTTAAAAGATGTGCAATGTTGTGGCGTCACCTTCTAATGCTGGCGCTGAGAGAAAGTTTTTTTTTTTATTGCAGCGAGTATATTGTATCAATCCAAAATGGTCCATTTTCATTTTTCAGAGCCATCTGGACCAGGAGAGAGCCAATATGGCTGCCTCTGCAGTCGAATGCACGTTACAAAACTCTGTAAAAATGTGTGTTTAAAATGTGTTCTATCTACAGAATAAATTCCAAATTGTGTCTCCACCTGAGGATATTCATCTCAGGAGTGCCTACGTGAGAAACTTTTGGTTCCTTATCGGGAATTTGGCCAGATACTAGCATTATTCTCTATTTTTCTTTGTTTGCGAGACTCCATGTGGCTCGCGGAGGGAAAATGGAGAAGTGCTCCGGTATAACGCGACTGCCGCGCAAGAATCTGGCACTTGACTCGGGAAGTATTTCAAGCTGAGTAATCTTTGACAGCGATTCTGCCCCAAACCGAATTTTTACCGTGTGTCTTCAATATAGGATACAATGACTTTTGTGTCCTCCCCCCTCTGCCACAGACTTACCATGGACAGTTTTCACTTTTGGGTGTACCCCCCCCCCCTTGAATCCTCAGTAGGAGAAAGCTAAAACCTTGAAGTTAACATTGCCTGGTAACAAGTAGTACCACGGACTCACGGTTGGCATCATTCATAATCATTCCCCAGCCTCTTCCTGACGGAGAGGGTTCTGAACTCAATAATCCGAAAACACTAGAACTGGGACAAAATAAATAATCCAAGTCAGAAATTAACTGAACAAACTATGGATGTAGAAAAACAAACAAGAGGATCATATCACAGCCAATTCCAAAATGACGAACTGCAAATAATAGAGCAAACTGGGGACGGCATGACCCACTGCCACAGCCGACCCCCAAAATGAAGTAATAGGTCACCCCCCCCCCCAAAAAAAAACAGAAAGGGAGACAAAATCCCAAAGCGAGCCAAAGGAACAAGGCAAAGAGGACTCCCGACCAGAACATAGCAAAGAAGCAAGTAAACAGCCTGAATCTCCTAACATTGACCCCGGACTGCAGGATGGAACGGTGATCGATCAGGTACTGGCCCTTCGGGTCGAACTCGAAAATAAACTCAAAGAATCATCGTACAGAATCACAGCAATCCTGAGAGCTGAGATTGTGGGCATTTGGACCAAATCAGAAAGAGTCCTCCACAAAGTCAACAACGGGGCTAAAAGAAATGCGGCCAAACTAGAGGGCTATCAGGAATGTACAGGGGCACAACAAATACTACAGCGTGCTCCTACCTATGCAAACGCGCTGAGGAAAAATACTGAAACAGTACAACAGGGGACTTTTCCCCCCCAAGGGGGAAACCCTGCTTAAGCATGCCAATTTGGTTGTACTTCGACCAACAATCCCGGTAGAGAACCAATCCAGCAAGGAACTCAAAACACAGGTTATCACCATGCTCAGAGACAAGCTGAGAACCACAAGGATAAAAGCGGTCAGGAATGCTGGTGGCCTGATCGAAACAGAAAAATGCCACATTCTACAGTAGGTCATAAAACCTACTGTAGAATGTGGCATTTTTCAGTGAAATGTGTATAACCAAGCTATAATAAAATTAAACAATGATAACCGTATTTTTTATCTCCTATTAAAATTAAAATATATTAACCAGAAATTCCGTAACTCACCCGAAGTATTCTGATTAATTTTACACACTAAGTACAAAAGCACGTTTGTTAGCTAATGGGAAAACAGCAATGAATCGCGTATACTCACTTTGTGACAAAAATAAAATGTAGAAAAATGCTAACTCTACCACAAATCTAACATCACATATCTCTGAAAATGCTAAAATACACTTACCCAAAAATAAAAGACGTAAACATTTTAATTACAGAAAAACATTGATTACACGTAACACAAAAAACCAAACCACCGAACGCGCACTCAACTCTACGCAGAAGACAGCAAGTCGTTAAAGAAATACAAAGTGCCACCTTCCATAAAAATAATCAAATATAATACAAGCCAAAAATTCGCCAAAGCTCAAGACTACGTAAGCAGAGAGAAATTAAATCAACTCTACCTGTATATAAAAACCATTTTAAAATATGATGAAAATCAGTTATTTACAAAAGCTTATAAAAATAACGGGGCTTATAAGTTAAAATTTTAGAAAATAAATTAGTGTATCCAACAACTCTAGAATTGTCATCTTTTCAAAAATCTGACCCGAAAAATATTGAGAAGGGGCCAGGGTACAAAAACAGTCCCGATTTTTTAACCCATAAAATACACGTATATTTTAGATTACTTTTTGACTTAAAATTACTTTAATAATCGTTATTTATTTAAAAAAATTTCTACAAGGAATTTTTTCGTGATAACTATTTTCTTGTATAGATTTATAAGTTACAGTTTAAGACCTTATTAACGTTAGGTTTAATATATTGTGGTACATAATACCGATACCGGAAAAAAAATTAACGTTATTAACGTTAGGTTTAATATATTGTGGTACATAATACCGATACCGGAAAAAAAAATTACTTACCTGTGTAATGTTTAAATTAATAATGTGAACCCTTCCATTAACACGAATTACTTCACGAATTCTCGTTGTTAGGGATTCAACAGATCCTGAAGTAGTTCATATCAATATTAGGCTATTCCGGAAACAATGAGCGCGCACTTCATTCAAATTTCGTGGATGCCTTGAAGGGTTTTCACTTTCCATTCAAGATAGTCCCATATGTTCTCGTATATGATTTTAATCTGGTGACTTGGTTGGCTAATTTAAATGCACTACCCTTCCTCATGTTTCTAGTGCCAGTCCAAAACAGTACAGGCCTTGCGAAAATTGGACAGTTGTCATCTGGAATACACATTTAGAGTATCGAAATCATCAGTCAAATGTTCAGCAAAAGGCACAACCTGATTATCGTAGATATTTGTTTAGCCAGCTTGATTCATCCAGGTTAGTGTTTCAAGTAGGGACCCACTTCATAATAGTAAAAACATCCCTAAAGCATTATTGACCCAACACCAGCTTGTACGCCACCTTGCGCAAAGTCGGAATGAAAGTCACTAAGTTCACAGAAGTCATCGCTTCTCCTGTGAACTGGGTGCCCAGTAGCATTAAACTATAAAAATTTGTGCTCCTCAGACCAATCACAGGTTTTCAATCGTCAATAGTCCTTTTTTTTCATGCCTTTTGGTCTTTTTTCGGTGTATCTCTACTAGGGTTCACCGGAAAAAGACCAAAAGGCATGAAAAAAGGACTATTGGTCTTTTCCGGTGAACCCTAGTAGAGATACACATGTTATGCAATTATCATTGCAGTGTTCTCTCAGAAATCGACTGGTGGGAACTTAGATAACTGGTCAGAACAGATCTTTTTCTTGTTTGGAATCGTTTTTCGTTTAGTAGACGCGATAATTGTCGCCAAAAACGATTCCTTCAAAACTGTTATTACTGTTTTTTCTGAAATATCCGAAAATTTAGTTACTTTAGGAATGTCCTTTAGACGTGCGAAATTCTATCACTCCTTTATGGCAATCACTAATATTTTTTCTGCGCTCTATCTTTCATTGTGGAAACTTTGCTCCTTCAGTCACCTATAAACAGAGAAAACCTTATACTTTAATTTCCGTGCTGTAAGCAAAGAAGCATAGAAGAAACACTTGTTCAGTGTGTTAAATGCCCTAAATACCACAAATGACCCATATTTTGTCTCGTGTTTGTAATTTCGTAAGTTATATACATTCTAAAAGATCGCATAATTTCACATTCAATTCACAGTGAAGTGGAAATCCCCCCCCCCCCAATATTCTATGATCAGGAGAAATCAAAACAAAACCCTTCAAAAAAAAAAAAAAAAACTCAAGCTGCTGATGGTATCACATTCCTGCATAGTCCTCGCGGCCTGCAGTGGATATAATCAGCCCCCTTGCCACACTGAGCGGAAGAGGCCTAAGTCCAACGCCGTCAGTGTGGCGAGAAATTTTTAAGGGTTTTTTCCATGGTTGAGTTAATCGGTCTCAGGAGAGGGTCGCATTTTTTCTCCCGGAAACTTGGGTTTTTCTTCCTACAAACAGCAAACCTACCAAATAATGGGCGCAATTACAGACACAATAAAAACGACGCTTCATAGCCTTAGTAGCTTTGGCGCTTAACGCGCACCCAAAAAACAGCTCCTGAATATATTCGAGATTGAGTTGTAAAAAATTTGAATTAAAATTATTAATTTTAATGGCAGCAAAGCTCATCGCTTGTATCCGTATGGTGTATTTTGTATAAAGAACTGGATGTTCACAGGAGGCTTATTTGCATGTGGATTGGGCTACAAAATCGGGAATAACTCAAGGATCGGAAGAATTCTACTCCCTCCTCCTCCTCCTGACATCGGCTAACTAAAATTTTGATTGAAGAGGACTTCAAAAATTCCTCCACTAATTGATGGCTATTGAACTTAGACTACTTCAAATTAGTAGCGGACAGTGATGCATCTTGCCAACTGTGCTACCGCTGGGGACAGTACCGAGTTGTCCAAGAGGCCAGAGATCATACTCAACCCTCAAATGTGGCCTTTCGGATCAAGAGCAAAAATATACTAAGACATAAATACTCATTACAATACCTGGTAAAGACAGCAACGAAAAAACATGGAGTCTTGTGCAAATTCATCATAGCGTCTAACAGTTTTCTTCCAGAACATTCGAAGTATTGGAAACAAGCTTCATTCGCGTTAGAATTTCTTAATACTGGAAGATTTTACCTTTTTGTGTCTCTTTGAAACTTGGTTCACCCCGAAAAGCAGATAACACATCTCAGCGGGTGTGCAGCCTACAATAACACCTGAAATGAGATAACTTATAAGCGAGGAGTAGGCGTCCTTATTTGCTCTCACAAGTGCGCAAAAATACATCACTCCACTAAAAGCAAATCTGAGAACTTCGAAGCTTTAAACAGTGTTCACATAAATATCAACAGATCCAAATTGTGCTCATCTACTCCAGCCAGAGCGCGCACACGACACGTGAACAGAACTTTCCCGCTGGATTTCATAGCATATGCCAATGGCAATGCATCACTACAAGGCAACATGGCAATGCCTCACTATAAGGAAGCCAGGGAGGGATTTGAGTGATTCCTGTTATCGCTCGGATTGACCACTCTCTACATCCCGACCACAAGAAGAACCCAAAAACCTTAATTTAATTTTACATAATATGGATAAAACCTTTGTTCAAAACATTAATTTTTGTCGCTACAGATCACTCTCTCATCACTATATATTCTCGGAAACTGCATCAAAAACAAGGAGAAAAAAATTGACCAAATTTTATCGACCATTGCCTTCTCCACCAAATTACATTGGTGTGCAAAACTTAAGGACCAATCAGGTTTTCACCTATAGCTTCTCATAGGAGTGGCCTGGATATGGGAAAAGCATACCAAAGGAACCTCGTGAGGTACAGAAATGATTAAAGGAAACAACACCGATACAACAACGGAAACAAAACGGTACACAGGGAGTTTATTCAAAAATGGCGACATAGCACTGGCTGCCATGATACAGATGCATCACTGCTAAAGATGGAAGAAAGGGAAGAGGTGGTCCTCAGTAGGATAAATGGCCACCCCTAATGTCGATGCAGGCTTTGCACCGCCTATCCATACATAGACCAATGTCGTTGATAAGTTCTTGCGGTAACATCGTCCATTCCTCTGTCAGCGCCATCTTCAGCTGGTGAACATTTTCTGGTGGGTGTGGATGTGCTGCTAGGCGTCTCCCCAGAGCGTTCCATATGTGTTCGATGGAACAATGATCGATCGGATCGGAGGAACAATGTCCTCACTTTCCAACCCAAAAGCATATCAATAGCTGCAGTTCGATGGGGCGCCGACCGGGCTAGCCGAGTGGGTAAAGTACCTGCCCGGCAACCCAAAGGTCGCGGGTTCGATTCCCGCCTCGGGCTTGGATCAAAGTACTGCAAAAAAACCTTGGGAGGTGCAATATGGCCACAGAAGCCGATGCGCCAACAACTACCAAATCAAAAAAAAAAAAAAAAAAAAAGTTCGATGGGGTGTGGCGTTATCATCTATAAACACGAACTCGGGCCAATGGCACCTCGGAACAGAAGCCTGCGATATAATTTGCACATTACTGCTGAACTTCTGCTTTTATCTGTTTATGTCAGTCCCCTCATCACGATTCAGATTTTTGCATGTGCACCAGCCTACTGAACGGCCACAGGCTGTTTCGTTTGATTTTGTGGTTGTAACCTTTAGAAATAGTGTTGGTCTTTAAGGGAAGGATTACCTCAGTACAGTAGCCTGCACCGGTTACAGTACCGCCTTACAGTATCTGGAGTTGTGTACGTCCATCCAAAATAACGCTTCCCCAGACGAAAACACCTCGACCGCCATATCGATCCCTTTCAGTGATGTTTGCGGGATGATACCGTGTGCCAACCTCTTGCCCGATGAGCTGACGTTCAGAATTGCTGCTGAGACTGAAGTACCTTACCACATTGCACTGCTGTCCAATCCTTGTGTTTGATGCACCACTGTAAAGCGTGTCTCTGATGGGCAGGTGTTAAAGGGACACAGCGTACTGGCCGTCGGGCAAACAGTCCATCTTTGTGGAGTCGCCTGGCCACAGTAAACTGCGATATCCTGCGTCCTGTGCTCCTGTGCAGCTGGTTTGCAATGGATACCACTGTCCGGTGTCGGGGTCCCTTTTGGCCTGTGTGTGTGTGTGTGTGTGTATACTGGTTCAGGGTGGTTCCCAGGCAAATGCCCATCTCCACCTAAATCATTTAAAACAGAAAATCTGTAAAGTGGACCTGATAAATAAAAAGATAGCTAAGAAATAAGAAGACAAAACATATTTTTGAAAAGAGAAGTAAAGTAAAAAAAAAAAAAAAAATTTAAGTTAAGTTAAGTTCATAATCTAAGCTAAGTTAAGTGTATAAACAAGAAATTTGAATAGGAAAGAATAACAGTAAATATAAGAGAGATGTTTGTGAGTGTAGTATGTTGTTTATGTCAGGTCACTTTGCCATCAGAAAGCAGCTGAACTCTTCAACTGCAATCTGATGCCCGTCCCTGGCAAGTGGAGCCGGACCTGGTTCTATCTTTAAAAGCTGAAGCGCCAAAGCGCAATTAAACACTCAACAGAGAGAGTGCTAGACTGTTGAGTGCCAGCTGTCCAGCCTTGGGCCGCCCAAACCCAAGAACTGAACAACAGCCGAACAAAAAAAAAAAAAAAAAAAAAACCACTTAAGTGGTCCATGCCCAAGAGCCCCAGACCCGACCAAAAAAAAAAAAAAAAAACCACTTAAGTGGTCCATGCCCAAGAGCCCCAGACCCGACCAAAAGCTTCCAGGTCTGAAGCTCCCAAGCCCTGATGCAATCAATGAAGATTCTGGTTGTAGACGGCCAATTCAATGTCCGTGAGGTTTCGTATGATAGATCTTTTAGGGAACACAGCATTTGCATACTCTTGTAAGGCCTGAAAGTTGTTAACTCCTTGCACCAATGTATGTACGTTATCTTCATTAAAATTAGCTATCTGTTTTCCCAAAAGACACCGTTCAGCATTATAATAAGGACAAGAGAACAAAATATGCTGCCAAGTCTCTGCCGCTCCACAAGAACACCATGGATCCGGCTCCAACCCTCGAGAATACAGTTTATCTCTGATCGACCCATGACCTGTTAGCAAAAAACTGGTATACATAGACGGACAGAACCACGACGACACCGGTTTAGTTTACCATTAGTAAAATCTGCCACAGGAATGATCTTCCTGGTTATCTCTCCCACCTCTGAAGAACTCCACCGTGCTCTCCATATTCCGACCAACCCAGTCCAAATTCGAAGTTTCTCCTCCTTAACTGTAGCTGTAAGATTCAATGACATCCCTAGATATTGTGCAGGAATACCTTTCCGCATCGCATACATCATTCCTCTATAGACCACATATAAATCCAGAGGTAACAATCCAGCAATCACCTGAAGTGCCACCGTAGACACAGTCCGTGGTGCATACAAATAAGTCAGTATCATAGAACGTTGCAACGACATTAACTTACGTTGGATTCTGGCCTTGAACACATCCGCAATCCACACACCGGCAGCATAAGCAATAATTGGTAAAAAGATCGTCTTGTAATATCAACTCATAGTTTTTTTACTAAGACCCCATTCTCTTCTTGAAATTCGTACAACTGAGTAAATAAACTTCTTTATTTTGTCATTCAAATGTGCAACATGTAAATGGAACCTCATCCTATCATCCAGTATCACCCCCAAGTACTTAATGTTGGACACAAAATGAATTTGGCTTCCGTTTAACACTACTCTAGGTGGGCGGTTATAATTAAAATGATTTTTAAATACCATGAATTTAGTTTTTGTGGATGAAATTTTCAACTTGTTCAAGGCAGCCCAATCAGCAAGGTCCACCAAAACTTCCTGTATTCTATGCTCCAACACAATTCTAGATCCACCCGGGACCCCCAAAATCAAATCATCCGCGTACGCCACACGGAAACAACTTATAGCTAGAGACTTCTGCAACCACTGATCCAGTACGGCATTTCAAAAAATTGGACCCAGCACTGATCCCTGTGGACATCATCGGCCTACATAATAGCTATACATTAGGTGCTTCGCACATACCTTTACCAATCTATCTCTAAAATATGAACGTATTACTCCATATAAATACCGGTCACAGCCAGACCTCCTCAAAACACTCAGAACACTCTCCCACCACACGGAGTCAAAAGCACCTTCAAAATCTACAAACACAACCAAAACATATTTCTCGGAAGAGGACTTCACATGATTAATTAATGTCAATATTGCCTCCTCGGTCGAATTACCCTTCTTGAAGCCAAACTGAAAATTCGATATAGCATTACCAACAGTCAGGACTTCAACTATTCTAGGAAGCAATAACCTCTCGAACAGCTTACCGAGGTTTGATAAAAGCGAAATTGGCTATAAGCTCGAGGATCGTCACGAGGCTTACTGGGCTTGTGTAGAATCTTGAGAAGAGCCACTTTCCACGATGTCGGGAACACTCGCTCCAACAAACATTTATTATACATTTTGAGCAATACATCTGGGCAGACCTCAAAAAACTTCAACGCAATTTTATTTTCTAACAGATCCAACCCTGAACATTTTTTAGTGTTCAACCTCGCGGTGGCTATCCCCAGCTCAAACAACGAAAACAAACTTATCTCCGATGAACCATCATACACCAGATTACTCAGACGTATTCTGGCCTGATCAACTGTATCCGACTCCAACACATCCTCAGGAAAAAGTTCCCCAACTATCCGTTGAACAGTACTAAACCAATCATCAGTTTCCACCCCTTCGGTCACCACAGTATTGTAAATTTCACCTCGTACCAACTTATCCCGTGATATTCTGTAAATCAGACCCCAAGGGTCCGAATTTCCCACCTCCTTGACCAATTTCTGCCAGCATTCCTGCTTGGCTCGAGCAATTTCTTTGTGATACTGTCGTCTTAAAGATCGATAATCGGTCATCATTGGGCGTTGTTTTTCGTGGACGACCACCACGTTCTTTCTCTACAGCTGTACCTGTCGTTCTTCGCCGAGCACACACGTGAGATAATGCTATGGGCGATACCGAACTCTGCAGCCACACTCTCCGCATTTCGACCTTCTTCGAGCTTCCCAATTATTTGATCCCGATAAAATCATCCAGATGTTGTCTACTGGCCATTTCGTTGTTTGTAGCTCTGTGTGAAACCAATCGAACGTCTGTAACAATCGTGCTCACCATTCGGTAATTTGCACATTACTGCTGAACTGCTGCTTTTATCTGTTTATGTGAATCCTCTCATCACAATTCAAATTTGTGCATGTGCACTAGCTTTCTACTGAACGGCCACATGCTGTTTCGTTTGATTTTGTGGTTGTAACCTTTAGAAATAGTGTTGGTCTTTAAGTTCTGCACACAAGCGTATTAAAGCCTGATAGGATCATAGGAATGCTAAAATCAGTGGACTGGAAGGCGATCTCTCAAGGCTGCTGAGGAAACGTTAAAATGCATCTCCCATCTCAGAAAAATTGCCTTGGCGGGGGCTTCGAAAAAGATTAGAACCTCTTAGTGGACCAAACTATGATTCACAGAAACCCTTAAACTTTTTATTCACAGTCCAGCAATGATCCTTCAGGATCTTTTAGAAGTTTCCGACCCCGATTAACTCCATCAAGTGCAAAAAAAGCAAAAGTAGTGTTCATGCGTGCTAAGAGACAACCTCATCGACACATTCTTATGGTCGGATTGCCACCTCAAAGAGAATTTTTTCTAAGTCAGGTAACGACTACTGTCTGGACTGGAATGCGCTCCCGGAATGGGCAGATCAAACCTTTCTAGGAATGGCCTCAGATGCCCTTACCCCGCAGGGATGGTGAATTTATTCCAGTAACTAATAAAACTCTGTTCTCCTCCATCAGCCTCACCAAAGAAGATTTTGTCTGTACAATGATCAACTGCCAAGAAAAATATACTGTCTAACCCGATGTATTTCCTTTATTCATAGTAAAAATTTGCAGTCTAGTTATAGCTCCTGCTCACCTACAGCCCATACTAAAAAATAACAGACATAAATCCGACTCCCTGACTCTTCTTCTCTCCCCAGCGGTGGAAGAAATGACCGTATAATAGTGTTGCCACTGCATAAAAGCACAGACCATAAAAATGAAGCTTTTCGCTGCATGATTTAATGTGGCAGGTCAAAAATTTTCAAGTACAGAAAATGGCCCTCGGCATTTCTCTAGTGAATACCACTTGTTTACAATAATGATAATGTAGTATCGGTATTACACTCAGCAGAGCTGAAAATTAAATCTACTTTAAGTAATTGTCACCCAGAGTAATTACATGTCTCTTAAGTGGTTTTAAATGCCACACAAGCAATGATATTCTAGAATTTGATTCATTTTTTTATTTTTAAGAAAACAATCTTCGGTGTACAATGTATTTTAAAGATATACGCCTGTAAAGAGATGTTTAAAATATTATAAGTAATAATTAAAAATGTAACGATGAATGTTTAAAATAAACCCCGGGGGCTCACATCTGGTGAGTATGGGCTTGGCATACCCAGGGTCCTGAGCTGGATATCATCATTCTTCTCTTTCTTGGTGATTCCCTTCTACTTTTGACTCTCTCTCTCTCTCTCTCTCTCTCTCTCTCTCTCTCTCTCTCTCTCTCTCTCTCAGGGTTACTCAGGAACTTTTTTTTTTTTCCTGGTGCAGCATAAGCCTCAGGCTTCCTTGCATCATATGGATATTAATAATAATAATAATAATAATAATAATAATAATAATAATAATAAATTTCGACTTCTCGTTACAAATCTATATCTTTTAATTTTAGACGTTTGCTTGTACCATAAAGTACAAGCATTTATTATTAATTATAACTATATCTTTTCTTCTTTCTTGACTAGCACTCCTTTTCTAATAATCGCTAACATGAAACAGTCACCTTGTCAGCTGGTGTCACGTGAATCACTGAACGCGCTTGTGTTTCTCAGTTCAATAAAAAAAAACGCTTGATATGGGCGAACACATATGAGGACGCCCTAGTCCCATGATGGAAAATTCCATTTTATGCCTCCTGTTGTCAGCTTTGTGCTTTGGTAAGGAAATTTTCATTTTTACATTAAGCTTTTATAAGCGTATGTGTGTGTGTGTGTGTGTGTTTCTTTCTGCTTCCAAATTGCATATCAAATGCAGTTTATTCTGAGGAAGGAGTCAAAAATAACAACCACCGTTTAACGGAGTTGATGAATTTATGCAGTGGCAATATTAATCACTTGATTTCTTGGTTGGCGAAAAATCACGTTTTGCAAAATACAGATTTTTGTGAAGTTTGCAATCTTGAAATGTGGCTTACAAAAAGTAAATGTAAAACTGATATGTTTAGATGGGGTTGTAGGAAACTTACCGTAAAACGAAGAGTATTAGACATAAATCATTTTTTGATGATAGTAGATAATCGTTATCTCAAAATTTATTATTTCTATACTTCTGGTCCCAAGATTGGTCTCAAGATCGCACTGCTCTTGATTTAAATATCAATAAAAACACTGTTATTGAAAAATGCAAAGATCTGAGGGAGATCTGAATGATATCAATAATTGATTCAGTTAGTTAACTAGGGGGAATATCAGAAAATGGAATATCTATCGAAGTTGAAATTGATGAATCAGCATTTTTCAAAAGAGAATATAATAGAGGACGATTAATAGGAACACAATGGGTTTTTGTGCATTCGAAAGAATTACCAAAGGATGTTTTTTTTTTAGTTCCGGTAGAAAATAGAGATAAAACAACTCTATTATTCTATAAGAGAAAGAATATTGCCAGGTACAAGAATCATCAGTGATGGATGGCCTGCATATAAAGATCTCTACTGAGACATTAATTATACCCATGATGAGGTTCTTTATCGCTATAATTTTGTTTCTCCAGATGATTCAAGTGCTCTTACTCAAAATATTGAAAAACACTTGGTTACATGCCAAAAGAAAATTAAAATACCAATTTGGAACACAGGATAGTCTACTAGAGGTTATCTATATGAGTTTCTATTTAGAAGAAAATTTTCTAAAGAAAAATTCTTTAATTACCTTATTTTAGAAATAAATAAATTAGAAAGGTAAATTTTTTTTTGTATTTTGAAAGTTTCAATTGAATTTTTGATAATTTTTTATTTGTTAAAAAAATTTTCTAACTTTTTTAAGCATATATTTTTTATGGCACCCATTAATAGGATTTAACCTTCATTTTTTGTACGGATTTAAAAAGGGTGGTAGATGACTTTCATCAACCGGTGAAATACCACCACTTTGCTTATTGGAGGCTTGAAGTGGTGAAACCCATGTTTAGTCTCTAGAGCAAAGTTTCCAGCATCCCCCTCCCCCCAATACTTCTCCTTCAACCCATGCACGGTACTAAGCACTATAGGTTTTGATACCTTTCGTGTTTGGGGTTTTCATAAAAAAAAAAAAAAAAAAAAATATATATATATATATATATATATATATATATATTATACATAAAAAGTTATTTATTTTCTGTTTTTAATATAAAGTAAATATCTGAAAATCTAAATTAGAGTCGAAATTCAATACCTCCTCATCATATGCTTCTTGTGTGCCTATTTTGCGAAGCAGTTCTTTAGGTAAAACAATTTTTACAACGCTTTCCAACTCTTTTGAGCCCACATTTTGCGATTTGATTCAACTATTTAAAGCTATGACCCAACATGTCGTTTGTCCGCGAGTGTAACTACCTATTGAAATTGTTGGGTTCCCCTCAGGGGAATCCCTGAACGGTCATGTCGCTTTATATCCCATACCTGGGTTTGCCAATACTGACCAGATGTGAGCCCCGGGGGCTCACATCTGGTCTCACATCTGGTCCTGAGCTGGATATCATCATTCTTCTCTTTCTTGGTGATTCCTTTATACTTCTCTCTCTCTCTCTCTCCTTCAGGGTAACTCGGGGAATTTTTTTTTTTTTTTTTTTTTTGGCTGGTACAGCATAAGCCTCAGGCTTCCTTGTACCATACGGCTAATAATAATAATAATAATAATAATAATAATAATAATAATAATAATAATATATATTTCAATAAAACATTTCAATTATGAAATTCCTTTCTAATTCCTTTCCTTTTTGGTAATAAATATATTAATTCTCTTGAAAATACAGTATTTAATTTCCAAATAACCGTAATTTTCTAATGCCCTCGAATTCACTTAATATATGGTTACATTTATTTGAAATTAAAAGAGTAAGGATTGTCTCTTTTAATTGTCATTTATTATTATTATTATTTTTATTGTTTTGTTAAAGAAGAGATTTAGTCTACGTAGAATAGGGGAAACATAAAACCAGGACGAAGCTATATATCCCAGTCCCCACCACGAGATTTTTGAACTTTGCTGAAGATCCTCACATGATCTTCAGCAACCTTTTTTTAATTCGAAAATGAGATTGAAATGATTATTAATAATTTTAATATTCAAAACCTTATTTAATTTTTAAATAATTATTCCCTCTGCATACTGATGAAAAAAAGTGAGCCTTTTCTGTACTGATGAAAAATTACGAGTTATTCTCAATTAATTTCTCTTTCTTCTCTCTTCAGCAAACAAATCTCCATTACGTGAACCTAGGTTGCACAATGAAATCAAATCGTCCATAAGTGCGAAATTCTACCAGAGAGAGAAAAAGTATGAAGCTACTTATTTCTTCAATGGCACGCGAATAATTTTTATTCACTTGTCTATTTTTAATTTGTATTTTTATGTGTATAAAGATTTTCATTTTTCGCTTTGTCCTCAGTGAGCAGTAAATTTAAATTTGAATGATAAATAATATTTTGGTACAGCATTTCTCTGAGTATCTTGATTACGAAAATGAAAACGCCACTTTAGCATTTAAATACTGCGTTACAGCAGACAGATACTCTCAGGTCTCAATTTTTTTTCTTTTTATATACTGTATATATATTTTTTCCAGGTTTCTTCAAGATCTACGATCTTGAAGAAACCCGGAAAAAAAATTAAAAGCCTTGAAGAAACCCGGAAAATACCTCCTATCTGCAATATCCAGACGGTATACTCATGTTTCATTGCTCAGTTGCTCAAATGCATGTAACATAACATAATCCAAAAACAGAAAGCAAACCGAAGATTAACATGTTAGTGTGCTTCCCTCCCACCAGGAATCCAAACCAAATTTATTCTGAACGAGAAGGTACTAAGGTCCATCTGCGTAGCTGCCATATGAGTTGGCGGCCACTCAGTACCACTATTTAGTATACCATTCAGTCTAGTCCGATGCAAAACAAATTTACTGTGCTTGGAAAGGGGAATTCTTAGGGTACCTCAGCGAGACAGCTCTCATTTGGATCAGCCATCTTGAAAAATTATTGAAAGAGATTCCATTATTCGCCACGTTGAAAGAAGCGGAAAGTAAGCACTATCAGTCATACTTAAAGCTTCTTATTAGTTAATGATATCTATTAATGGAAGTTAGACTGATTTAATCTTGCCATCTAGTAATTTTCAGGGTGTTTGTTTCCATATTTCAGTTGTACAAGGAACTGCCACACAGAACGAAGAATGGTTGTCTACCGTACAGCGTCTTCGAGATAACCTGTTCAAAAACTATAATAAAGAAACTCGTCCAGTGAAACATCACAGCAATACAACGATTGTGCATGAATCAATCGTTCCTCTACATCTGTTATATCTGGTAAGAGACAGTACCTTTTAATAGCTAGTAATACAGTAAGATGTTTATTACCCCAATAAATCACAGATATATAGAAATCAATTAAATTAAGAGTATCATTAATTCTGTGCTGATTTATATTTTATTTAGGATTAATAACCTATCATTTAAGATTAAAAAAAAAAAAGGAAAAAAAAGTAGCACCTGTTATCCAGAATCAGGAACGGATTAATGATTTTTTGACCAGCAGGCGGAAATTTATTATACGTTTACATCGTCCATGACGCTCCATAATGGCGCCTCCCCAGGGTGTCGCGACGCACAGTTTGAGAACCGCCGCTGTCATATGGTATAAGGATGAATCAAATGAAAACGAAAATTATTATTCTTTATATCCTGTTCATAAAATCCTTTTGGATGCATCATTTGAAGGCTACCTTCACTTACTTGGCGGCTTGATCACCGATGGCTTGGGCTCACTGGCTCTTGACTTGTCTGCACTAGTCTTGCCTCCACTCGTCCTCACTGGTCTCACAATTGGCCCGCTTTTATGTCCGTAATTCTCCCAAAATGTTTGGGCAATTCCGGCATCTGATTGGATGTTGAGGTAAGGATTCATGTCCCACACACTTGGACAACACGTGATAGAGAAATAAAGTAAAGTGACCACGACACGCGTCCTGGTATGTCTGAATCTCGCTGAGAATGTACAAACAAATGCTCTGCATTGCCTTTTTAGGAATGGAAGAGTGATATCTAATGCATATGAATGCTTGTTACATGTTAGAAGTATTCCTTACTCACGTGAGCATCATGGTTTCTATCCCTCTTCCGCGTTTGCGCTAGCATTTTCCTCTCTTGAGACTCTTTCTTGAGCTTCTTCTTCTTTATCTATATGAGCGAGCTAACTTCTCTGACCCTATCTGACCTCCCAGCGGAAATCGCTAGTTATCTAGTAATAAGGCTTATGTGGATTTTTCTGCCCTAGTTACGAGAGGAGATTTTGGTATCTTTAAACCACACTTTTGAGTAATATTTACTTAAAATAGCTTGTTTTCCTTTTAAACTGGAAGAATACTAGTGAATACGGTTTCGTATAGATTTATTAATAAGTAGGTCTTAAAAGAGAAAAAACAGGAAGGTAATTACACTGAGTAGACAGAAATCATGGGATACTTCCCTAGTAACGGGCAGGCCCACCTTTCGCCCAGATAAGGGCAGTTAAACGGCGAGGCGGTGAGCCCACTAGTTCACAAAAGCGTTCCACAGGTATTTCCATCCATGTGTGCTCCACCGCTGTCTATAATTCTGTTGCATTCCTGGGTGGAGGATCCAAAGCTCGAACGAACCTTTCCACAGCATCCTCCCAAAGATGTCCACAGGGTCCGTGTCAGGTGAACGAGTTGACCATTCCATAATGGTAAAATCTGCAGATTGTTCTTCGAACCATGTTCTAGTCACCACGGCTCTGTGGGGAGGCGCATTGTCCTGCTGGAAGAGTCCATTGCCCTGTGTATGCACGATGACCATGAAGGGATGCAGATGGCCTGTAAGGATGGACACTTAAGTTGGACCGTTCAGAGATGCATCAAGACGTACAGGAGGTCACAACTTGTCCAGTTGAACATGCCCCAGACCATTACTACCGTCCACCTGCCTGAACATGATGGGTGCATAGCTTCGTGCGGTTTCCGCTAGATACGGACCCTCCCATCTGCTCGAAATAACTGGAAATGGAACTCATCGGAGCAGGAGACCCGGCTGCAATCATCCAAGGCCCAGTGCCGATGTTCTTTTCGCCCAGTTGAGGTAGGGCCCTGTGTCGTGATGCTAGCAATGGGACTCTCATAGTTCGGAGTCTCCCATAACCTATTGCAGCTAATGATCGCCTGATGGTCTTGGTGGAGATGTTTCTGGCACCTCCCTCTTTGAAGTCGGCTGTGATTTATGCCACTTGCCTGAAACAATGTGGTACAGACGTTGACGGCCGCGTTCTTCCATCACCTTTCTCCACCCACAGCA